>NC_073710.1:11792775-12095136 GCF_023634085.1 Falco cherrug | reverse complement strand
AAAATATATCCTTGACAACTGTCCCATTTCTCATTGATTGAAAAGAAGGTGGTCATGACTTTCCAACCATACTCTGTCAATTTGGAAATAAAAGATACTGCTCTGTCAAATGTTGAGAGAAATTCTCCTTTTGAAAAAGAAGAAGAAATTGTCTAGCTAGCATTAAACAAAGGCAGGAAGTGAAGCGTTTGTTCATTTTATGAAGTCTGGTGAATTCTGATAATGAATCCTTTTACATATATGATATTGAAGCTTTTCTAATTCCAGGCAGATAAGAAATAAAAGTTACATATTTCAGCTTCAAAGACAAAAGTAACCTTTTATCACCTAATTTAACAATCTTCTTAGTAAAATGTCTTAGAAGAATGCGAAATGTTATTTAAATAATAAAAAAGCACCATCTTTGAATAGCAGGGTTTTTTTAATTGCCATAATCAAAGAAAAAACATTTCCTTGCTTGCTTTAAATAGATCCTCTTAATGACAGGTTTTTCCTTAATGAGGAGGAGAACAAAGGAACAACTCTGTGCATGTTGGTGTGACTTCAGTATGACAAAAGTTCTGACTTTTGACAGCCTGCACTAGGAAAATAGGAAAACTGGAAGTGGTTTAGTTAATGTGTAACTATGAATAGCTAGTTTGCATTTTAAAACATAAACTTCTTTATATTAGCATTTGAAAATATGTTTTAAGTAGAAAAAAAGCCAAAGATATTTTACACTGCAGGTCACATAGTGTCTTAATTCACACTTTTTTTTTGATAAATAATACCAAGTATCTTTTAAAATTGGGCATTCTTGTTTAATAATCTTCTGTGAATTTTGTGAGTGATAAATAGCTTAGAATAATTATACAAGTCAAGGAGTTTTTGGAAAGAACTTGTTCTAATACTAAAACTAGAAGGGGAGACCTCTAACATACCGATTAGTAAATAACAGCAGTTAGTGCTATTTAAATTCATGTGGTCAAGTTAACTGATGTGTGATAATACCTAATAGCAAAGGAGAAGATAATCCTATACTTAATGGTGATCAGATTTTCTGCAGTTGACTAAACCTCAAAAGAATGTTCTACGTGTGGTTCTTTGCAGAGAGCATTGTTGGTTTTAATAGAAGAGATTAATTTGGTCTTAACATCTAAGCAGTAAGTCAGGTAAAATATGAAAATGTACAGGAGGGGTAGAAATCTGTTTTTAATATTGGATCTTAAAGCGACTTAGTGAGTCCCATTTATTTTCTAAGGAATCGTATTCGTTTTCAGAAATTGCTGGGTTCTGTAAAACTTAGGAGGAGTGAATCCTTCTGCTACGAAGAAAATTGTGGATGCCTTTCTGGTGTGATAATACAGCATAGTTACCCTGCTGCAATGTCTCCCATACCTTCGTGGGGAGTTGCACCTCTGCCAGAGGTGGCTGCTGTGTGCTGGTGGGTGTCTTGGGCTTGAGCCATTGCCAGAACATCTGCCTGTGCCTGCAGACAGCCAGGAAGGGTAACAGGGTAACCCTGGGAGGTGCAGCGGGCTTTCCCAGCTTAATATCACTATTCCTGTTGTGTCTTTCCCCTAAATTTCTTAAATTTAGCCTAAAAGTACACAGATGTTGGATGAGACAAGAAAGGGCACCAAGGTGGAGCTGGCAATGACGGGGCAGCAAGAGGAACTGGGGGGCAAAGCTTGGCTGCTCTGCAGCAATGAATTCAGAAATTGTTGCCCTGCTGAGGAGGTGGGGCACTGGTGTTTTCAGGCAGGAGGGAATGTTTGCACCGCTATAAGCTTTTTGCTATTCTGTCAAATTGTACTTATTTTACAGCCACAGGCTGCTCCAAGAATAATTATAGTTTTTGATTGTGTACTAAGACTGATAATTGTTTGATACCAGTTTAATTGGAGAGGAAATGGCCACTAGCTTTTGAATGGCAGGAATGCATGTAGTTTCTTTTGCTGTCCGTAAAACTATGAATCGCAGAAACATATGGGTAGAATTATGGCTGTTATCTGAAATGTATATGAGATAGAGGGCTGGGGAACGCCTCCCTCCAGTCCACCCCTCCAGTGGCGTCTGCTGGAAAGGTTACTGTACAGAAGCAGTTTTGTAAGAATTTCCTCCCTTCTGCTCACTTTTCTCTCAGAAGCATCTGGTGCAAAAATGAACTAGAATATGAAACTGGATTCATTATTAAAATAAGAGATTATAATTTCCACGTCATTCTCTCTATTACCCACCCCCTACTCTTTGATAGTAATCTAGTCTCATAATGAAATTCATGAGGCTGCAACAACAAAGGAGCTCATAGAACAGGAGCTTGTCAGATGGTATAGATTTGCATACTAATGAAGATTATGATGTTATTAATATTACAAAAAACAAAGTAGTATCCAAATGAGGAATGATAGATCACAATTAAACTCCAAAAATAAATTAAGGAATGTATTCTGCAATATAGCTACATCTTGCAACTGCTGAAGACAGAAGTAAACCCAGTTCTTGTAACTGAATTATTTTGATTTGTGTGTCATTTCAAGAAGGTTAGTAAATGTAGACTTGTAATATGTTTTATGTTCTGTACTTTATTGGAAAAAAGGACTCAAAACTTCAATTATTTTCAAGCTACAAAGGCTGTTCACAAAAAGTACAATGGATGGGAGTTCATAGGACTGAGGTTCAGAAGAACATCATGCCTTTGACTTCCAAGTGTGAGGTTAAGACAGGAGGCTTATCCACCATTGGGTTTTTATTCCTGTCTTTGCTAAAGGATTCTTGACTTAACTTTGGACAACCTTATGACAGTTCCCTTTGCTTGTTTGTTCAGTAATACAGGCTCATAGACTGCACTGAGATCAGGAAAAGAAGGGCAAAGTGAAACTAAAGCTTCAACAACTCACATAGTAGGCTTTCCATCTTCCATGTCTTCTGAACAGTTAAAGGTCTTGGTTTGCTCCAAAAAGAGCACTTGGCGTTTGCTAAGTCTTATGTCAAATGACAATTTGAGCAGCAGTTTTCTGGGCTTGATTCCCCTTTATTTCTGCTTTGCATGATAATGATGCCTGTGCAGAGACACACGTGATGCTCTCAGAGCAAGGTGGTGGTGTTTTTAGATCTACTAGAAAGGAATCCTAAAGTGCAGGAGAGTAGACACGCTCACTTCCAGTGGATTTGCTTTTCAGTTAAAATATGGAACTGTGAGGGTTACCTGTGTGCATGCAGCACTATGATTTTCCAGATTATTATTTGCTACAGTTCAGCAAATTGAATGTGTGTGTTTGTGAGGAAGATAAGGAGGGTCAGGTTCTCACAGTATTTGGCTGCCATGAGAAGCTTATTCTGTAGCTCCAAAAACACAAGGAATTAATTCAGCCTCTGTCAGTCAACGGGAGAATTATAAAAAAGCTGGAGTGTCTCATTGCATGGGTGTGATTGAAGATGGTGATGTGTTTGTGAAGATTTCAGTGACTCTTAGGGATCATGATAGAGTTGAGTGAAATTTAGTGTTTGTCCGTGTTTGTGAGCCTAACAAAGCAATTCTTGCTTTTCTGTTACACTGTAACTTATCAGGGTAGTTTTGCCCAAGTTAAAGTAGTCCAAGCCTTAAATCTAAGGCGAGAATGATGCTTTGACAATGAAGCTTGATAAGGACAAATTGCACCCTGCAGACAGTCAGATTGGTGCAGTTTTGACGCAGTCATTGTGGGAGCAGGACTCAGTAGTGTGCACCTAGGAGGTCTGCAAATCACAGGTGCTAAAAAATCCCAGTGTCACACCTTTGCTGCTCTAAAGGGTTTCTGTATGTTTGTGATGTTTCTGAAGGAAAGGTGAGAGACAGGCAGCCGTTTGGTACTCCAGTGCTGGTCAGCCTCTTGCAGAGCTGTAGAATGGAAATACAGGAGCCAAGGAGGGGAGGTGGCAGATGCTGAACATCAGCAGAGGACTCTGCTGTCCAGCTCCACAGCCTGGGGGAACACCCCAGCCCACAGCCAGCTTCCTCAGGCTCTGTGCAGGAAACAAGAATGGGTCCATTATGCAAATATTTCTGTAAAGAGAGCCATGGATTCATGTTCAAATATTTTTAAGTGTCTTTGTTTATAAAATTTTGCCTTAGGCAGATATTTCTTTCACATTTAATTTTAAATAATGGGTTTAATGTGTTTCACATTAGAAGCAGCTTAATTCTTTTTAGGGATTGTGAAATAAGTGGTTTCATAATAGTGTCCTATGTTTAGTAGCCTCTTTAGAGCTTGATAGATTTCCAGTATCTCTTTCCTTTTTCTCATGATAACAAAAGGTTCTCACTTCACTGTTAATGTGGATTAATAAATCTACATTAAATAAAACATGTAGGAAAGTGACAGTTCTGACAGCCAGAATTGTACTCATTTGTGATGTCTTCTTTCAGAGGCATTGATGAGTGAGCAACAGTTCCTCGTAGTACTGCTTTATCTGATCAAAAACATTTTAAATTTGAGAGAACTAATACAGTACAGTGGCCTGGGAAGAGTACTGCTTGTTTAGTCTCTTCCCTGTCAGTGCAGAAGTCTTCTCTAGTGGCTGTTTGTTGGCGTCTGCCTCATCGCAGACAGCAA
The DNA here is from genome assembly GCF_023634085.1 of Falco cherrug. Classification (NCBI taxonomy): domain Eukaryota; kingdom Metazoa; phylum Chordata; class Aves; order Falconiformes; family Falconidae; genus Falco; species Falco cherrug. Next base: position 12,090,562 of record NC_073710.1, on the reverse strand, counting down.
GATGGATGATGGTACCTGCAGGATAAGCTATGCATGGCAGACACTGGGATATGTACTTCCTGATGAACAACTGCAATTAGGAATTATGTGGATCTTTTAGCAGGGCCTCTGACAGACCCACTCTGCTCTCTTTGGTTGCAAGGAATGCGCATCTCTAAACCTCCTTGCTTTAGCTGTTCTCTTTCCTCAGGCTCCCAGTGTACTTCTCCTTCACAATTTTGCATTAGTGTCTTTGACTGATGAGAGGAACCCCTTGTGAGGTTGTCACAACCTGCATGTTCAATTACTGTGTATCTGAACACAGAGCTGTCAGCTTCCTCCCTAAGCCAGAGTTTACTGTGGAAGCCAGATTGAGCTGATCTGAGCTGGTGGAAGTGAGAAATTATTTCTTATCACAGGCTAAGGCTATTGGGTGGCTCAGTTGTACTGGCCTTGATAGATATTGCAGAGAGGCTGTGCTAACTCCTGGGTTAAGGCACAAAGACACAGGTCAGAGGACTGGGACTAGAACAACGAACTCTAATGGCAGAGGGACCAATCTGTGTAAAAACGTCGTTGCAAGTTTGAGATGGGTTTGTACTTTGTACTTCTCTATTAAACAGTGCTAATCCCTTGATGTGAAACAAATTCAGAGAAATTTCGGGGTTCCTCTTAGCAACCCTTAAACCCTAATTCTTCAGACTTACTCATAAAATACCACTTTGGACTGTCATATATTCTGACTATGAGGCAGAAGACTGTACTTCCATTTCTGACTTTTATTGCTTATGAAGACAATGATAAATAGAAGTTTAATACAGTTTTGACTAAGACTGTAGTTTTCTCTTTGCCTTCCTCAACATTGACAATGATCTAGTGCCTATTTGCCAGTATATGCATTAGTGGCCTTTAGACAAAGCACAGCGGTAGCCTGGTATTTAACAGTGCAATAATTGCATGACAGCATCGTTTAATGGAAGTCTTTGTAAAACTGGAGGCAAAAGAGCTCTTACAGCTTTTACTGTGTTCAATAAGACTTATTTTTAACATCTTTCTCAAGGAACTAGGGACTGTTTTGCAAATGTTATACTTTATTGTTTGTTTTTCTTCAGTGGAGCACAGTGACTATTTAGTATGGGGAGCTAGGGTGTTTAGCAAAGCCACCATGCTCCTTCCTTCCTTCCCTCCTTCAGGTATGGTAACAGCTGTCTGTGCTGTTTCTGTGAGTCTGGTGCTGGGCTGAAATGTTGCTTCGCAGTGTGTTGGTACGGCTCGCTAGTACATTCAGGTACCAAGGGCAGTCTTAGTTGTGGTTTGTGTAGCCCATTAACATTGCTGGGATTTTGATGGTACTGGGGCCGAAGCTTCCTTTCCTTCCCCTCTGTTCCTCCCCTGAAATCATGTTAGTTATGAGGATATTGCTTTATGCAACAGAAATGAATCCATTATCTGGCAGAGAATCAGTTTCTACAAAATATAACTGTTGAGGTCAGAAGCACTTCACTTTCTTCTTCCAAACAGAAATGTCAATACAATGCAATTTTCAGTTCTCTTGAACTGGTGCATAGCTCTGAATGAGTTCATAGCAGGAAGTGCTATAATAGCCTCCATTCACTGTTGTTGCAGCCCACACTGTTTTTCATCCAAGAGACATATGCCATTGACCAGATCAAGGCTCTTGCTTCATCCGTATGAAGTATCTACTCAGAATGAATGCATTTGCCCCGCTAACAGTGAAGTCTGATTTTTCTCTGATGTGTGAGCCTGCTTTGCAGAATTCAGAGACCATTGTTTCTGATTTGACAGAGACAATGAAGAAAACGGATTTCTAGAAATTTCTGCATATCCTTAATTTTTGTGGTAATCTCTAATGAAGGTACTATAGGCCAGGGCAACCTCATTTAACTTGCAGCCTGCTCTACTTTGGGCAAGAGGTTGCACTGGAGACCTCCAGAGGTGCCCTACAACCTGAATTTTTCTGTGATTCTGTGACACTCTTGCATTTTAGCAGGTCATCACATTTCTACTGTGTTCATATTTTGTACTGGTTAATGCTACCTTTCGCAGCTCCACATGTAAGAAACTTTCCTTTCCTTTGGAAGCATTAAGGTCTCTGTTGCACTTTCAGTGATTCCCAAAAGAATTAGAAACAGATTGTATGAATTCTATTTATGAGTATTTTTGAACAGAGCTGTGAGACACGGCTGGGCTTAGGGAGTTGGTGGGTCTTGGTAGGAGCAGGTGAATACAGGAGAGTGTTCTGAAGAAAAATGTAAGTTGAATCCTAGTACTTAAGAGGTGATTGCTCTGAAGCTGTGCTTCCTTACTCATTTCAGTGTGATCATGATTTAAATTACCTGTCTGCTGTTTCTTTTCTGCAAGAATTTTGCCTGTAAGTGGTGCCTAAAGCCATGTTCTGCAGAGCCAAAATTTTGCTATTTGAGGTTCAATTGATTTTTCCCCTTCAGTTTAAAGGGAAAGCTTCAGGACACCAAACATCAATACTGTGACATTGCAGATATGCTGGGCAGCTGATGTTAAATGCATTGCACGTTTGGATCTTTTCCTGTGGCTTTCCCTTTGCTCAGATGCCTTTTGCAATTTCTGAATTCTTTTTCCCATCACAGCCTCATTCCCCTTTTAGTTCTTCTTATTGTATAAAGTCTCTTTTAAAAGAGAGAAAAAAAATTTTTTTTCAAAGGATTTTCTGTACTCGGTATCATTGTTGTGTGTCTGTTTTATGTCTCTCTTGCTTCCTAAAACAATTACCTCATCATTTCAGATCTACTTGTATATTAACAGCTAATCAGCTTTTTACCCTCTGGTCTTCGTGCCCTTCTTCACACAGTTTCTGACACTGTTATCAGCGCGCCTCCCCTATTTTGTTCACTATTTAATTTTTGTATCACTCTGTCCTCTTTCATCTCTCTGTGCCATGCATATTTCAGTGTAGTTTCTCTTCTACCCAATTAATTTTGTTCTATTTCCTCTGCCATTTGAAGAAGCTTCACTGGTGAAATAGTTCACATAATAGAATTCCCTTTCCATGCGCTCAGTCTGTAGCAGTATATAGGCCCGATCACCCACAGAAGTCACTGGCATAACTTAACTGGCAGCAGTGCTGCAGACATTATCCCTAGATAAGGTACAGTGGTGCTGCTTTTGTGCCACTTTCAAACAAGCTCTTTGGGGTAATAACGAGCCGTGTCATCTATTGCCAGCATGGTTAGAGATGAGAAATGAACGGCGTACCCGCTAGCATTTCCTTAAACACCACAGACAGCCTCACAGGGGAAATCTTCAAAGCAGTAACAATATTAAGAAACTGAACCACGCAACTAACAATATTTTGATAAGAATTTTCCTTTAAAAAGCCTTTGCTTTACTCATGGAAGACTTAATATGTCTGAAGTATTTGGCTCCGTGAAAGAAAAAAGAAGTAATCTCAAGTTTACATGCAAGTTGGCAGAATTTTAACAAATGAGCCTTCAGGTTAGTGCTGGCAGGATAATGCTTTAGTGCTGATAGTCTTCCAACACTTTCTGCAATTTTTATCATCGGTCTGGAGAGGATGGGCAAGTTCTCCTATAATTTACTACAAAGAGATCATAAAACAGAGAAGTCCTGAAGAAAGATCCCCAGTGGTCTTTTAATGTCCTGTACAGCTAAATCCTCTTTTTGAACCTTAACTGAATTTGTCCCTTAACAAAAAGATGGCTAGTTAAAACAGATTAATATCTTCACTGTTTGCATTGCTTTAACTCACAGTTTAAAATACAAACAGTGTAGGCAAGCACAAAAGCCCTGTTTCCGATAGTGATTGTGATTTTTAAGAAGGTTCATTCACAATCAAAATAAGTCACAGGAGCCAATTTTTCTCTTGGGCCTCATGAAAACCAGTAATGAATGATACTAATTTCAGTAAGGGAGACATCATATGTGGATGTTACTCGTAACATTTATCAGTGTTTTTCTGGTGTATGTTCGGTAGTGTAATTCCTGATTTACAGCAGCAGGCCTGCACACAATTCATCTAAAGGCATTTTGTAACTTTGTCATGCGGGGGTTTTTTGCAATAATTGTAAACCTTTTTCACCTGGGAAATAATCTTTATCCTTCTTGTGGTTAAGGCTTTGTGGTTGAGTGTAAACAGAATAATTACCAAAGTGATACATTTCCTTCCCTTAGAGTAGTAGACTCTAAATGGACTCAAAGGACATCAGGGAGTTACATACTGAGGAAAAAAGGATCATGTAGCATACTGCAGTCAGTACGGAGATCTACACATTTTTAGTTCATGTTAAACCTATGAAAGAAGGTGGTGTTTTCAAGTGGAGTTAAAAAACCAAAACCCCACAAAAATGCCCCACCCATTTTGATCCTGTATATTAAGAAGAATTTTTGCTATCTAGATTATCGGATTTCATGTATGTATATTAGCAGTCAAAATGTTGAATTAAATTTTTAAAAGTGCTGAAACGACACTGTGAAACATGCCTTCATCTCCCCAAATCTGAAAAGTAACCACAAACTTCATCTCCTCAGTCTGCAGAGCCCAAAGAGCTCACTAGGTATGTCTCAGCTGTGCTGGGGGGAGGCAATACTTGGCCAATAGTAATGCAACAAAATAAACTTAATGACAAGACTCCTGTTGGCTTCCAAGGAGCAGGATTTAGCTTTGCACTTTCCAAAAATACTGGTGGTTTTGTAGGGTCTGATTTTGTATGAACAGTTGCTGAATATCTGGTTCTTGTGTACCATATATTGTGAGAGGGGGCGAAAAGGAGTTAGATGTCTTCGTAACAGATTTGCTCAAACCTCTAAATCATGAGGTATATAGCTGGGTTTTGTACTTGCATTTGGTGCCTCTTCTTGCAAATTTCTTCTCAGCAAATGTAGGCTAAGTTTAAAAAGTCAGTTCCATGATGTCCATATATAGCTGAAAAGATTATGTGAAATCTGAACTATATGTTAATCTTGCTGGGGTTCAATGCTGTGGCTCCAGAGGGCCTATGCACCAGGTACATGCACAAGAACACACCGAGGCTTAAAATGTGTACTTCCTAGGGACCACTTGGAGGTTGCAAGTACTTTACTACGTGATGTTCCATTCTCATTAGAACTGTTAATTCTAACTAATGTAGGAATTTTTTTCAGATAAGAAGTTTTGGAACCTGGTTTCATCAGTAGTAGAATTCCAGATCTTTTAAGTGTGAGTCTGCAAAACACACTTTTAAGATGAATTTGATTTTTATTTACTTCCTGTTTCCAAGTAAATTCCTGGTCACATACAAGAACTTTATATGTTGCCTTCTGGCAGTACTTGAAAGAATTTTTTTTTCATAGCAATTAGGCATGCACCACTTTAATTTACAGTTCTTTCTAAGAATAACTAGAAAGCACTTCAATCAACGCATCTTTTGTGTGTGTAAATGACTTGCATGCATTGTGGTGCTTGAAGTTCTGAGAAAATAAATTTGGTTTTGTGTGTCAGAATAGGCAATACAGCAGGATTTTATTGTGATCATAATTTAACATAGTATCCAGCAACAGAACCATAGTTAGGGTATTAGTTCAATATTTGGACTGGTGCACAATTGGAAACATAGGAAGAAATATTATAGGATATATATAGGACCACAGGTGAAAAGACACTCAGTAAAATATTCCTCATTTATTGGTGGAATAGCAAAACCAGTTCACATGCTGTGTTCATGTGTTTTCCTCCTGCTTCAGACAGTATCAGGCTTCCTTTGAATATGATGCAACATCAAAGTGTTAAGAAGCTTATAAAAAGGAAAAAGAGAAGGGAATGTGATTTGAATGAACTCAATATGGGCTTTCTTAGTATACAGAGCAATATATTTTAGCATACAACTAGGCAGACTGTTTTGTACTGGGAATGTTTTTTGTAGTGCCTGTGACCCTATGAACAGCTAAACTGTGATTAGATGCCTTTGCCTATACATTTCCTGAAAGCAGGTCTTCTGAAGTGAGCAATGCATGCTGAGCTAGAAACTCATTTGAAATCCTGACTTGACCAGTTCAGATATGTGCTGAGGAATGATGAAATGATTTTTGTAAAGGCAGATCGGCCTTCCAGAACCCTAGGGAATGATGCCCTTCAGTTCCTGGCAGGATCGTGGCATCCAGTTTTTAAAAGGCACGTACAAAATGGTACTTCGAAGTCAGTATCTAATTGAGTCGTTGTCCTAGTAATTGGTTTGACTTGCATCTTTTTGAAGGCAAAAGCAAGAAGAGTGCTTTTTTTGGTTGGGACTAAACAGAATTTATAATATTGCTATGTTATTAAAGATGGTAGGAGGAGAGTATAATATTAAATGAGAAGGGTGTGATGGGCTACTTTGGAGGCAGAGGCAAGAGTGTGTCAGTCGACTGTGGCACAAGGCGGGAGATAAGAGGAAAAACTGAAAGCTGAATACAAAAGAGCGCTCCTCTCTCCTGCGCACGTATGCAACAATTAGATCAAAGACCACGATAAGCATGAGCTTGATGAAATTTAAAGTTGGCAGCACTGCCTGTTTGGGTAATGAGGTGTCAGTGGAGTGAAGATCACAAAATGTAACTACAAAAGAAGCAAGCCTGCCAGGCATTGTTAAACCTTTGCTTTTGACTGCAGTCTGAAGATTCTCCTGAATCCTTTATGCAATGAAAATTTTAAACAATGTGATTAACCTTAACTATGTCATTAATATAACACTGGATTTGAAACATGCTGTGCAGTCTCGGTTGCACCCTCTCTGTTAATCTGGTATTTGTAATTGATTAGGGTGCATAATAGTAGGCAAAAAGATGCACTTCAATCAACTGGGTACCAGCTTGTACACACAAGAGCACAAGAGACTCCTGCTAGAGAAGCGTTCATAACTTAAACGACACAAAGGAATAGGAGTGAATAGATACAGATTCTAGTTGTTACCTGTTATGCTAAAATTTGAGATTATTAAAACTGAGAAGCTTTGAATAGTTCACAATTCAAACTTTATGTACAATTTAAGCATCAATAGTACTACTATGTTATACATAATCAAGACCGTAACTATCCATAGAATTTAACCAAATGGGCCATTATTAATTCTACTGAAGTTAATGAGTGCTTTTCTACTGATTCAATTTGAATCAGCATTGGATACAAATACTGCTTTAATTTTATGATAACTTATTTAAAAAAACAGAATGCTTTTGTACCTGCTTCCATTCAATAAATGCCTGAGCCATTCTGGGTCAGTAAGAATCTTGCATACTTTATTTAATTCTGGATATTTGCCTGAAGTTACTACACATGGAATTCCTCAAAGCATTTCCTCGATGGCTATTTTCAACAATTCTTAACTGTTGCTTCGAATGAAAACTGCTTATTTTTGTGTCTACTTTCATGTGTTTACCCTGGTAAATACCAGGGTAAATTTATTGCATTATATTTTATTTACTGTATTATAATACAGTAAGCTCTGGGAAGATGCTAACACACTCTTGTGTTACACATCACCATTTGAGAAATCTCAGTGTCTTAGCGGAGGGATCTTCCCCAAATGATATGGTTGGAAAACTGAGGTGTAAATATATGGGCTTTACCTGAAATCACCAATTTGTAACTATGCTTAGCCAGTGGGAGAACCTGACAGTCCTGTCCCCCACTTCTGCAATATACCTCCTAGGCAGTCCTATTCCAGTCTTATTTTACCATTTTATTGCCATAATTCCATTTGTTAGCCAATATACCTCAGATGTTCGAGAAACTTGGGTCTTAAGTCTTACATACTCTATAAAACAAGCCGGTTCTTACTGGATTGAATTATTTCACTAGAAATGTATCTCAAAATCTGGTTAAAAGCTGTGATTTTTATTTTGCATGGTTTCTGCAGCAGGGTGTTACGACTTCATGGAGCTGCATGATGCTACCAACTAGTGTGTTAGAAAAAAAACATGAGGCTGTGAAAGTTATGCAGATCTTGTGATGCAGAGGCTTTCTGCCTGCAAAGTAGGTGATTGTTCTGAGACAAACTGATCACACAGTTTGCCCCATATTTCCTACTATCCCATCTGCCAGTAAATATTATTCAGGCAAAATACTGAAGCTCCTTATTTTTATTTTATCTTTCAAATTTTGACACCTAGAAATTGAACTACTTATTTTAAAATATCCTTCATCATCTTTCACTGAGATTTTGATTAAGTGATGACTGGTTTATCTGAAGTGTTGCCCTTCACAGTAATCTTTGCATGTCAGCATGATGAGTGCAGCTTTATTTGGCTAATGTTATTTTTCAGGCTATCTTTGGTATATTTTTCTCAGAGTTTGCTATGCATTTTTTTCTCCCCTTATTCTTCCTTGTAAGAATTATGCCTAACTTCTAACAGAGTGCTACAGATTTATATAAAACTCATGATAGTATGTGCAAGTTTGTGAAATTAATCTGATCCTCTGGTTTGTACTTTCAAACAGATACTTATCCTTTGCTAAGTAACAGGAGTTTTGTAGCGTTTTAAATGACCCTTTGAAAGGCTTAATTAAGGGATTGAACTTTCATGGAGGGTAAATGATCATTCCTTAACGTTGTGGCTTATTTGTCTTACAGCAGTTTTATCAATAACCTGATCACTTTTTCTTTGTCATCTATTTTTATTTTTCCTTTAGCCTACTGTATTGTGGGGGAATTAACTAAATAATGAAGACAGAGTTATTTTAATTGTCTCCAGTCAGATTTTCAAATTGTCTCATGACCACTGTATCTGAGTGCCTGTTTGAAACAATTAATTGGTGACAAGTCAGGCAGGGAGGGTGGTGGCAAAACCCAAATTGCAGACACGTTTGTTTTTAATTTAAAGAATCACTTTGCTTCAATGGTCACATTCATCTGCTACCTTAATGTGCAACAAAATATGAACAAACTTAATTATCTAGTTGCAAAATGTTTCAGTATCTAGAAAATGCAGTACTTAAACCTGTGAGGAGGAGACACTTAACTTCCTGATGTTAATGGTCTTTAGAGTATAGCTTCAAATAAAGTATTTACCTCAATATACTAATTGTTCATATATTTATTCTTAGTAATGTCTTGACTATTTTGAGCTATTGATAAAGATTTCATTCATATTTAGATTTTGGTGAAGAAGGATGTGATTGTTGCTGAAGTTCCTTTACTACTGATTGTACAAGATCCTCCTTTTGCAGTCTTCTCTGCTAGTTGACTTTTCTGAATTAATTGATTTAAATGGATTTCTGGTTCTACGTACCCTCAGGTATCCTTATGATAAATCAAAGCTACCTTGAATTTATCTACCTTTTCATATTATACGCTATCTACAGGAAAGCCTGTCAGTACCGAATGTTAAACTGTGTCTGTTTTATGATGTTCATGTAGAATTGTTAGTCCAAACTGCTGAAGAGTTCTCTTCAATTAATGGAGGGAAAAAAAAAAAGAAAGAAAAGAGGGTGTCTTTAAAGAACAGATATGTTCTCAGAGAAATTAAATACTATCAGGAGCACTTTACATTCCTTGGCAGGTTTGCATGTTGTGCACTTGGGGAAGAAACATGTATTCAGAGTTCTGTGAGGTAAGCAGCCTATTTTAGCCTGGAAAAAGAATAGCAGAAAATAAACAATAATGAGCAAAGTCTGTCTAAACCTCTGCTTCATGCTAATAACCAGAAAAGTGCAGAACTTATGCTGACAATTCAGTCAAAACAGCCAGGTCCTAGGTCATCTGGGGGAACAAAATGCTAGATTTCAATCACTGTTCAAGAGGCTGGATTGCTAAAACTGCTTTGAAGTTCTCTCTTGATGTTCTGTTGAGAGATTGAGAATCAAAACTGCAGAGAAGTTAAGGAAAAGAAGCAATACCTGAAAAAAATAAGTTCATAGGCTTTGAGTTCAGGTGGGTTTTTTTCAGGTTTTGCTTTACAAGAATGTTTTAAAAAATAGTCTTCAGTGGTCAAAGAATTGCTGAAACCAGTCTAACTATCCCAAAATGAAAACACAGACTTAGAAGCTAAATTTTGGGCTGCTGATTTTGAATGTGTGTTCCTGATCTCTAGAGTCATGTTAGGAGATGCTATATTTAGAAAACGTCTTTGGTGATCTCACGTTACCCATAGTTCTTAACGCCTAAACCTTTTGTTTATTCTGAAGGTGTTGCAGTTTCTTGTCTGAGCTAGTCTGATTGTCCAATTAAAAGGTGATTTCTTGCTGTTCAATGTGTCTGTTGGTATAATTTTTTTCATCACAATCAGTCATTCACAATGGCAATCAGTTGATTTGAATTTTATAGCACCGGCAGTGTCGTGGCTGTCTCTCTGAGACAAACTTCCCACTAATTCCTCTTCCAGTATGAGAACTCCTATTACCTCCGAATTGCATAGACTTTACTGCAGTATGCATAACACAATAAATCAGGAGCAACAGTTAATGAAATTGTACTGTAAGGTACATAACAATTTTTTAAATAAGGAGTATTTTTAGGTATATAAACTCATTACTGTAATTTCACTTTCCCTATGATATCTCTTCTTTCTAGCCAGGGTAATGATCTGTCTTATCACTAAAGTGCCTCTACTGAATCTTTTGAAATGTCAAAAGAAAGAACTAATATTTACATCAGAATAATAACTACAATTACTTACCCACTTTCCAATTCATTTGGAGTCGATTATTCTTTAGTACTAAGAGAAATAGAGCCTTATTGTAATACTGGAATGAGTTTAATTAATCCTTTTTCACATACAGCAGTCTGATAAATGAAGTTCAGCCCATAATTTAAGAGCTTGGGGAAATAGTATGATATTAAGGGTGCTTGGAGTGATTGACAGTGTAATTTATCATAAAGAGCAGTAGTCTGTCTTACCTTGGAGTTCATTCCAGTTTTGCAATTAATGATTTCAACTGGGGAGAAGATAGTAATTCCAGGAAGACTTTCCAAACAAAAATTTTACGAACTTCTTGGTATCACCTGTCATTTACTACACAGGTGTAACCCTTTATTTTTAAAAAATGACTGATAAAGAATGCAGTGTGTAATACCAAAAGAGGTGCTGAAAAGTTCATAGGAGCTGGAGAATATGATATATTTGTCTAATAGAATTTCCCACAAGCTGGTATCATATTTTCATCAGGAAGGAGAAAGGGTAATTGGATTTAAATGTCAAGATGTTCCTTCTGTAGGTTTGAAGTCACACATCTATTTTCTCAGCTGCAGTTTTTGCTTGTGATTATGAAAACTGTACCCACTTGTCACTGAAGATGACAGTAAAGAATTCTCTAGGAGTGCAGTAAATGCTGAACCGTAACCTAAAGGTTTGACACAAGCAACACAACACCACTGGTACAGACAAGAAATAAATTATTCCATTGGATTTAGTAGATAGTAGGAGAAATAGTGATTTTACTAAGAAGCAACCCAGATAAAGCTAAGAAAGATTAATTCAGCAACAGATTTCTAATTCAGGAGAATACAGACTCATGTGTCCAAGAGGTGAAGGCTGAGTCACCTGCAGGAGCACACTGGCAGATTTGTTTTCCTATACCCCACGTTTTTCTAGATATTTAGAAGCAAATGCAATGAAACGTTCCTAGATCATCACTTATTTCCCTAGATTGGCGCTTGTGGTATGTTTAATATAGTAACAAAAAGTAACAAAAAAGGGGTTTTAATAAATTATATCAAAATGTGCAGATAGCTCCTACTACAATTTCCTCAGCAGCAGTTCTGTTCCATACGTTTGACCCTTACTGCTATACTGAGTAGGTGTGGGCTGACTCCTGCTGAACTAAAAAATAGCTTCAGGAGCACAGTTAATGCTAATAATCATTTGGTAAAATGGGGTAAGAAAGAACTGTCGTCATCTTCCTTCAGTGTCTGTATTCAGAAAGGGTGTCTGGGCTATGCCTTGTTTTTTCAAGAACCTCTGAATTGGAGGAGGACCTAGGGGATTTCTCTCATGTTGCTGAGGTACGAGAACCCCCACAAAGGCCATCTTCTATGAGTGTTTGGTTCCTATTCCTGTTGTGTGTTGTGTTCAGCTGTAAGTGATTAGATGCGTAAAATTACTTTTTGTGAATAAGGACAGCATAATTTCTTATGCACCTGTATGTTCTATTTGTTATAGCTATGCTAAATATACTTAAAATAGACTTGTTTTACAAGAACTGTTCTGAGTATATTTGTTAATTTTTCCCCTTTCAGAGATCAGAGAGAGGATGGTAGTAGTGCTTTAGGAAATGCACAGCTCACGGATACTATTTGATACTGAGGTAACTTTTGTGGATCTCTCCGTCTGTGCACTCTTATTTTGAATATGCAGTATCCTTGCGTTCTCTTATTCTGTTCTTTTTTCACCCCAGTTCTGGACTGGTATCTCAAAGATCCAGCAGCATTAAAGACTGGTTTACTTAAGAGTACTTCAGTATGTAAGGTTGTACCTTGGTTTAACAAGGGAAGAGTGCTGAGCATCAGGGAAAGAATTAGGGATCTGTGATTGCCTGTTGGATCAGATCAGGAGAATTCATAATAAGGAGGGATGGAGGCAGGGAAGCCAAATTACCGGTGCAAGATGAGGGAGAAGTCTGATAAAATAAGGGAAAAGAAGCCCTGACCACCAGAATTCAGTATGGCCTTAGCTTGTGTTTTCTAATTGATTTCTAATAAATTTCTACTTATGCTTTATCTTAGAGCTGAAGAGCATTTAGAAGCCTGGTAATGGTGGTGGAGCTCAGAAACCTTGTTCCCCACTGACTGGCATGCTACATGGCATATTTGTGACAGCTCCCTGGCAGTCAGTTAAATCTCCAGAAGATCTTGTGTGGACCTCAGTTGTCCACTGTCAGAAGAGCTGGGCTTAGAGACTGCATTCGAGCTAAAGACCTCAGCTTTTTTTCAGACATTGGTGACCAGACCCTACAGCATAGTGAGAAGAGACAAAAAACAGTGGTTACTGACACAGAGCAAGTTGATTCTGTGGGGCTTGCTCAGATTTGTGAAAACATAATCCCTATATTGCTGTTCCTAAGTAGTTCCTTCAGCAGAGTACAGGCAAAACATTTATTCTCTCACTGGTTGAAAACTGCTTTTTCCTTAATGAATGCAGTGCAGGCAATTTTTGTAAAGTGTTCCCACTTCCTGCACGCTTGACAAGTCAATGAAAACAAGACGGTGAGAACGTGAACACCGCTTGGGGTGAGGGCTGATTTGCAAGGCTCCTTGTGGAGAAGAGGAGAGTAAAAGTTTTCATGTTCCACTGATCTTCAGTGCAGCGGGTGACTGACGGGCATCTGGAGAGCATCGCGCTCCTTCCTCCTCTGGCTTACTCTCTAGGTGCTGTAGTGCTCATGTACCAAAGCTGCTCTGTCAGAAAGTCCAATTTGACAGTTAAAAATTTCTTAGTAACTTCAAGTTTCTGAGTTACTTAAAGCAATTCACAAGAGATGCTGGGGTTGGGAAGCAAGAGCTTTCAAATAACCTGCTGCTGTTGATACTGTTTATGATAGTGCTGTCTTATGCTTTTACAGTGCCTTCTCATTCCAGCATCCTTGGTAATGAGATGCATCGCTAAAATTCAGTGGGTGGACAGTAATAATCAGATGATAGATTATGTGTGGCAGGGTAAGTGTGTGGCCATAATTATTACCAAAGACACAAGTGCAAATCCCAGTTCTTACAAATAGCTCTAAATGAGCTTTCTTATCTGTGCATCATAAGCATGGCCTCCTTCAGACAATGGATAATCAGTAAAGTAGATTTTAGTCATTTTTATCTAAGGATGAAAAACTACAATCCTTTTTTTATAGTTTTACCAGTATATGTGGATTGTCACAACTAAATCAAAAAATATGACTTTATTTTTTCATTTTATCATCACTGTGTCTCATCACGTTACAGTCCCATGTATATCATTACTCCCTGGGCTGTTAATTAAATGCTTTTTTTCATACCTACCCTTGAATATCAAATTAAATTGTTGCTTTGATTTTTAATTCCTAGTTGGATGGGAGCTTCAGGGTGTGGTGTTGTATGTTTTGTTTGGGGTTTTTGTTTTGTTTTGTTTTTATTTTGTTTTGTTTTTTTAAATCTATGAATGCCAAGGAAATTAAACCTCTCCTTTTCTACCAGTTTGGACTGACTGGTGTACCTGGCAAGGCTGCTTCTGTACATTGCCAGGTTGTTCAGTACCATATATCTCGTGTACTTCATCCAGTCTCAAGCTATTTTTTAAATTCCACTAGTTATATGCTAGCAATACAAATTTTTGTTGTGCTGTGACTCATCATTGGCCCTATGTAGTCTGATATTGGGACACCTGGTGATGCGATGGAGTTACAGCTTCATCATTATTTCTGTGGTATTTGGTGAAGAGGGAATGTTAGGAGTTAAGGTTTTGAAGAACAGCCAGCCAGTTGAAATTGACTATCTTACACGTTAGGTTTCCTCTGCTGGAAGTGTGCAGTTTGAAGCTAGAGACCCTGAGCCCGTCCACAGCCCTCACTTGCAGAGAGCTGGGCAGAACTGGAGGAGGCTGTGATCCACCCACCAGACACAGGCACAACCCCCCAGACATGGATAAAGGATGAGGAAGCCAAAGACATCAGCAGAATTAATCGGACACTATTTTTAAAGCTGCCAGGATCTTACTTTTTGTTCTTCCCCCCCCTCCCCCCCATACAACACATTGCAAAAAGGGGCCTGCAGTGCTCAGTGAGGAGGTCCCACGAGGTCTCTTTGATGCTGCCTTAATTTCAAAATGTTTTATAAAGGGTCCATGGCAGGCACAGGGGCAAGATGAAACCTAGTATGTATAAAAAGTTTTCCTAGGCTTAAAAAGTTTAGGAACAGCAGTTCTTGAGAGGATGAGGTATACCTTCACAACGCCTGACAGATGTCTGCCTAACCTGTCCGTATAAAGAATGATAGGGTGTCCCATAACCTCTCTTAGCCGCCTATTCCATTATGATTACCTTTTGATGTATAGAGATTTTCTCAATAGAGTCCTTTTCACTGAGAATTAAGCCAATTATGGCTTTGTCCTCTCCCAGCAGATACAGAGAATAATTCATCAAACTCCCTCTCACAAAGAGCCTTTTACATTAAAACAATTGATCTCATGTCCTCTTCTGATCCTCTCTTTTACACATGGTGGGGAAGAAAAAGCATTGGATCTTTGAATTTTCCTCTATTTTTCCAAAGCATTTTTAGCATTCTTACTAATTTGCTTGAAACCCCCTGTTCTGATCCGTTTGCTCTGACAGGGTTGTACCTAGAAGTCAAACAGATTAATTTCTCTTCAGGACTCCAGATCTTTATGATGCCTGTTCCTGGCAATTAGTGACTAAAACAAGAGTCTTATGAGTGTTGTGTGTTGGTCAGATCTGTGAACATATGATCTCCTTATAGCCACTGTTGAAAACTTCCTTAGCTAAACATAAAAAATCCTGAATTAGGACGATCTTCACTTTTTAACTGATCTTTAAAACAATACCTTACCGTGAACACCCCCCCCCTTATGTTTTTTTCCAAGTTCATTCTCTCTGTTTTATAAAATGTTCAGAGGGAGCAAATGAAATAAGATGAGTACAAGAATGGTGTTGAGGAACAAAGGAAATTCCCCAAAAGTATGTTTATGTGCAGGATCAGTTAGAAAACATTTGCGTTTTCTCTCACAGCTTTTTTCTGCTCTCCACAACGTTCAAGTGCCAGTGGTAGGCTCTATGTCCCATATGGTATGTAGATGTTCTAAGTGATCAGTAATTTATGAAGTTGGTGATTCTTAAATGATTAAATTTTCAACAATGATAGCAGGTTCCTTCTCTGCTCTTGTAGTTATTATTCCTCTGAATAGTTATATATCAACAAATGCTGAAATAAATATTTTAAAACATTTTTTGTAATTGTTATGGCCCACATTTTGACTGACAATCTTTTTATTAACACTGAGGCTGTATAAAGAGCATTCCATTTTTTGCATTTAGGATATTAATCATCTTTAGTGATGATGGTTTGCTGTAATTCCCAAGTGACCGAACTATTCTTTGTACTCTGACATAATTTTTAAATTATGGATATAATGATTTACTTGAAGAGAATCACATTATGTAATGGGGCAGACTGTTACAGCTGTAAAATCCCACCAGATAAGGTGGAAAGTCAGTATGGTAATAAGGTCACTTGGGATTACTGTTTTCTAGAACCAATGTCATTCCCAAACCAAAGGCAAGATTTGGCTTCGTCTTTACGCTTGGCCATAGTTGTAATGTTATGCTGGAAGTGTAGTTTTCAGAATCCTGAAGTGTCAGCATGACTGTGGTTTTGAAAGATGTCTCATAAATGATAAATGTGAAAAAAATAGAGAAGCTTTTGAAGACCTTTGACTTGAAGCCCCGAAAGTTAGAGGAAACATCTTTTTCTGGCGTTGTCCCAGTTCTAGTAAATATTTTAAATAAAAATCTCTAGCTTGCAGAGGCTATCCAGCTTCTAATTTCTGAAGAAATTATTTCAAATATAAATTTAATTGCTGAAGAAAAATGTTACCAATTATATAAAGGAGAGGAAATTGAAATATACCCTATCTTTTATGCAGGAAGGAAATTTACCACGATATTGTGCAATATTTCAATCTGTAAGATCTGCTTTGAAGTAGTGCACGAATGAGTGGGGATAAAGCTGCGTCTAGTTCCAGGCACAGACCTCTGATATGGATGACGTGCTGAGTCAGCAGTAAAGGTTTCTGTCCGTCTGAGCACACTCTGAAGTAGAGCCAGTTTTCTGCAGTGGTGATCTTTCTATTTTCTCAAGCTTCCTATCCATGTTGAAATGATAAACAGAGAAGACAATGTCTTGTGTAAGGCTGTGCCTGAATAAGAGTGAAGTCCCAGTCAGTGGCAAAACCTTGTTGTTGAATTTTTAGGCTGGATGTACAGCTGTCATTGGATTAATCTCACTTTTTTTGTTCCCAGTGAATCCAGGAAATTATGAGTTGGGTTTCTATTGATCAGCCTCTTCTGTCATATAGTCTTAAAACAAACCTTGATTTTTACAGTGCGTATGGAGGATTCCTGCATGGCCTTTCTGTTCTTGTGCAAAGCTGTGCAGTAGTATTTCCCTTGGCTTTGCTCATCTGAGAATTCTTTTTGCAGAAACAGAATGAGCACTGAATTGGGACCAGGAACCAAGTGAATAGAGCTTTATTTTAACAATAACAAAATTAAGTGAATAGTACCTTTAAATTTTTCAGCTACCTGGTTTAATTTTGAGTTTTAGGGTTGCTGTCTGAGTAGTTACGTTGAATTTGTGATTCTGTGTTCTTGCTCATTGCTCTCCTAGCACTGCTGCTTTATTTGCAGTAGCATCAGCCCAGTTTCTCTAATTTGCTTTATTATATTGGCAGTGTCCTTAACCAGTGACAGCCAAGGCAGCATGTTTCTGTTACTGGTTTCTTTTTCTGTAAATTGTAAGAGTTACTACTTCCCCTTTCCTGTTAATGTATCTTTAGTTTATGATAGATGATATCTCTGGGAATACCTTAAGCAGCAGAGGAATCTGGCTTGCAGTGTGTAGCAAACCACAGTTTGTTTGTTTATTGAGTTCATTTTAATCTCTGGATCTGTGATCATAAAGTGCAATGCAGTTATTCCTTTATCTCTAAATTAAGGTAATTGTGGGGGTGGATTTATGGAGAGGTTTCGTTATATCAGATGGAATTCTTGTTTGTTTGTTTTGTTGGATGATTCTGAAAGCTGGAGAACTGTGGATAAAGAAATTAAAACACTTTATTGCTGCGTGTGAGGATCACTAGGATGCCTGATCTCTTCTCAGAAGCAGGATTTGGAAGGCTATGGATGAGTTTGCTTGTTGCAGAAATGTAAGATAATAAAGGTTGAGACTGATTTTTTTTCTGAACTTTGTGAAAACATTATGGTTTACATCCAGCCTCCTTTAGCAATAGTAAATTTACCATTGTGAAACAAAGTAATATTGAGATAATATAATACCAAGATTTTCTTATCAGAGATTTGTATATACCAATTATATATTCTGTTTTCAGCTAAGTCTGTTGTCACCAACTAGATATAAAGCAGAAGATGGGTTGGGTAAGGGAAGATATTTTCCTTTAAAGTTCCATCTAGTATCGGGAGGATTTTGAAATATATTTCCCTCTGCTTCATAGCAAAGTCCCCTTCAGGAAGTGGGCTGGCAGTTGCAAGGTAGCGGTGTTTTCCTATGTTCCCATTTTCAGCTGAGCTGCTGTCACTGCCTTTGGACACACTCCATGTCATGGCAATGGTGAATTGAAATTTATTTGCTGAAAGAATCCTTATTGAGGTTTACAGTGCACTAGAGCAGGCAAAAAGTCTGCACAGTCAGTTGCAGTGACAGAGATGAAAAGCAGTAACTTATAAAGCTTTTCTATTTCAATTGCACTTTAGTCGTGTATTTGTACACTTCTCTTCCCAAGTAATATGTTTAACAGCCTCTGGAATTTACGATGCATCACAGTGGTGTATCACAAAATTTTGGAAAAGACATAGGTTAAAGCTATCCTTTATCCTGAAGTCGGTGTTACCTCCTTACCACTAGTGAATCTGTGCCATTTTGATTGCTGCTATATTATGTCTGCCAGGGATGACTTGTACCCCTAAGAACTTGTAGTTGTTTTTTTTGGAAAGCATTGAGGTTCAGGATTTGTATCGTATTTATATGCTAATGTTTTAATCAGATGAATTCTCCTTCCTGCATTTTACTTAATAAATGATGACCTTTCTTCTCTGCTCCCTATCTAGTAATATATTTAGATGTTAAGTATAAATCTTAGAAAATGAATTGCTTATGTATGTTTGCCATATGATATAGCTCTCTTTTGGTATGAACGAATGTTTTGTTTAAACAGGAAAACAGATTCCCTAGCATCTTTCTTTTCCTTTTTTTATGTACAGAGTTAGGCAGTTCAGCATGGTTGTTATAATAATATATAGCTAGTATGCTGTATTATGAAGACTCTAAGTACATAATATAGTAGATCTATTATGTGAAAGCATACTTAACTAAAAAAACTCATCTGATGTGGGACTTAGTTTGCAGTCTGTTCAAATATATCCTTCTCTGGTCACTGTGAAAAAGGATGCTTGGTTGAACTAAGATGTGTTTGGTTTTAGTTTGTGTTCCTCCTCATGCTTCCCTCCCCCCCCCCCCCCCCCCCAACTTTCAGTAATCCAATAAAAGTTTTTCATGTAGGTGCAGAAGCATGTGCATTGTAATGAACATGTGCATGGACTAAAATTTTAAGTCCACTCTGATTGTGTTATGACATTTTCTGTTAACACTATCTGCTGAATAAAATGGCATACTAAATGTATAAATACTCATTCTTCAGGGCAAAAATTACTCCATTACCTTAGATGGATCAGTATGTAGCCCCAAGAGTAAATATTTAGCTCTTCATAGAGAGCCTTTTTAAATCAGGATGGCATTTGTCATGCAAGCCATGTGTTAAAGGACAGGATATTCCTAAGATTTTGCTTTAAGGCATTTGTTAAATATGACACAGGCTGAAGGAGAATTTTCGGTGTATACTGTACAGGTACCTGCGGGGCTGAATGTCCTGGCAGAAAGAAATCATCATCATACCGATAGGCTGGTATAGAATTTGTATCTGATCATTAAGCCAACTATCGATCGCCTGTGTCATTGTAGAAGAAGGCATGTTTGAGATAGATGTAACATTTGCAATAAACACTTTAACGTTGTTACCTATACGCGTGAATATTTTATATTTCAGATGTCTGGTGGTGAGGGTATTGATGTCAGGATTAAAAGACTTGACCCTACTGCTGCCTCCTGGAGAACCCCTACAGATGCTAAAAGTGGTTCTGACATGAAGTTCTGCCGTGAAATGCTTTGAAAATTATGCCAAAGAGGGAAAGAGAATCAGCACAAAGGAACAACATCAAAGCTGTGCATTTTGGATTTTAAGAGTAAAGTGGAGCAGCTGTGAGCAAAAGCTCCTTTAAACAAAGACTGACACAAACCTGTAAAATGACCTTTACCCAGAGCAGTGTGGATGTGATCAGTAAATTCAAGAAAAGCTGAGGTGCTGTATGGTAGCTTAATGAGCTTCATGGAAAGGGCAAGCATGAAATTAGTGACGAATTAGTTTGTTGTAACTTAGGTATTTGTTGTCTTGTTCAGGAAGGATGTTTTCAATTTTTTTCCAGCTTAAGAGTTGAGATTAATCAACAGTTTTAAAAATGAAATGCAAGGAGCAGTTTGGAAAAGAGGTAATATCTTTTGTATTCAGCTGAGGCTGTGATACTGGAGGGAGAGAGGTAATGAATGCATGAACAGTCTGAGTGGAAGCTCTGGATGTGTGAAGAAAGGGAAAAAAGTGAGATATATACCTTCAGGAGATACTTTAAGGAGTGGCTAAATCACATCATATGCAGTTATATAGTGGTGGTTCAGCTTTGGAAGGATGAAGTTAAAACTGTTTGATTCATATGGCATATTAGAGATCTCCTATTTATTTTAGCTTTTACTCATCAAAAAGAATCTGTAAAGAGATTCTGTCCAGGGTAAAAAGAAGAACAAGAAAGTAATGGTTTAACGTTTTTGACTTTCCCATGAATGTCTTATAACTTCCAAGAAATCTCATTTTTTATAATGTTGGCAGAAAAAAGCTACTTGTTCAAGGGACACTGTAACTAATAATTGTTTGACTGTGGGTGAGTGCACATCCATGCATGTGTAAAGGTAGCTCCTGACCTGAAGGCGGTTGTTTTAATGGGATATGTTGACTAGGTTGGCACTAACAGAGTGGAGCTGTGTAAACATGTCTCTTGCCAAGCCAATTGTGATTAAAGCCCCCAGTAATAGGAATTTCAAATATGGGATTAGAGATTCCAGAATAACTTTAAATTAGAAATAAAGTTGGCAAAGTTGGTGGCAGCACTGTCAACAGCAGCCACCTTCAAAATTACGGGCAAAAACATTATTTTGTAGAGTTTGAAAAACAAATAAGGAGTAGAATTTTTTTTTTTTAAATTTCCTGTAATTTTATGGGTAGCTAAAAAGCCTGCCTGCCAGTTTATAAATAAAACTAGAATGAGAGATAAGCAGCTATTTGGTGATAGTGTGATACCTACGCATGCGTTTTCTCCTTTTTGAAGACACAAAACAATCAATGCAAGGATTGTAATGGATGTGGGGAGCTAACTAAAGAGAAGATTGCAACAGATCCTATTAAAAGGGATATTATCACATGGCAATTACTAATGATGTTCTTCAGAGATCAGTCCTGGCTTAAACCTGCTCATTGTATTGATTAATGATGTGTGTGGAAGAAGCAGACGTGTACTGAAACTTGTGGATGGCATGAGTGGAGTGAGGTGCTGCAAACACTGGAGACTGCAAAATCATGTACAAAATTAATAGCACAAATCTTCTTATTTCTGCCCTTTTAGGGGTCAAACATAACTGTGTGCTATGAGCATAAAACTTTTGGAAGTGTTGGAAGAGGAAGAGGTCTGGTGGGCTGGGGGACGGCTGGAAGTGGCAGCGGGCTGCAGTGTGAGATGGGCAGGTGTGGCTCTGGCAATGCCCAGCTGGGTGCTGTGTAACACCAGCATAAGATGAACTGGCCCGACTTATAAATGGGACAGTCATGGTGGAAGGGGAAAAATTGTTTTGAAGAGGGAGCTATGGAAAAGACTATATTCCAAATGAGGAGTTTTCTTTGAGATCAAAACCCAAGGGCTTGGTAGGAGTCCTTGGTTTATGTGAGCATATAGATAGATAGATAGATAGATATAAACGGGATTTGAAAGGAGACCGAATTGCAGTTTGTTTGCAGTAGTGTAAACTATATTAGTACCATACTGCAGAACTCATGTTGATAATCTACAGAGCTGGAAGATTTCCCTTGACTGGTAATTTTGATTTTTCTCCTGCTAAATTAGTTGTTTAAGTGTTTTGAGCTCCACGGCTCTCTGTGTCTTTCAACCAGGGCATCCATTAAACACTTTCCTGAGCTTGGATGCCTTCATCAGGTGGCTGTACCCGTGCAACACTCCTCTTTGTGGGTTTACATTGCTGAATTACCAATACATTTCCTACTTGTTGAAACAGTGCTCCACATTTTTCAGCTCTGAGTCAATCCTGTTCCTTTTTCTTCTAAAGCTCACCCCCTGCCAAAGGTATTTGTTTCTTCTATGCTCATGTGTGCTGCGGCTAAGCTATGATACTCCTCGGTGGGTGTGAAAGTGAGGATTTTTTTATTTCTCACCAGGGTATCAGAGCTGGAAAATCTCACATATTACAGCAAGATATTTCTTTTGTCTGTGTGGTAGAAGGCGTATAATGCTCATTTTCAAAGTCTGTTCTGAGTCTACTTTATGTTAATTTGCCATTGAATTACTATGCCTTGAGCTAGGAGCTTTAGGAAGCACAGACTTCAGTATTAGATAAAAACCTATTCAGTCTACTTTGACATCAGCTCCCCATGCTGCACAATATTCATTTATTTTTAAGCTACAATTTCCTCTGTATTTGTATTAGAGAACAATAGTGTGAATGCACAAAGGAATGTCACAAGCGAGTTAGCGATCAAAGTGGCCACCTACCACACCTTTAAGAAAATAGTAAAGGCTTGATCTGAAAGGTGCTAAAGTTAAAATGATGGAATTGGGCACTGTCGTCGGAAATGCACCTGCATCTGTAATTCCTTCTTTTTCCTTTCAGCCTCAAGTGGCTGAAAATTCTAATCAATTAATTTTATACTGTTACCTTAGGGTACCTATGGTATAACAGAAAGTCTCTAAGAAGTGTGGTATTCTTGTTAGCTTTGTGTGTGGTTGAAAAAAATATCTCAGAAAGTAGGTAGTACATGGTGACTTGGTTAACCATTACCATGTTATAAGATTTTCTGGAGTTAATTTCCCATTATATGAATATTTTTCTCTTCTGTCCTTTTCTTCCACTCAGAAGCTATTAAAAACCCTAATGGAATGGCAATTAACACAGCATATTTGGATTTCCATTGGTTAAAATTTCACTGATGCCATGAAAAGTATTAATTAGGCTCCTGTGGTGGCAGCTTGAGCCATCCGCTGCCACTGTATTGCAGGGGCGTCCCTGGTGTGAGTGCTGCCGACAGGCCTGTCTCTGCTCTCTGGATCTAAGCAGTGAGAAGGACTCTGGCTATTTCTGTGCCCTTTGTCAAGGATGATACAGACTTCTGGTCTCTGCTGCAAGGGAAGTGCTGAAAAAAATCATCACTTTGCTCTTTTAAAACTTGCTTTTCCAAAAAATGCTGCCAAGAACAGCCTGGTGTTTTGAGGATGATAGCTTAGATAACCTTACAGGTCTTATCTTTCTTGAATTTCAAGACATCTTTGATGTTGCGAAATTTCATTAACTGATGTGATAGACTATGCTTTTATATTACTGGTCACCGAATCGGCTTCTGGGCAGCAAAAGAAAACCCACTTTTAGAGCCAGTAGTTCAGGTTTATGCTGCATGCCAGGCTTCACCTGCTTAGGTGCAGGCTTCTAACAAGTCTGAAAATCTCCAGACTTGTTCTCTGGCAATAAAATTTATCAAAAAATGAATGATTAACAGGAAGGTCTCTGGATTGTGAATGTGAAATTTCAGAGGAAAAAAAGGTGTAAGTGAAAACAAATAAACCTCTTTCAGCTTCATGTTCACGTTGACACCTCCAATATTTCCGTAACTGTGGATGCACGTAAGTTTCTACAGGCAGAGGTCAGAGTGTTAAAAGACTGTTGTGTAAACTGCAGCTTTGGTACCATCTGAACCACTTCTAGACCCTGTAGATCCCTGCAGCTGCTAAACGGTTGATGAATATACAAGGTGAAAAGTGCGCAAAATAGTCAAATTGAAATTAAATACAACAGCAAATCTTATTTATTTTCCTGAAGCTGATGAATTTGACAATGTCTGCCGCACATATTTTATTAATGTGTTCAAATACATAGACTGAAAAATAGGTCTGATGAAATGAGATGCATTGTAGATGCCTTTCTCAAATAAGGCTTTTGTACCCACATATGGTATATGCATTCCAACAAATCTAATGGCTCTTTGCTAAAATCGGGTGGTGGGGGAGCATGGCATTCTTTAGTCTCAAAACTGGAAGAAACTAAAAAATTGCAGTTAGTGTCTTCTGAGCTCAGTTTAGCTTCTTCACAAGTAACAAAGATCCAATGCCCTCACTTTAGAACAACATTTGACTTGCTGAACACTCCAGCTAGATTTAATGGGCTTCCCCATAGCATGGTAGCTGGTGCATTAAGGGCATTGCCATCTATAATGTGACTAGGAGGATGCAAAGGAGGAAAGGAGAAATGTGAGATTCTGTTTTTTGCAAGATTATTTCTGGGAAAATTCTGTTTGCACCCAGCATTGCTTGCTTGTCTCCTAAGAAAGTGAAAGTCTTCAAAGACTAGTGTAGTGTGGCATCTGCCTGGAGACAACTCTCAAGAGGTTTGCTTTGGTAAAGCCCTAAAAGAAATAGACTATTCCTAAAGATATATAAAATGGGAGATTTCATTATATTTTGGATTTTGGGAGCCAACTTTGGAGCAACATTTTTTTCAGCTGCTTTGGATCCACGAGTACTCTGACAAGATGTTATGAATGCCACAAGAAAACCTTCAATTAGCATTTGCACCCAGTCAGCCACCAGAGACTCCACACCTTACATTAGTTTTCCTGCATAGGGAACTACTTGTTGATTATTTTTTGTTTGTTTTAAAGGACAGAATATAATTTGAATGTATTTGCTGAATACTTTCTGCCTAAAAAACATAGGATAACAGTTTATAGATTCATAGATCTGTAAAGGGCTAAACCCCTTTACAATCTTATTTGGTTACCATAATAACTGACTTTTATATTCTGTACCATGGTGCTTGAAATATGTGGATGCTGCACTTTGTTACCTCCAGAAATGTCATTTTCTACTGAGGAATTTTCAGGTGATCTCATCTCTTTGCTGCAGGCTTGGCACATGATATTTTCTAATTTTTTTTGAGGTTAAATATAATTGATATTTCCTTGTATGTGCTCGGAGAGGGACCTTGTCAGATATGCAAAGGAAGGGAGCCCAGTAGGGTTGTGGCAAAGTTATGGGTTGGAGCTGGTTTGTATGCGGTTATGGTTGTATCACTGCTATATCCTTAACTGGCTTACCCCAGCCAGCCTCCCTTTCCTCAAGCAGTTTGTGGCCAACACAGGATGCTCTTCATTTAGCAGCTGCTGTACCTGTTGTGGATATTTATTTCTGCCGCCATAGCCATGAACATTTTATTGGTTGCTGTCAGAAAGAGTCTACGCAGTATCCATCCTTGAATAACTTCAGACGTGAGAGCGTTTCCCTAGCATAATACTTACAAGCTAGTGTTTGAGGATATACGATGAACGGAAGTTTTGTGTGTTTTCTATGAGAGCATGAAGCTTTTGGTGTAGAGCGGTCAGTGTAGGAGGGAATGCCATCATGTGAGCCATGGTATTTTGATGACATCCACAGGCAGGCATACATGGCAAGTCTGTCCCTCTAGTGAAACAATGCACGATTACACTGTTGGCTTATTTCAAATAGAAATTGTAACACGTTTTAAAGCAACAGTCTCATAACAAAGTGAACAAAGTTTTGTACCAATGACAGCCGCTGAATATTGCGGTGTCAGCCTTAGGGCTGGGTGGCTCCAGGATCTTGCCTGGTTTATCAGTTTACTTGGAAGTGAGTTCATTACAGTAACAGAGAGTCTCCCATTGCGGATTCAGGTTGTATGTGGAAGTTGTCATGCACGGGATCTAGGTCTACCACAAGAATATCTCATGCTCTCCTTAATATTTGCATAACTCCCAACACCATGCGGCTTAATTAGTTATACCATCTTAAATGATTGAATGGGAATTGAATGCAAATAACATAAAAGGAGGACAGCTTGGTTGATTTCAAGAGTCTCAACTCCCAGGATCTCTTCCTACCTTTTCCAGGAATTTCCTGTGTGATGCAGTTAAGTGTTCACTTCTGTTAACCTCCTTGAAAAGATGAGGTGCAATACTGTGGAAGTGTTGCCTGCCTTAGCATAGGTATCACCTAATATTTTTGTGAATTTTAGGTAGCCAGTGCAGCAGTTTTCCAAAGTCCATGCCAAGGCTCTGTATGTGGTTAACAGAAACCAGTAGATGCTTTCAAAGGCATTCAGAGGTTGTTCTGCTTGTTTTCTCTTGGGGACCAATGCAGCCAGAGAGGCAGCTGGGCTCCTACCCCATCAATGTTTTCCAAGGGCTTTGAACTGTATCAATAGAAACTACTTCAATGCACAAATGCAAGAAGCTAGTAGTAATAGTGCTAGCAGCTACCCTAACACTGTGGACTTGATTTTAGACGTTCACCAATTATTACTGAAGAAAACAGAAGTTTGTGCCTCCCTAAAGTTCACATGCCGATAGACAGACTTTGTTCAGCTGGTGTTTAAAGTGTCAGTGCAATGCTAAGGTCTGTCAGACTTCATTTGGAAAGTGCCCGTGGTTTTTGATTAGAGCACAGAGTACTCAGGAAATATGTTGCAGAGTTATTAGAAGGGAGTTATGTTCAGTGTCAGCTCTTGAGCGTAAGGCCAAGTGACAGACTAAAAGCATTCAGAGCAGCTCGTGCTTAATTCCATCTGCCAGTAACAGCTTCTTCATTACAAGGAAAAGGAGGGAAGGAAATAAAAAGAAAGCCTCATATAACACACCTATGCATTTTCAAGCTCGTTTTCTGCCATATATAATTGCAGTTACCAGTTTCCATTTATAATCCAGTAATTCACTTAGTGAATGTAATACCTGTTTTGTTTGAAAGGAGCAGTTGGAATTCTGATGGAAGATTTAATCTTACATGCTTTGGCTCAGTTTTAAAGGGGCATTTTGAAGCCTGATTCTCGTAATGGATTTTGCACCTATGTTTCCAAATAGCTGCATGTGATAATACTTGGGTAAGAGTTGTGTGCAAGAGGAACTCTCAGGAAACACTCTGGGAATAGAGGGTAAGGCAGCAATGCAGTAGGCATTTATTTGGCACTTATTTAGTTGTTTTTCTTGGCAATCTCTGAACTTGTCTGAAATTCTCTCATCCTGCCAATTGCATTTAATGTCCAGTATTTCTGACTGACTGAAGCTGGTAAGAATTGCAAATCTTTGCTTTACTTCTCCATTACTTTTGACACTATAAAACACTATAAAAGTTCAAAGCATTGAATGAGTTCTGACTATACTTTTTTATTCCTCAGAAGTTCATGGAAAATATTGCATTGTTTTAACACAGAGATTGAAATTTAATGTGCTTCTTGCACAGCTTGTGTAGATTCCTGACCTCTGAGATGAGGAAGAGCAGTTTTGCTTCTAGTGTCTGGAGACCAACAGGGCTTTTTCAGCAGATGGGGACTGCCTGTGTGTAGGTTGCCTGCATCACGCTATTCTTGGCACAGTGGTCATTATACGCTGTGAGAAATTCTCTAGAGAAAGTAAATATTGAAACTCCTGGGAAAGTTAAGTCTTGAGGCAAAGGCAACCTCAAGTCAGAAAAAATATGTTTCCAGTAGGAAAAAAATAGCTGTAAATGTGTTAGTTGCAAAGCCAAATAGAGAGGTGCGAATGAATGAAAGAGCTCTAAAAGCTGGCTCACCCACTGTCTGATGATATTGCCATTTTAGAAGTGCACAAAACTAAGTATTTTGGCCCAGATCAAGAAAAATATGATGGTGGAAGTGCAGGTGCACTGGATGAAACAAGTGTAACAGCAGATAAAAATATTCAGTTATTTGTCTACAGGGCAATGTGCAACTAGGGTCTTTGGAGTAATGCAACCAGTTGCCCATGCATTGCTCAGAATCCTTCTGAGGTGAAAAGGGTGATACCGACTAAAGCTGAATGAATGTTTTTTCATCATTGGAATCATGTTGTGTATTGCTAAAGCCATGCTGGATGCTGGGGGAGCACTAGTTGCTGGGGTGGCATGCCACCAGTAAGGGACAAGAAGGGAGCATTGCCATGCTCCCACAGCAGTTCTGGCAGCTCTCGTCGTACATCACCTCTGCTCTGGCAGTGCAGGCGTTGCTACCTCCAGCAATGTAGTCACATATGAACAGAACAGTTTCTCTGCGTGGCTCTACTTTTGCTGGAGTTTGGCACAGGTAGCTCATTGGAACAGCAGAAAAGAAAGGCCAGATCAGATGTTTAAAAATTACATGGAAATACATGGTAAAGTTTCGAAAAACCCAGACCCACCATGCTCCAACAATGTATTTTCTGAACTATTTGCTCAAGCAAGCAGATGCAGTCTGCTAAAGCAGCAGATAATACATGAAATTCCAATTCATAGCAAGGATGGGAATATTACTGTCTCTCCCAGTTAGTGATGGTTTTCCTCCTAGCAAGGGAAGGCTAATATTTTGAACTGAAATGTACCAATTTAATCTTCTTTATTTCATGAAGAATTGTTTTTAATTTTTGTTTTTAGTAAGAACGTATAAAGTAGTCATATGTTACACTTGAAGCGTAAGTTCCAGAAGTTTTGAGTATTACAGGTTTGTTGACTCTGACAGTTTTCATTTTCTGTATGTGACCCAGGAGTATTTAAGAATAAAGAAACTAGTTGTGGTGCATACTGATTCTGGGACTTGGGAGAAAACTTGAAAGTGCTGCCTCTTGGGCAGACTGGACAGAACAAATCTGATTTATAGACTTTTGTTGGATTTCTGAAAGCACTTAAGTAGTTTAAGACCACAAGTACCATTGACTTGAAAGTCAATAAGAGCTTTCTGAGAATCCAGTCCATAGACAGTTATTTTTTAACATGTACATCTTCTGCAGCAAAGGCAAGCAAAAACTGCAGTAACTGACTGCTCGCACCAGATTACATCCTAACCTTCAGCTGGATCTTCTTGCATTAGAATCCCTGGAGGTCATGCCTTTAGCAGTCCCTTGGGGCACCAAGGAAAGGTCCATTCCAGCAGGTTTAAAATCTGAAAAGAAAAACTTAATATCTAGACCACAAAAGTTTCGGCACAGGCATGGAGATTTTGGGGAAAATCTATATTGTTTATTCATAGACAGGAGTCGTATTGCTTTTTTTGCCTTTGGTTATTTATGTGCTTGCTGTACTACTCTCAAAGATGTAAGTTACCAATAGAACTCTTGAGTTATGATTTTTTTAAAATTTATTTTTTTTTTGTGAGGGCTTATTTTGTCTGTCTTCAGGCAGCCAATTTAGGTATTCTCATTAGGAAACTAGGCCTTCTGTGTGTTCAAGGAAAAAAGAGCAGTCATATTAGAAGGTATGAATACCTTCCTTTTGTATTCACAGCAAAACACCGGAGCGAAAAACTATAGTCATGGGCCATCTTTTAGTAGTGGAATTACATAGCTCTGTGGGGTTTTTTTCTCCCGAGTAGAGGCTTAGTCAGGGCTAACAAAAGCATATTCCTGGGCAATGAGAGTGTTAGAAGGCAAGCTATCCTTTGAATCTGTTGCAGCGGATACAAGGTTTATGATTACATGATGATGATAGAATTTGTACTCATTTCATGTTATACTGACATGGAGACAAAAGACATTTACTTTTCCTGGATGCTTAACTTTTTATTGTATTTAATTCTTATTGGAACTGTAGCTGGAGTAACTAGTGTGTTTTCTCTCCCTGTGCTGCTTTTCCTTCCCTGCTATCACACTTGAAAAATGAAGAAAGGTGTCACAGCAAGAAAGTGCACCTGCGTTGCAATGCTTTGATGGCTTCTCCATTTCTGCCCCGGAATTCTTATACATGCATTGTAAACACAGACATTTTGGTTTGCATTTTTCTCTCTTTCATAATATTATTTATTTATAACATAAAATAAAAATTAATGTGTCAGGTTTCTCTAGCATACTTCCGGATTACCTGGTGGAATCAGTAGAAAACTCATTGAGGGAAGGCATTTTCCTCCAAACCCATTATAGCCTTTCCAGAAGGGGCTAAAGTTAAGATTGGAAACATGCCTCTTCATTCTCTTTCCTAACAGGAAACCTGATTTTGTTCCCAGTCTAACGAACCCATCTAATCTTCATAATCCTACCAGCTTTCGTTTTTTCTTTTTCTAGTCCTGTAGTGTTTTCTGCTCTTTGCTGAAATGATTATCCAGAGGAGGTAATGAGTTTTGTGGGAACAGGCCAGTCAGACATTCAGGAATGATGACACTTGTGGCAGTTGCAGAGGCACATGGAGAGCTGTGGATGTGGAGAGCACTGCAGAAATACGTGCTGCCATCTCTGAGGGCTCTCCTTAGCATCACATAGATGAGTAACTGCATTCAGTGGTGCTGGAAAGATTAACAGACCTGTGAATGTGGATGCTTTGTTCTGTGGCTCACTAATACCAAATGTGGCAAATGCATATGGTTGTGTATATATCTATATAGGCTCAATATATGCGTGCACGTGTTCTCCAGTAATAATATTCTGCGCTGCTCAAAGAACAAGGAGCACCCAAATGTAAGCGGTCAGTGACATTCTGTATAGGCCCCCATAAATCTGCCCAACTTGGGGAAAATAGTTGGGAGCTGAAGACATACATGGCTGATTTTGAATCGGTGCCTATTTGTGCCTTAATACATTGGAGAGTTTGTTCAGGGACGGTTAGTTCATCCTTGTGAAAACATTAGCCTTCTGTTGCTGCCAAGGTCATTGTCAGCTTCGGTTATCTGGGGCCCTGGGACACATTTCCAAATCAGTGAAGCCCTTGGAAGGTTTACTTCAGTGTGTGTCCTTGTCTCCTGTATAGTCATATAATAAATACCTGTTACTATTCTTAACACAAAGCAGATGTATTATTTTGGGCAGTCCTTCAGCAACTTATGAAGTGTTAAGACCGTTATACTGAAGCGACAGCAAATGGATTACTTGGTTTTTCTCTTTTTCCTGAGTATGCTGCGTTTGTTTGTAGTCTTTTGCCACAGAATGATTCGTTGCTAGAATGATATCGCTGGGAAAGTGTGAGTTTGCTGTGCCCCAAGTGCTGGGTCCGTGTAGGGGGTTATCACCCCTCCCTCTAGACCCCATCTCAAAGGGCTGAGAGTCCTGCTTTTACACCAGGTGCCCAGGGTTTCTGTCTGTCAGAAAGGACTGGTTGTCACAGTGTTGCTGGAGCCGGGTTCAGTCTTCATAGTGAGTGAAGACGGTGTGAGTAAGTTTGGCAGGCGGCTCAGGACTGTCTCAGGAGAGTGTGCTGTACATCTGTACTACATCTGCCCTACCTGCAGCATAACTGCTGCTGGCAACTGTGCATCGGGGAGATGTTAAGGCTGCTTATGACCTAGAAGGCTGAATGTCTCCAGCCTTGGCGGTTCAGATTCTTTGCTATTTAATCCAAGTCCAGGCCAGCCTCCTAGAGCCATAATTGAGCCTTAATTATAAAGCATAAAATTAGTATGCGAGAATTCTCTTTGAGACACCACAGTGGACCCCATTATCTCCCTTAAAGGGAAAGTAATTTGTTCTGTAGAGCTTTGAATATAGCGTGTTTGCATGTGGTAGGAAGAATTCATGGGCAGTTGATAGGCAAAATACAATATCTATTAAAGTAAATTCATAAAATATTCACTGCATTTCATTTTTTGTTTTGATTTTTTAGCCTTTTTAGGGCAGCTTATTTGATAAAAGATTAGAAATGAACAACATTTCATGCCTAATCAACACCTGGTAAAACACCACTTCGCTTCTCAGTACTGACCAAATGTCGCCATTAAGCAGAATATTTGATAACGCTGTCATGCTCAAGCAGCAGCTATTGTCAGTTAGTATAATGAAACAGAATTGCTTTCCTTGAGGAAAACCCAATTAAGAGAATTCCAAATAGCAGTGAGTAGTCTGCTGCACTCCTAATGCTATTGATCATGCAACATGTCACTTTGATGACTGTTCAAGGCCCTAAATCAGGCCAAAGATTTCTATGAAAATAGCTTCATTTTTCATGTATGTGAACACATATGAAAAACAAAATGTTTTTTTAATTTATTTTTATTGAAACCTCATAGCTGTTCATTCAGACTTTGGGTTCATGTTCCACATACGAAGACCTATAGTGCAAGCTAAAATACGAAGGATTGATATTCAAATACCTGTAACTAATATGAGAGTAATTAAATAGATGTGTACAAATGAGTGCTATACGGTAATTGAATGTGGAAAATATTTACTTTTTCATGTGAATTTTGACACATGAATTGGCATGCCTAAAAGTTTGAAATCAAAGATTATAATCTCTGCTGTAGTTCTGAGTAACAGAAAGAATCAGTTGCACACAACCTTTTAACAACTTTCCTCACCTTCACTGTGGAAACCCCCAGGTTTTTATTACTTTCTAACCCACTTTCTTATTATTTCTAATGTGTTTTGATAGGAGAATGGGAGTGTTGATTATGAGTGGAAAACTGACCTTTTTTTCTGAATTTAAAACACATTTCCATCTTCTGCAAAATTCACAGTTTTCTTATTACCAAAATCAACATTATATGTCAACAATACAAAGGGTGAATGTGATTAACCACCCACTCACTTGGAACAAGTGGTATCTTGATTCATTTAATTTAGAACATCTAAAGCTGTCAGCAGCTTACCATCTGCTAAGGGTACCTGCTGTAGTCTGAAATGCCCTCTTAGCGATATGCAGGTTTGGTTGTATGAGAGAGATCAGGTTTCCTCATTTGGAGAATGTGTTTGTGTAGTTTTCGCTTACATAAAAACTGAGCAACATAAATTGCTTCAAAAGGTGTAAATTAATTGCTCCCCAAATGAAATTTGTAAAGCCTCTGATGTAATTTGTGTCGATACTATAGTAAAAACGGATCATATGGCATCAAAAATTGACTGTGTGTGCCCAAATAAAGATCTTTTCATTATGCAGATAGGTCTGGAAGATGTGTATCCCAGCTGCTTTTTCATTGTTTCTCAAAGTGTTTCTGGATGGGCACCAACTTAAAATGCTAGAAGATGGAAGTCTAAATTTAATATTCTGATTTTTACTTACATATTTGAGTGTTAGCAAGTTTTGCTAACAAAGCATAGTCATTGCAGCTGGGGTGCAGTTCTGATAGAGCAGAAGAGACTTGAGCTGCTCACCTTCTCTAACCTCTGGAGTGGCTGGTTTGAATGGCAGGTGAGGCATGGAAGATGTTGAAGTTTATTTTCTCAGCTGCATCTTTTATGCAGATAAATACTGAATATTGGTTCCAGTTTTGGCAACCTGGCACCTTTTGTGACTGTTGTCATGAAAGCTTTTGAGTTTGCTGTAGCCTAATAGCTATCCTAATTTGCATTCTACTTGAAATTAAAAGCAAGCCTTTCATAAAAGCAGTCTGAATTGGTAAAATCAGTGGCAGTAATGTAACAAATTGTTGAATGCTCATTGGAATGAACTGTGGAGGAAAGGTAGAAATACATTACCCTTAAATTGGAAATAAAACGCCAGAGACCATGTTAAAATTAAAGTAAAACACGAAATATAACCAATAAAATTATGTAACACTGGGTAACGATTTCTAGCCCATCTATTATTTGGCACCAAATGCTGCAGACTAGAAAAGCTGGCAATAAACCCCACGAAAGCTAACAGAAGTCTTTGTGGCTTCAATTTGCTTTGCAGTAGAAGCTGAATGTTTTTGGGGTGTCAAGTATACAGCCACTTACTTGTGTTTTATTTTTTAAAATACCCAGGAGTTTCTCATCTTGCAGTGTTACAGATCTTGGCAGGTTTAAGATTCTTCTTTGTAAACATAGCCAGTGCAGATTCAAGGCATTTTTTCAGAGTAATTTTCAAAAGTTGGCCTGTCTATGACCATGTAGCATCTTGGGAAAGAAGGAAAAAGATTTTGGAAATACTACAGAAAGTCTACGTGGTGTGCTTTCAAAATCAGCTCAGCTTTTTGGGAGTGTAGTGGAAAAGCCTCACATCTATGGCCCTTTAACCCCATTCCCCCAATTCCTCTTTAGCAGTATGTTGTCTGCATTTAGATTAAACGCACACCGATTGGCATTGTCAGTATGGAAAATACATTTTTGTTTGTTTTCACATCTACCTTTTATTTTGTGTCAAGGGTCAGGAGCTATACTTGTCGTCTAATTCTTCCACTGTTTTGAGCTGTGCAGCCGTAAGGAGAGCAGGCGTCAGTGTTTGTGCCTGGTTCTGTAGGGCCAGGCATTTGGGCACGGTTCAGAGGGGTCTTGTGTTCAGAACAGTAACAACTTTTGCCCTGTTTTTCTAGCTTCCAAAATCCTTCCTAAAGGCTGCTTGTTTTTGTCTTTCTTGTGGCTCTTCAGAGTTTTCCCTGCACTGTGAAGTGTCGGTGGCTGGAGAGGGTTGTTGGGAGTGCCCTGGGCGAGAGCCATCGGCAATGCTGGTGCCAGGCTTTTGCATAATGCCCTAGAAAATACTTCACTGGCTCATTAACAAAATATGAAGATGCTAGGTTTAGTTGATTGGAAATTCTCTAGTGTGAAGAAAATGAAGTAATGTAGGGAAAAATACCTGTACCATCCAGGGGATTTGGAAAGAAACTTCTGCAGGTAAAGTCTGAAGTGGTAGGATTCAGTAGATTGGATTTCATGGTTCTGAGCACACTGCTTGGTTGAAGAACAAAAAGTTGTTTCATCTTCCTGTGGCCCAGTTCCCCTATGTAAAATCAGGGCAAATTCAGCTCCTTGGACACACTGTTTGGCTGCCTTGCTGGTTTGGTTTGTGAATTCTCATGTGCTCTGTGTCTGTGCAACAGCCAGCACAAACAGACACCACCCTGCAGCCCCAGGGACCCTGCTCTCTTTACTCTCTTCTTCCTTTTGTAAGAGAAAGAATGAGACATCCTGAACGTATTATATTGGAAAACCACATATACTTGGGTTCTAAATCACATTTGAGTTGGTAAACAGATTGTACAAACAGAGTTTTCCAGGTGAACCTAGCGACTGTATGGTGTGTCACTCTTGGGTTTATGCTTATTTTAGCATATTGATTCCAGCTGAGGGTTGTCTTGCAGTAAAATCAGAGCAAAGCAGGGCTGGTGACTGCCCAGAGTTTTCTGTCTGGAGTGTAGCTCCTTTCATTTTCTGTGGTATCAAAGAGGCTTTTCCCCCTGCCTTTCTGTAGTTCTGCAGTTGCGCCCGTTCAGGTGTGTGTTAGCAGGTCTGTAACGCCGGGGGAGAGGGAGCTGTGGAAGCACAGGAGCTTCTCCCAGGGCTCATCACTCACCTGTGCCAGGCTGTCACTGCTAGTAGCTAACGCTCTTCAGTTCACCCTCCCAGCACTCTCACTGCTTCTTTTCTCCGACCTTAACAAAGCATCGTGTTTGATCAACTGGTAAAAAATATTTCTCTCTTTCAGAGTGCTGTTTGCTTGCTTTAAAAATATATATATATATATAAATTTGATAACAGGTCATAAAATAATTCCTTCAGTAGAAACATTTATCTTTATCCTTATCCTAATGGTAAAAATGTCTGGCTAGGAGATTGAAATCAGTCAAATGATTCATATTACAGGTAAATTTTATCGCTTCCAATGTAGGGAAGAAAGTAATTTCCATTTCTTTTTAGAGCACAGTGAGCCAATTTGCTCTGAGGTTGATCTGTAGGCTAAATTGTGGGGAGTCATGCTGCAGACTGTTTTGATAGAGAAGTGTGTGAGGGGAGAGAGTTAAATGCTTAGCCAAATGCTTAAATTCCTTGTTCTCTCATACCCTCAGTGCTGGATCTGACCCCTTTTTATTTAATCAGTTCTCTGTCTCTCCTGCACCATTTTTATGGCCTATCAAGTCATTAGAAATGGTTTAATCACCGTCTGATCGTAGCTCTCCTCTCCAAGGTCTTTACCAAACTGGTACCCTCAGATATTTGTGTATATGGTGTTGTAGTTTGTATACTGGGCAGTGTTGCTGTTCATACACTTTGCAGTAAAGTGTAAGACGCTTAACATCAAGCTATTTAATGCGAAAAGCTAGCTTCACTTTTTAATATTTTTTTTTTGAAAATTGCTGTTTTCATTTCTGGAAGTGGCTGGCGTGCCAGGCCTCTACTTTAAGTGTCTAAATTTTTTAGTTCAGGAGCAGTGGGGTACTGGGCTTTACTAAGTAGATCCCCTTTTTTTACAGGTACCTTCACAGCACTCTTTCTTCTGGCTCCTGCTGTCTGAAATTGCTCTTTCCATAACTAGTGCTTTTCAGAGACTGTTTTCATTCCAGCTGGATGTGTTTGCTGACCGTGTCAATTTTTGTTTAAAATGGTCCATATGTGCTGCTTGCAAGGCAACAACTTTGCTTATAGGTCTTAAGTTAAAGTGACAATGTCAAGGCTGGTAAGGCTTAATATCTGACCCTCCTGAAAAAAATAAAAAAACCCCAAACCTCAGAATTCTATTCTGGGTTTTTGTTTGGGGTTTTTTGTTGTTGCTGTTGTTGTGTTTTGTTTTGCTTTGGTTTTTATGCTTTCAATAAACTAAGCTGCCCACTTTATTGGGGGGAAGTGTAGGATAGGGGGAACACAGGAAAATACTCATCAAGGGCACAAGTTACATCAAAGTTACAAAAAGGTCACCAAATTATATGCAAAATAAGAGCAGGATAACATGGCAATGCACAACTAAGGAAAAATAGCGGTTTTTAAAACAGTTAAAAAAATACAAAGCTGTATGTACGTTATGATGTCTTTATGCTCTTACAACTGCACAAAGCTTTAATAGCAAAAACGAATTTTGTACAAAACTGATTATAGCTTTTTGTAGTATTCCCAAACTTGATCGGTTGAAATGTAAATTCTGTGTGGGCCAGATCATGGTAGAGAAGCTAGACAGTTTTGGAGAAGAATGAAACAAGGCAAGCCTGTTTGCATCAGCTACTTTTGGGGGCAGGAGAGGAGAGAATTTGACTAATACCAAAACCGCTCACTGAATCCTTGTGAATAAAACAGAAATCTGTTGAGTCTGTAATAATCAAAATTGCAGCTCAACTGCTGGATTTTCCTTTTCTGTATGCTAATGAATGATGCTCATATGCTGTATGTCAGCTGCTGTTATTTTCTAATGTGATTCCCCCTGAAAGAAACGGCAATATGCTATGGTTAAAATGCTTACCCAGCTGTTGAGATAACAAAAGGACATCTCACCTTTGGTAAGGTTAAGCAAGTTAAACCTTTTCATCGATTACTCATAAACTTCAGGAACAGGAGAGAATAACAATTTCAGAAATGGTTCTCATACCGTATGACCACTTCTTTATATGTCTAAATCTTTACTGTGCAGTCTGCGCCAAGAATATCTATTTGCATTTAACTTATCAGTATTTTGTAACTAAATCCAGGAATGCTGCTTTTATTTCAGCATACTAGCAAGTTCCCGTACTAGTGATGATAAATGTAAAAAAAAAAAAATTAAAAAAATATAACTACTAAAAATATTGTCCTTTATTTGAACAAATACCTAGTATTTTGTGGCTTGCTAAATGGAAGAAGTAACCTTTTTTTTAATCTTAGAAGCACAGACTTGTAAATATTCCTCGAGTACCAGACTCTAACCTATATGTCCTTCTTAAGAACACATAAAACAGATTTCTTCAATTCTTGCATTTTTGCTGCCGTTTCATTTATTATGTGGGAATCAATATTCTTCCAAGTATAACTTGCTGATATAAAAATGAATAACACAAGGTACATATTATTTGTAGTAAATAATGACAGGAGCCAGAAATGTTTTGTGTGCCTGTGTTCCAAAATGGTATACTACTTATAATTCAGTACATGAACCTTTTAATTCCGTTTCAATAAATTGCTTATGAGCCCCTTGAAAGCCAGTCCAATTTAATAACATTAGATGACAAGAACTTTCATAAAAATTAACTCCATTATCTTTCCTTATTAGTGAAGGCATGTCAGATATGAAAAAGCCTACTATTGCTCTGTAGGAATATTTTATATTTGTTTTCTTAATTAAGACATTTTTAAAATTAGTTCCTTGTGAAAGTTTACTGGTGACAGTTACTGAAAAGTTATTTAGGCCAGTTTTGTTATATTTCCTTCATTAGTGGAGTAATTTACTGAACTATGAAGACCCTCAACTCCATTCAGGTATTTGCAATTTAACAACTGTTTTTATTTGGGACATTTCAGACTCGTAGCAAGCTCTTTGATCATTTGGATTTTGTCAGTGATTGAAGATCTTTTTCCATCTAAGTGTCTACGTTAAAACTCTTATAGTCATTTATTCTTTCCTTTCTTCCACCAAGGTGCACTAGTGTTGCCAATGGGGAAAACCCTAACGTTGTCTTTTTTTTAAATAATGTGAATAATTAACTTATCATGACAGCTACATTTAAAGAGTCCTTTCTGTCAGTAAATAGGTTTTGTATTTTCACAGGAGACTGAAACAAATATAGGTACCTAATTTTGGAAATTTGCATGCCTTTGGAAGTTGGAGCTGTAGTCTTGGGAGATGAGTTTTCCTTGCCTGAACTCCCTTTTAGCAGCTCCTGTCTATCCTTTTCTTTTGGCCTGCTTTTGCTGGTTGCCATGTCATATCACTATGATAACTAAACATGATTTTGTCTAATATTACAAAAAAAAACCCAAAGCCAAACCACCACAAAACTTCTTTCTTGGGTAATACGCATGTCAAATTTCTCTTTTTCTCTAAATTCTTTTATTTCTCTAAATTCTTTTATTTCTCTTTCCCTTCTTCTCTTGCTGTTGTCAGGGTTCTTCTTTGTCAGAGGGGCTCCACGCTAAGGTGCCATGAGGAAGGAATGAAGCCTGCTGGGAGTAGGCAATGGGAAGCAAGACGTGAGGGCGAGGAGAATGGAGGCTCTCAATCCCACCTAATAATAATAATGGGTTTTGTACCATTAAGCCACACTCTAGAGAAGTGAAAAGCCTTTGTTGTTTTAGATGAGTTTACAAACTCAATTCTTTTTATGACCTCTGCCTTTTTTCCTCCCTGAAAAATGTCCATCAGTCAAAAATTGCAGCCCAACAGATCTTTCAGTCTCTGCTGTCTCTGATCTTCTGAGTTACTATTTGCTTCTACCTCTCTCCTCCTTGAGGTATTGACTTAATACTTATGCATACATCCCTTCAAATACAAATTTGTACATATATAACTTAGCTGTATAATTTAAAAAAGAAATCTTGGACATTTTGGGGCTGTCTACTCCATTTAATCTCATTTTATTTCTAACCACTCCTGGTCCAGCCTTCACTGACATTTATAATAGCCTTTTATTTGTATTGAATACTTTTTCAGTTGACCCAACACAGATAAATATCACCCTATAGGGATCTAAGCAGATATGAATTTTCATGACTCCTTTCATATGTATAAGATTGACAGGGTTGCCTTTCCAAAGAGAAACTATGATTCAATTCCTGAAATTAAGCACCTGCTCTTTAAACTGATTTAAACCAAAGAATGGGTCAATAAGAAAAGAATGAAATTAGTGGACCTTGCTCTTCTGCACTGGAATTAACTTTCCTTCCTGACTGAGTAGAAGAAGATCAGAAGTCAGGGTGCACCAGCATAATGCTCCGTACTTTTTACTGACAGGCAAGGTACTTGTAAGGATTTAATGGAATACCTTAATGCATCATGTTTTGTCAAACTGAATTACATATCATACTCTTGAATGGATTTTAGAATTTAATACCTTAGAAGGGACGTCAAGTTGTTGGTAAATAAAAACGACATACTGTGCTTAAAATTAAAAAAATAAAAATAGTGATGTATAGAAAGCTGAATACACACATTAAGTGAATTTAGGGTAGTGGTTTTTTACTTCCTTCAGGAAAAAGACAGCAATCTATAGTGTAATCTCAAACGATAAGTGCAGGCAATACTCAGCTTTTGTCTTTTTACAGAAATAGAGTATCATTAATACCGTCCATGCCAAAATTTGTCATCAACAGCTGTCCAACCATGTGGAAGAAGAAGCAGTCAGTCTTTCTAAGAATGGTTCCTACAGTTAAGGGACACATAGGACATTCTATAGTTCCTTTGTACTGGTTACAAGTAATTTTTTTTTTTTTTTAATTATGACAGACCTTGAGCTGACTATCACTTATTTATAGGTACTGCTATGATGAAAATGAAGGACCTACTACTTGTGCTTGATATAATCTTCACTTTTCCATTGTATTTCAAGGAGAGCTTGTCTGTGCCCTTGAACAGTTGCAAATTCTGTTGTAATGATTGTGTTTTCAAATCTTCTGGACAATGTTTGG
The DNA here is from genome assembly GCF_023634085.1 of Falco cherrug. Taxonomy (NCBI): domain Eukaryota; kingdom Metazoa; phylum Chordata; class Aves; order Falconiformes; family Falconidae; genus Falco; species Falco cherrug. The sequence goes on along the minus strand of NC_073710.1, from coordinate 12,050,287 downwards.
TATACTCAGACATCATGATGTATCATCTTACAAGCTCTTGGGGGAATGTAAGGAACAAATTGTGGGGATATGCTTGAGTCTTTATTGACTGATAGGCATCACTGAAGGAGGCATTTCCAGTTGGGTAGACCACAAGACTTTGAAGAGTGTCAAACATCCACTCTCCTCTACCTAAAATTAAAGTTTTTCTCTCTCTTGAACTGGGTTCTGTCATAATATGAAAAATCAGAACCAGGTAATCTGTGGAGCTCGAGAGGCTTGCCTGTCTGTTTTCCGTAGAAGTTGCTCAGCTACAGTGGTGGTAGGGAAATGTAAGAGTGGGTAAATGAATGGCTGTGTACTAACTCTATTTGAAGGGAAAATAGAGAACAATAGGAAACACTCCTTGCATTTGCACATTTGTATCATTTTAAGAGCTGATTGTAACCGAAGTACATTTGAAACAAATGGAGTCAAAATATGATTAATTTAGTTCTCAGTAATGTATTGCTCTTAACACATACCTGTTCAAGCTACTGGATGTTCTTTGTTTCTTGGGAAAAAGGCAAGTAATGAAGGAAGGAGCATCAAGAGGAAAGCTTTCAGTGGGACATACATGTGTACCTCACCTGCTGCCTTGTCATTGCTTTCATGCTTAGCAACCCCACAGAGTTCAGTGGAGTTTGGGGAACTCCATTATGAAGCTGAAATCGGGGAATAAGAAGATTGATCAAAGTATATGTTGAAGCCTAGGAGATGTGAATTGCTGCAGGAAATTTGGGCTAGTTACTTGAGTTCAGATATACTGGATTCCACTGTGGCTCCAAGCATGGAAAATAATACTCAAAAGCTAAATCTGAAATTCAGGACAGGAATTTTACCAAAGCATTGAACCTTTAGCAACAACCGTGGACTTAAGTGGAGCATTCAAACATGAGCATCTTGGAAGATCAGTTTGATTTTAAAGCAACATAAATAAGGATTAAGGTACATGACTTTCCTGTCTCTAAGCTGGGATTCTTGAGTGGCTTTATAAAGCTTAGAATATGTATAGGAATTCTTTTTTTATTTTTTTTAATCATAAGCATATTTCCCTTACGGCATGTTTCCTGTATGATCTCTAGAAACAGTTCTATTTTTAGGTGTGTTATTTAAAATGTGATACTGATGGCACATCTAAACATTGCTAAAAACCTCTCAAAATGCTTTAATAAGACTGATTTTAAAGCATTTTTCTGGCTTAGTTGCAACTAGAAATAACTGAAATAAGAAGCCATTAAGAAGCTAGTCACACTTCTTTAAAATTGATACTAAGCTGTTCATAACACATGGCGAACAAAATAACATTTTTTATTTGTTCATTAGAGAATGTGCCTTAAGGAGAATGGATTTTATTGCAGTAAACTAAAATAGTTATGCACTGAATAAATACATGACAAAACAAGGAGGTAGAAGAAGAATCATAAAGACCTACATATCGTAGAGCGTGAACTGTTGTTCAAACAGTATGACTGCTTAGTTGTTGTCCACATGAGAATCTGAGTAGGAACCTGTACTTACAAATATCTTGATGATGTGGGACTTTTAAGAGAAGAAATGGAAGGACTGGGTTACAAGAAAATGAATATTTGATATGCATTTCAAATTTATCTTCTGTAGTTGTCTTTCCATTCTTTCCTTACTGATGCTTGTTATCAGTAGTAATGCAGACATGACTGCTCAGCACTGACATGCTACTGAACACAAGGTGCATGTCTATTAAGACGGGATATACAAAACAAGACAAGAAGCTTTTTCTGCATGTCTCGGTGTCATTGCAGTGACAATATGACACCATTGTGCACTGCAAGTACTGTGAAGTTTTTAAAGCTGAAATTCAGCTATGTCAAGGTGCTTTACTGAATTCAGATGGCAGGTGCTACTCCCTAATAGCTCCTTCAGTGGACAGTAATCTCTGTGTTCATGTACTCTTCTGTTTCTCTTACTTGGTTAGCCTCTTGCGTTGCCTTCCTTTCCAGCCTCAGGCCCAGTATTTCTTCCAGTCATGTCTTTGTGAAAGTAGGTGATGGCTCAGTCCAACCTGTATGTAGTGTATAAGTCTCTCCTCATCCTCTGATCTTAAGAACATTCAGTAATAGTGACTTACTGTTCACTTTTGTGTGGACATAGGATTATAACACACAAGCCTCAGAAATTTCCCAAAAATGATTTTTATATCCTAGCCAGAACAGGAATGTAAGACTACATTGGCCAAATTAACTGTGTGCTTTGTAGAAACCTTCTATCAGTAGGTAAGGATTTACTGTAGGAGTGTTCTCCATTACAAGTTTGGATATTGTAACATTGGTGACTGATCCTGAAGGTGTTCTCAGAAAGTGAACAGCGCAGTCCAGACCATCCACAGAGCAAAGAAGTTCTGAGCAACCTGCTCTAGTGGAAGATGTCCCTGCTCATGGCAGGGGCTTGGAACTAGATGATCTTTAAGGTCCCTGCCAACCCAACCCGTTCTATGATGTTAGCTCATTCTCCTAAGTGGGTAAAACACATTACATGAGGTACTGTTTGCTCTGCATGAGAATCCTAATCGCTACCCTAATCCTTGCTATGCAGTGGAGTGACCAAATGTAAAGCCCCAGACTATGCTGATTTTTGCTTCTTTCCCCAGGGTCCAAAGGACTCTTACATTTAGATCTCATTACAGGTGTGCACCAAAATCTAGTAAGTTCTTCAAAAGTCTGTAATGTGGAAAGCTGTATTTTATCAGAAGCAATTGCAAAGCAGTAAGACACTTTCATTTCCCTTCCCAGACTCAGAGGTTACACTTTGCATTGACAAAGCATCTACTGCGGTATTTGGTTTCCTTTCAAATGCAGCATAAGTTTAGACCTAGAGCAGGTAGTGACAGCCATTCATACCATGCTGCATCATGTGGGACACGGTGCAGCAACCATCCTGCTGTTTCTTTGCTCTAATAAACGAGGAACCTGTGGGTAAATTACAGCTTGTGGTGCATGATCACGGACATTGTAAGTGGCTGCACTGCAGTTGTCTTAGCAACAGCCACATCCCACAAGCTAAAGAACAGCTTCTTAACTCACAAGCGGATAAAGAGACATTGATGCTTTGTCTCCACATGGAAAAATACATGCACATTGTATTAAGTGTTCTCCTCCCCGTTAGAAATAATTTATAGGGAAAGCCTGTGATAAATAGACATTTTCTCTTTTACGTGACTGGCTTGGATTCTTCCATGTGCTATGGGACACTGTAACCAAGAGGACATGCACACAGTATACCTGCAAAAAGCAAAATGCCCTAATGTTATCTGTCTGAACAGGAACGTGTTCTGTACATATGAAAAAAATCTTCCCAGAAACCTGATGAATTGCCACAGAGAGGGCTTATCAGGATTGGCCTCAGCCACAGAAGCTGATACAAAGGGAAGACACCCCTAACTGTTGCTGGCTTTGAATCAGAGCTGTGTGTATGAAATGAGCTTCTAGAATCCTGTGAGTGAGGACCGTTGAAATGAAATAATTGATATAGGCACCAAAACTTGAATTATTCAGTTGCTTTTCTAATGCATGTTTTGAAATATGTTGATTATGGGAGGCTGGTGGTATGAATTGGGCTTGGAGGCCGTGTAACTGTGCCCGATACAGCTTTGTGATACAGCAATGTCTGTTTGCTGTGCTTTTATCCTGTGCTGAAATGAGAGTGATTACTCTATCATGACTGGATAATTTTCAAAGATTTTACTGGGGATTATTAGTTTTACTGCTCTAATAAACATATAATTAAACAGTGCCTCTGTATTATTGGATCCTAGTCTGCTTTGTATACAGTGGATTTACAGCGTGTCAGTAAATATTGAAACTGATGCAGTAGTTAAGATTTACATAAACCTTCTCTGGGAGGAGGATGAGAGATTTCTACTGAGACTCATCTGACAGTGTGCAGTGGTAGGAAAGTATCTGAATGTGAGGAGAAAACACTGGCTAGTTCATACCTTTCTCCCCCAAGTTGCCTAGTTTTGTTTAAGCTTTCAGCCTTAAATATAGCATAGTCTGCGCTTTGAGGGAGCAGAAGTCGTTCTCAAAGTCTAGGACAGCATTCCCTGACATAAGCCAAGGCAAATGAACATCTAATCTGCAATCTAAAAGATAACGTTGAAGCAGGAGAACGTATTTGGGAGCTCTCTTCTTCTGCTAGATTGTTATGGCTCTATTCAATTTGACATGCCCTGAATTGCCAAATGCATTCCACCAAAGGACTTGAGCTGAGATGTTCAAACCTGACATTTGATTAAAACCACAGCATACTTCATTTGGACTGGTGAACCTTTTACAGGAGGGGAGGAAAAAAAAAAAGATCCTAAAAGATATTAAATTATCAATTAAACAAATTGCAGTTTAGGTACCATATTTTATGAATGTTTTGTGAAACTTGCTCATAAAAAAAACCCCAGCTCTTGACAGACCTAATATGTTCAGGTTAGTTTGTTTTAAGTATTAATCAGCCTTGCACAGTGCATACCCTATCAACTTTCTTAACTGGGGAAGACCTCTTCAGTGGTACACTCAGTATGTGCATGTTGCAGTTTCATTTAGATTAGGTGATTATTTAACTTACCACGATGAAAATTTCTTCTGAGAAACGTTAGAAGAATGGGTCCCAGCAATATAGAATGAAGGCAAGCTTTATCAGTGCTTCATTTATCAAACTTGGAATGATTTTCCCATTTGAGACTACTTGGGGGGAATGGCTGAAATGTAACATATTTTGGAGTGAGTAGGATTCAAAGGTGCCACATCGATTCCCACAGGGAACAGCCCTAACCAGGTTGAAGGATACGGAGTAATAGTATCCTTCTATTGATAATCTATCTAATGAGAAAGATAGGAGTAGGGCAGAAGGAAGCTGTTAGCTGTGTGTTTCCAGTGACAACGCTGACAGCAAGCAGCTGTACAATATTTACACCCACCAAATCAGACAGAGTACCCTATGCAGGCTTTCCCTGCTCCTGTGGCTGTAAGCATGGTCCATACCTCGTGCAGGTCCATTGTTTTAAAAACTTAGTTTTATGTGGAGAAAAGACTTACATAAGCATACTATGTGTCTCTGTGTGTTTTCCTGCCTCTAATACCTGTTGAACTCACTAGCCAGCATCAAGTGAAAGGAGCAGAAGGGATTTTAGCAGTCTCAGTCCCACGAGCTTCATGGAAGTGGTGGGCAAGTGAGTAAAAAAGCTCTGTAAATGCCCCCACTAAGGGAAGGTGGTTGTGTGATCTCTCATGCCAGATAGTGTGCAAAAATTTGCAAAGCAAAATGGCTTAATAAATGCCCCAGCTGAGCAGCTCAGTTTTTAGGTTGACACACAAATCTAGGAAATGAGGGTTTCTCTAACCCTGGTGCTTACAAAACTGCTTTTTATATGATCTCTGTTGTTGAAGGCCAATCTGAATGGACCACTACCGAGAGACTGATAGAAGCACCTATTGTGTATTCAAGGTAATTGTATTGCTTTAATGAAAATATTCTCTTCAGAGATTTTTTTTTTTTTAAATAAGAGATAAGCACTAGGGATCTTTGAATTTACCTTTGGAATCAAATGGTGTCCAGAAAGATATCATTGCGAATATGCAAGGTCTTAACTCTGTTGTCTTAATGATGCCTTAGTGCTGTCACGTGAGTAACGTCACAACTATTTATCAGGCTTTCCAGAATCAAGGATCTAAAATTATATTTTTAATTGGTGGCTGCTAATTATTGCATACAGTTTATTTTCCTTTGGTTTATAGGCTGATAGCCTGTTCGTTATCAGACGTGATACATAAATGAGTCTGGTGGGAGGAAAATGAGAGTTGGAGTAAATATTAAGGAAAATTATACAGCACTTACATTCACGTAATTTTGATTTCTGAATTGTGCTGCAGTAACAACTACCCCAACTAACCAGGCTTTTTCCGAAGGTACTTTGCATTCTCCCTCAAATGTTAACATTAGCATTATAAGATAATTTAACTCTTATTTTTGTCAAATTAAGGTCCTTTAAAAATTATTTTATAGGTAGTGCTTTGCAAAGTCCATGGAACAAATTATGTAATTATTACATTATGCTAAAAATGTGAGTTTTATACTAATTATACTATAGATTCAGTCCCTGGAATTTTGCCATAGTTCCTTCTATAATACTGCTGTCCTGGGAACTGAATCATTTGGCACCTGATTGCACTAATTACTGTTGAACTTTAGAACCTTTAATGCAGTGAAAATTCAAATATTTAACATGCACTGATATTTGCAGGATGAAAAGGTGGAATTTGCACAGAAATATAATATCCAGTTTTTTCTGTAATAATGCCAATAACTTTGCGGTAACTCGCATTAATATTTAGTACAGTAGTAAACATAAGGAGCTGGCATTATTCTGTTATGATTATGGTCAATAATACCTTGGCCTTAGGTGAGTTTTTCAGCTCTTCATTCTTTGCGTAACTTGATATGGGAAGGAAGGAGAAGCAATCAGCTAATGAACCAGTTTATAAATATCCAGTACATGTGCTTGACCTATTTAAAGGATTGCGAAAGGGAGGTTTTTGTAACGTCTAAATACAGGCAACGGTTTCCATCCCTATCAATAGCATAGAGAATTATTTTCTACTCCCTAATTCCTAACAAAAATGAAAGAAAAGCTTCTGATGCTTAATGGCATGTAAAACTATGAACTTCCTAATCAGTGTGGTCTTTTCAAGCATAGTATTTATGTGGGAAATGTATTAGATGTCTTTACAGTAAGTCATTTTGTATTCAGCTGCCATCTCCCATTACACATTTACTTTTATATGTGTGGCTGGGAAGTGTTATTTTGCTTTATGGGCCTCATTTAGGAGAGTATTTTGTTAGAGGCCAAAGCAGACACTTGCTATCAGGAAAAGAAGCAGAGGGGAATTAGGGTTCCTTGATCAGAAGCACAGTGAATGATGTTCCCAAGTATCTGGTCTGTAACTGGTGGTTTAGGTAAACTTCCTCCGACCCATTTTGTTACTCTTCCCCACATGTCACTGAAACTGCTTTTCTGCTCACGCTTCTGAGTGTCACTTGGTTGTCCAGATCCCCTAATTCTCACTGAAAACAGTCTAAATGCTTTTGTCTAACATGAGCACATCTTCGAATATTAATTCTCTCTAGCACGCATAAATGCCACCTTCCGTGTATTTTGAGTTCTTTGTGAAGTCTCTTATGTATGTTACCCGGGAAGATATCTATCTAAATGGATTTCTGGTTTAATCATCTGGATTAGCTATTTGCAGGAGGCTCAACTGCTATGTTTTTTCCAAACTTTACTTCTGTTTGTACTTGGCATTGTCCTTGTCTTATTAAATAACTGGAATGGTCCCAGATCTTATCTGTATATTGCATGAATAATTTCAGCGGGTCATCATTTTCTGACAAAGCAGCCTGTGTAATTTGTGAAGATTTGCTTGTCACATAAACTCAAACTTGCCTTTTCCCAGAATTGCTGGCATCAGCGGTACCTCTAGGTAAACCCACAAAAACGTTATTTTTTCCTTGTAAAAAAAATCATTTGGTGTATATATACTACCATTGTTGTTTCAAAGACATACCACTTTGAAGCTAGTTCAGGTATTCAGCATGTGTAATAGCTGATCTGTTCTAACGATCCAAGTCTTTGAAATGACTGTTTTGTAGAAAGAATTGCTGATCCCTAGAAATACAAAGGGAGGCCTCCTGAATCTGTGCACGGCTACTGTTCTGCAGCCTCTTTTACTATGGTTCTGTGACTGCTGCTTGACCAGCCAAACGTGGGCTGGATGTGCAGTAGCACACCGCTGTCACTGCGGATTTGGTGGGGGCAGGTAACCTTGCAGAACCTCAGTTGCCCGCTACCAAATGAGAATAATGGCTCTTTTTTACCTCATAGAGGTAAAGGTGGTATCTGGGGGCTTGTGAGGAACTTGGTCATTGTGCTGCAGTGATGAGGATCAGATAGGAAGCGAACTTTCCAGCAGGAATTAGGGAAAAATATTCTTTTATATCCATATGTGGGAAGATGTCCTTAATGTATTCCACTTAGTAATGCCTTCTGCCTCCCTGAACAAGCAATGGTGGTGATCAAAATAAAAACTGGGCGCAAGGCGCCATCAGTCCGTAGCTTGAAACTCTTGAATCTGAGAGTAAATGTGCTATAGCATCTGTGGGGGAGAGGGACGGGGCTGGACAGCATTTAAGGTTCCGAGTACAGCTAAATAAGACCTTACATTGAAGAAAGGTTCTTTACCCAGGCATGTACTGAATAAGTATTTACTTATTGCAACAATCCAAATACATATAAGTAATGGCTTATGCAGCATAGATGCTGCTGACATAGTACTGCTTCTGGAATAAATCTTCAAGAGAAAAGTCAACAGAAAAAAGATGAGATTTAATGAGTGAGCTGTGCCAGATGCATACTGTAAAACTGTTTGCCTACTATGCATATATAGTTTTATCCTAATGACTTCTTCACCAAAAATATTCATAAATATTCTTTTCCCACATTACAAATAAATAGTATGTATTCACATAAAGACTAAGGAAATCAGGCATGAAGAGCCCTTCAGCTGCCAAGGACAGTTTTTTAAATCTTTTTAAAGCAGTTCCTTAAGAAATACTTGTGCTGCTTCACAACAAAAGAAGAGTTAGTTGAAGGCGTAATCAAACAGGTCTCCTGCCCCAGCCTGTGTGTCAGTGAATGCTTCAGGTGAGCCAGGGACCATGGCCTGAAGGGCACCATGAGGCGCTTGCACTCTGACCAGGGGGATCACCACCACTCTACTTAGTGTTTCTTAATCTTGAATTTTTGCAAGGCTTCTGTTTGTAGCAGTAACGATAATGAGAAAAGTGTTAATTCTTAGGTATTTTTAAATGCATCTTAAGGTTCAGATTTAGCCTTTAAGCATGCTAACGACGTATTACTGACTTTTTGCCATTTCCTGACAAACTGGAGGGTCTGTCTATAGTTACTCATATGCTTGATGCTCTGTCACTTTGTTCTACTTTGGCTTTCCTGAGCTAGGCTAATTGGATGGCTCTGAAGAATGCAGGGAGTGTTTTGGCTTTTGAAAATGTTCTCCTTTTCAGGCTGCTTTCCAACCTTTTCTCCCCTGCTTAATGACCCATTCAAAAATTTTTTCCAATGAAATTCTTAGACTAGATTTACATAAGATCATTAGAGTATTCCAACTCCTTTACTTTAAAATATTCATGGCAGTCTCACATTGCTGGCTTCACAGAACCAATTTCAGGCAACACTCCCATCAGCTTCACTGAATAAGGATGGCAGGGTAGAGCTTTAATTGTCAAAAGCTCAAAAGCTTCAGCTTTGGTAGCCGTACTCCATGTCAAATACCAATTCAGATAGTGCTTCATTGTGCATTCTGCACACTCTGTGGAGTTGGGGAGAGGCTGGTTAGATGCTTTTCATTGTCCCCTGTCTTTGAAAACAGATTGCAAGAACTTGTTGACCTAAATCGCAGCCTATGAAAATTTTCTGTGTGTCATCTGTGTGTAAAACTTCACTGCATTTGCAACTAGAAAAGTAAAGCAGTCTTGCATCATTATATTAAAAATCCTGTGCAGATTTGTAACTTGCTGGTCTATTATAATGGTTGCTGGTCTATTATAATACTTGCTTTGGACAATTTTAAAACGCAAGAGATGCTGTCCTGTGACAGGGTGGCTTGATTTGTCCACAAAAATGGTAGGAAATCTTTATATATGAGGTGCCTCTTAGCTTAAGCGGCGGAGTTGTTTTCAGCGTCAGTATAGTATAAACAGTTTCTTAGGGAAGCTGGAGTGGGGACATCATCTCAGTTGGCAGGCTGGCAGGGAGGAGAGCACGCTCGAGCCCTAGTGTTGGAAGGCTCACTCAAGGGTCACAGCAGAAGAGCAGCAGCAGAAGAATTTAAATTCTCTGCTTTTGGCAATAAACTTTGTGTTGAGCTACTGCACTCTACATGGAGAGTCACTGCAGCAGCTGCCTGTAGTAGTAAACATGCTGCAGGCATCCCTGTGGTATAGCACTTAACAACACTGGCCCTCGTTCTTGAAGTGTGTGCCAGCTCAACAACGCATGGGGCCTTCGATTCCCTCTTTCCTCTTCAACCTCTTCCAATGTCTGTGCCCAGTAAGTCCAGATCCAGAAATGTTTTGCTCAGTATTGTCTAGTCCTTCCTATTCTGCTATTCCTGGCTTAATGAACAAACCAAGATGCAAAAAAAAAGTCTCTGGAGAGCAGTGTGATGTAAAATGTCCCACCATCTTAAAAATTTATTACTGAAGCAACTGTGCTTGGATATATTTTTAAAATGGAAATGAATAATTTAAGACTGTTTAAAATATATGAATGTAACTTTAAATTAATCAGGTTTTTGTGTACATTGCTTAGCAAATAAAATATGTCTCAAGGGTTTTTGTTTTGTTAGCAAAGCTCAGCTCCTCTTTCTTTTTTTTTTTTTTTTTTTACCACAGAAGCAACTTTTGAAAAGGCTTTTATTAACATTTCCATAAAACTGAAGCGTGCCCTTCATCCTGCCTCCAAACCCATGCCTTGCAAAGCAAGCAGACACTGTTAGCCATACCAAAGGCAGATGAGAGAAGAAATCTTTCTCCGCGGTTAGCTGAGACAGAGGGGAGGGTGTTCAGTGAGGGCAACGGCAGCCAGCCCTGCTGCCTGCAAGCCAGGCTGTCTGCTGGGGCGTCTGTGAAGCCACTCTGCAGGTAATGCAACTGGGAGAAGGAAGGGAGAGTGGGTAGGTGCCGGAATGGGTAGGTGTGGGCAGCAGCCAAAATGGTCAACTTGAGCTGCACACGTAAGGGAGCAACCGGCTGCAGAACAGGCAGATTTGGAAAAGAGTGCGATATTATTTGTGTATAGTGTTTGTGGCTTTTTCTGTGGAAGTGCACCGTGTGCTCTGCCCTTAGTTGACAAAACCTGTTTTAATGTCTGTGGTAATGGATGATACCTTGGTAAGAGATTGGTCGCTCAAAAGCACGGCTTCTCAAGTTTACTGCTGTCTGGTTTTTAACGTGTGTGAATATTCAGGCCTAATTTGACTTCCAAGGTCCATCAACTGCAGGCTTCTGCTCTCAAACTCATCTGCTGCAACAGTCCCCCTTTTGAGGAAAGAATTAAATACCTGTGAGTCAGAAAGCATGTGGCTGACAGGGATGTGCAAAATTCAGTCTGAACCTCCTGTTGTGTTTAATTTGGTGTGAGGACAGGATTTTAGGTCACCTGTATCTAAAGCGAATGGCACACCTGTCAAGCCATAGTCTTTTCAGCCTTGTTTTCTCCTAGATTTGTCATTTGGGGTGGAACAAAACAAGTGTTTTTTCCAGTGTTTGTCTGTCAGAAGTTAAAACAGCAGCTGACCTACTAACTCCTGTGGTCACAGAGATTAGAAGAAAACTTGGCCAAAGCCTTAACATTGATGTATGATATAAAACCTTGTAACTGATTTATCTTCACTGAAAACTTTTAGGAAGCCTATCTTTACCTCTTCATTTGCTTCATAAATCATTATGGGTTTAAGCGTGTTAACATTTACCGTGCTTTTATTTCTGTGCAGAGCTTGCAAGCTCTGGAGCGTGCGAAGGGAGCCATCAGAGGGAAGGCAGGCAGGAGCTGGCGGGGAGGGCTGGCACTGCAGGGAGCCTAAGGGAAGGACCTGAGCGATGGGAGCGTTGGTATGATGGGCCGCAGGTGCTGGTGGAGGTGTGGAGGGCACAGTCCAGTTTTGTGCCTGTCCCTGGAAATCCTGAGTGTATTGTATCTGTGGTTCCTCTAAACAACTCGTGGTTTTTCTGTATGAGTGAAGAGCAGCAGGATGAAGTTTTATGCTTCTGATAAATTGGTCTGCCTGTTTTCCCTCTCTTTGGATTAAGCAGTGAGATTGCAGTGAGTACAGCTGCTATCAAAGAGAGCCTCATACTGAGAGGTATCTGTTCTATTTTATTCCAGCAGCTCAAAGACTGGGGTATTCTAGTACAACCTTGAACTTCATTTTCCATCTGCCTGGTGTTCAGACTAATTCTCATCATGGTTTTTAAGGACAGCATTCAAGAACCTCCATTTTTACACATTGCAACAGTTCTTGGAAACCAGATCAAACATGTAGGATAGGAAACTGCTCCGATTATGGGTACCACCAAGGATTTTAAAAGCTAGATTTTATGGTTTTGCCCATATTTGACAGTGATCATGTTTCTGCTCCTACAATTAATTAAAGGTAACAGGGCCTTTAGAAACTAGTTCTGGTAATTCTTGAAGTGCTCTTATTTAGCTGCATATTTTTGATAGCATCTGTTGAATGAGGCTATTGGATCAGATGAGTGCAAGAGCCACTATAAGTGACAATGTAGGAGAGGTATTTCTGATGCTATCTGCATAAATTCTGCTATTTAGATGAAAGCAAGAATAAACTAATCTGTAGATCACTAGGTAGGAAATATTAATCATGTGACTTGGTTCATGCTGGGACACCCAATCTTCTCTTACTGTTTGCACAGAATCTGACATAATTATTGATTTATTTAGCATTTTATTATTAGCAAATATGTATGTCTAAAAGAAGCTGTCCAAAATTAAAACACAGAATACAAAGGCTTCTATAGATACCATAAGTCAGGCAAATGTTCTTGGCTAACAGAGTGTGCTTGACTGACATTGCATATCTGAAAGGAAACCGTATGGTAGGATTGTGTTTGGTTGGTTTTTTTTTTGTTATAAATAAATAAATAAAACCCTTTTAGAACAAATATTTTCTAGGATCAGGCCAGGAGGAACGTTTCCTTGTAAAGCTGGTTAGCTTACACAATGTGCCCTGCACCCTGAAAAATGCACAATCATTTCTTTGTATCAAACTGTGTTTGACAAGTGGAGCAGTAATATTTGGCATAATTTGGTAATTTATCCATTTTAGTATTAGAAGTTGCAACTATTTATGGAATTTAAAGAGTTGAGCTATTAGAAGACAAACATCCATCTGGGAGCACAGTGGAAAAAACAAAACACATTTAAAATATTATTTAATATGAATTAATTCTAAGCCAAGTGTGACAAACAACAATTGCCAACATCTCATCCTGTCTTGCAGCACTGACTTGTAAACTATAATCACATCTGTTGTATTAGTATTTGTAATAACTACGCTTGTGATAAACGATCACATCAAATTTTAATAGCTTTCCTAATGTTCACAAGGATGATTGCATAATGAGGTTACCTTCTCTTAAATTTACTGTGTGAAAAATGTTGCATGCAGTATACTAACAAAAGTCAGCTTCCTATCAGAGCAACTTCCCGAACAACTACTTTGTAGCAACAACAGAATAGTGAAGCAGCAAGCAGGAGAAACAAAGCTTCCCAGAAATATCTCCTGTGTGAAGGAGGTAGGGACTGGGAGCATGATGTATTGTAGCATGCTTCAGAGGCAGTAGCTTATTTATTACTTTTTACTACAACTCAGCTTACATGGTATATGTCAAAAGCAAAGTAAAAGACAATAAGAAAATCAAATCAGGAAAATAACAATAAAAGTAATGACTCCTGATCTTCTATATACTCAAATCACTGCTTCTTAAATTGTCAGAAACTTTTTTGCACCATATATATTGTCTCTATAATTAATGCCTGCATTTTGTAAATTAAATCATACCTAAAATATATCATGGGACCAAAGTATCTGAAATAAGTTACTTGAATTTAGTGAATTATTTCATGTATCTTTAACAAAGATAGTAGGAGTTTCTTTCCTGTGAAGCAAGTTTCTACCTGCACTAACACAGAGGTAGGCATTGTACATCAGAGTGTACTGCTGGGTTAAGGGAACGTGGCTGTCACCATATGCTGTCCAGTCTGATGTTCTTATGAGTTTTACATCTGAATAATGCAGGATTCACCTATTCTGTACGTTGTTTGATTTTCTGTAATGTATAAAATTTACAGCCACAATCCCTAAGCCTTTGAAATTTATTTATTTATCTGTGGGCAATTGTAGCCCTTGTCAGAGACTCTCTGATAATCTGAAAAAAGCGCCATTAGAAGTTGTTTTATAGCCAGGCTGGTGACTAGAATGAGAACTTAACTAGCACATTTCCCTACCTAGTACACATGCTGCTTCAGAGGACCTTGCATTACCCTTGGTGCAGAAAAAATGAACAAGGATAGCTGTGTGTACTCAGTGGATCAGATTCTGATCTCTGTTACAACAGTTTATATCTAGTTATTTATATTGGTCTGAAAGAGATCACGTTCTGGTGGTTTGATCTATGCTATGCAGTATTAGGAGAAGCTGAATTACCCAGTAATTTGGGTCCTACTATTTTTGTCGCAGAGAATCTGTACAAAAGGTGTATTTATAGTCTAGCAATTCCGTTGTGTGTTATTTAGGGGCTGCAGTAATACTATAACAAAGTATAAGAGCCAAGATCAATAGCTGATGCTTGAACCCTGAGATATACCCACTTTATAATCCTGGAAAGGCTTGCTTCTTTATAGTTTTACATACAGAAAAGCCAGCCAAACCAGCACTTGGACTGAAAAAGAATTGCTCAGGTAGAAAGAAAAGGAGATCACCCCGGGTTTCCTGGGCTTCTGAAGCATACTGTAAAATGCTGGGGAAAAGCCAGTGTTACATCTTTCTCTTGTAGTTCAAATATAATATCAAAACACAACATAAAAGATAAGATTGTATTTAGGATATGGATTCTTCAAACATATACCTAGTTCAAGACATAAAAATGGTGTGAAAACAGTTAAGGCAGGAATTAGAGGCTACACTGTGGCAAGGAGGCGTCCTGCAAGGAACAGAGGACCACACAGCGGGGAATTCAGGGCAGCAAAAAAAAAACCAGTGCATGCCTGTTAGCTGCTTGTGGATAGGACCCGGCGTGCCATTTCCATGGCTGTGGGTCTGCCATTCATCCATTGTCCAGAGAACTGCCAAATGCTGCACAAAATCTATGCCCTGGCAATTGAGTAAATTAGGCAGGCATATCATTTATCAACCTGCTGATTAAAGCCATTCAGCTGTAATATGTTAGGAGACAAAGGACCCCTCACTCTCTTTAAAGTTTGATTTGTGAATGCGTGTGTGCACATGCAAATTGCAGAGACACACATGGCTTTCACGGTCATGTGTATAATATGTTATAGTAAATTGCGTAGCCCGCCAGAAAGTATGTTTATTGTCAATTTCCCTGAGGCCCCACTCATCTCTTAAGGACTTATTTTGACTTTCCAAACCACTGAACTGCTCTGACTAACCAATCTTATTTAAATTAACCTGACAGATGTGAAAATTTCCTCCTTTTTGCAGCCCCAAACCCAACTCAGTTCTGCAGCAGCGACTTCTTTATACATTTTAAATGCTAGGAAAAAGCCCTGACATCTTAGAATAGTGCAGGCTGGCAAACCTGATGTCCTCAGAGCGATTGGTTTGGCATGCCTGCACTGAGCCTAGTAAAGGACAGCCTTTGGCCAGGCTTGCTCTTTTACCTCTGCTCCAGACCGGCACATGGACAGCCAGGACAGGGGTATTCTCTGTAGACCGACACATCAGAAGGCAGCTGGGGCTGCCAGTTTTGGGACACAATAGAGTAATTTGCAGTTGCTGGTCCTGCTGCTGTAGCTGGTGGGGGGAATGCAGAGGTATCCCAAGGCTGGGATTGCTTTTCAGGTGGGGAGGTCAGATTCCCCTTATGCACTAAGGGGAATACTGGAGGTTTAAAAAAGAGGCTATTGCCATGGAAGCTCTGGGAAGGAGAGGAAGGCACATAGAAATTACCTGAAGGGGGGAAGCAATGGCCTGGTATCAATAGGTTGAAATCTTTGGTGGCTTACATGCTCATTTGACGTGTGCGTCCCTGTGTCAGGGCTTGCCATGGAGAAAAGCAGCATTCTGTTCCTACCAGCCAAGGAAGCTCCTGCTTTTTTTTGTTTGTTTGTTTTTAGCTCAGTGATGCCAAAAATCCCAGAATTAAACTCCGTTGCATTACCTATCAACTGGCTTCTTATTTAAATCTCGCATGCTGCCTGCAGGGTAGCTTCTGGAAGTCACCAGGAGAGTGGCCGTGCCCAGGGTGAGCCCAGCGCTCCAGCCTGTCGCTACGGGAGGGAGGTTGGGCGCTGGTGGAGCCTCCCTGGCCGCGCTGGCAGTGGGCAGCGCCTGTGTTTTGCTGCCAGCTTTCCCTGCAGCGTCTGGGCTGGGGTATCTACAGGTGAGGTAATTATTTTGGTGACAGTTGGGAGTGCTGGCACTGTGCCAGGTGGCTCTGTTTTCTTTGGGAAGGGATGTGGAATGATCAATCAGCACTGAAAGCATTTGTGTACACTTCAGGATTGCTCATTACTTTATTCTGTGTCTCGCATTTTTGGGAGCTTGGTCCTGTTAATTGAGCTACCTCATGCATGTTTATACATGAATCCAGAGTGCCTAAACAAAATACTTAATAGTTCTGCTTTGGCATCCTCCACAGATGGACTGAGGGAGGTTTGTGATGCACATGCATTAGGACTAAAATCAAGAAGACAAAACATGCTCTCAGCAGTATCATCAGTCATTGGATAAGGATTTTATATAATTGACTATCCTGTGAGTTGTCTGATCTGTGTCCTAAGCTTGGACTGACTCTCAGGTCTTCAACTTAGAAATGCAAAGAAATTGTCTTTGGTGGAAGCAGAGTCTATATTTTTTTTTATGTGAATAGCTTTTAACAAGGACAACAAAAGGCAAATCTCTAACACCAGCACTATTCCTTTACTAGCAACAATGCCACTTGTTCAGCAGAATATACACCTGATTTCAGCTGTTTAAAAAGACACCAAAAAAGGAGATGTTCACTTGGCAAAATTGCCTCTTCCCCCCCCCCCCCCCCCCCCCCCCCCCCAGCTAATTTTTAAAATCTGCTGGATCATTTATTTTTTTGGGGGAAAAAAAATATTAAAAAATCAGTCCAGGTAGACGTTCCTGGCATGGAAAATTTTAAAGAATAGGTTCTAAGTTTAGCAGCTAAAGTACAAGACCTTAAAAGGGAGTGCTGGGTAACTGCAATGATATGCTGCTCATCTTCACTTATTCCTCAGTTTCAGAGAAGACCAGGTGCCAAAAGTTATCTTCATGCAAAATAATCTTATCATAAATAACTGGTTCCAGATGGAGAATTTGTGAACCTAGTTGCTTTATCTACACATATGGTTCAAGAAAAATTTGTCTCAGTATAATCAGAAAATAGTTTTTTAAAAAAACTTTAAAACAAAAAAAATAAAAAAAGGGAAAGAAAAAGATGGCTTTGTGGTAGTGGTATAAAACTAGGATTGTGGGGTTCTTGATCCTATTTTTTTTTTCCCACAGATTTTCTGTACGTAGTGACCAAATGACTTGAGTATCGCTTCCTTCATTGGTAACATGGGGACACTCACAGCATGTTTGGAGGCTTAATTCATATTTGCAAAGTGCTTTGAGACACTTAGATTGAAAGTGCTGTTAATACATAGTACTGATATTAATTATTAAATCATACTTGGGTTCTGTGGATGTCTCACAGCTGGCACCTGCAAACCCAGGGATTTTGGATGGCTAGCCCCTCAAATAAAGCTTGCTTGACAGGACAGGAAGTATTAAAATTGGTTATTTGGCAAGGATGGCCTTCAGAGATGTGTTCATGGACTGAGAACAGATTTTGGCTTAGTGGATGTAGAATCAAACTTCCAAAAGATTCTAGAGATTCAAGATATCACTGCGTAACTGGGGTTGATACACATTAAATCCCTGAGTATACTGCAAAACCGTACTCATGTCGGAGATGTTTTCCTTTGTGTTAGTGCAGTACTGACCTGAGCTGATTTGTTTTAACAGGCATGTCTGTAACCATCATGTAGACAAATCTGTAAGATCTGTATTTCTTTGAAGCCAAATGAACTTAAATACATAATGCATTTTTAAAAAGCCTACTCCTTTTTGTAGATTTTTTTTTTTTTTTTTACAGAGAAGTGTTCGAGTTTTTCTACTCTCAAAAATGTGGGGAAATCTGAACGTGGGTTGTGCTTCTTGTATTAGGTATTGTTGTGTTGGTGTTACATAAGGAGGAAAATTATGTAATGGAGATACATTTTTAAAAGGAGGGTTTCATTTGGATGTATAAGAATATAATTCAGTGTTTCAATATGGCTCATGAGCTTTAATGCAATTGTTAAATTTGAAAAAATCAGTCTTTTTCAACTTTAGTTTTTGTTTCTAGCTACATATTTCAGTAAATGAGAGTAACTGATGAGTTCCGGCAGGTACCATGTGCCTTAGGTTCTTCCTGTGCAAGCTGGAGAGAAGTATTTATTTCACATATATTGTAGAAGCTTAATTCATTTATTTTTGGAGAGTTTTTAAAGCTTTTTGAATAGAAGGGCAAATATTAATATTTTGAAATCATATGGAAGAAAGAACACTTCCAAAAATCTTTTTTCTCTGTAATTTGTGATCTGTTGAAAAACACCTTTCTCCTAAGCAGACAGACGGAAGGTAATGCATCTGTGCTGTTGCAGCCCATCAGTGGGAGCTGAGGCTGATCGGTAGCTTGTGTGATGAGAACCAACATTTTGCATCTGTAGCGCAGTAAGGATATTGAATAAATACTTCGTAGAGAGATATGAAATGTTAACAGTTGCTGCTCAAAGTCTGCTTTGTAGTTTGTATTGCTGGGAATATTTTGCAGTTCAATTTGGTGGAAGTACTGCTAATGGGCAGAAATGTAAACATATTTGTGCAAGGAATTTACGCAGATTTCTTGCTTTTTTTTTTTTTTCCTTTTTGAAACTGCCCCCTGAGCGACTTTCTGACACCAGAGCCTTCTACCATCTCTAAATGTTGCTGACTGAGAAAACAAACAACACTGTCACATTTGGAAAGTCAAAGCAGAAAAGTGTCTCATTTGTAGAGCTATTCATTTCGATTTTCATCTTGCTGCTGTCACTGAGGATACATGAACAACAGCAGTTGGTATTATCAGGAGACCTAAGCAGACCTGTTTCGTTGGCTGACTTGACAGCTGTTCCGTGAAAGAGATTCATGCTCACAAAATCAAAAAAGTATGAAGACCAGATTTTCTTTTTAACCCTTTTTTGGCTCACTACCCGGGTTATGCTTTAATAAATAACCAAAGGGAAGGATTTGGTTGCTGTGGAAAACAGTAGAGGGATTTAGTTTAGCAAACTACCCCGTATGTGTTATGTAGCACTCCTTAAAGCAGTGTCCCTGACTTTGGATCCTCACAGCCATCTGGGGAAATTAAACTGGGGCCCAATTCCCTTGTTACCACAAGTAGCATATAGCAGGGAAGAGCTTTACATTATTCTCCTGAATGCTCCATTTCTTAGGCAACCCAAATCCTTTTGTTGGGCAGCTCCTTTTCCTTTAAAGTAGCAAATATGCAAATATTTACATTTTTTAAAAACTATATTTCCTTTTAGTTTTCTGCTTGATCCTTTTAACAGAAATTTATTATTTTAACAGATACTATTGCCAGATAGTTGTGTTTTCTAAACAGTAAGGATCTCTTTTGATACTGGTTTTAACGTGGCTGTTTTGAGATTTAGTTCCTAATACAACATCTATCTGCATGTCGACCCCTTGGTACCAATGTGTTTTATGCAGTAGAAGAGTTTGTCTCACAGTTATTTAGATGAGAAGAACTTTAATATCCGTTTGTTTAACACGAGTCAGTACTAATTGCGCTGCACGAACATGCATTGGTGACACTGTTTCATTTAGCTCCTGCTGCAAAATTCTGCAAGTTTATCATATGTTACCATGAGGTGTTGTTACTGTGAATTGTTACAGTGAATGGGAAATAAAAGATTGTGGAAATTAAAGTCAAACCTGATATAAAACTGCTCCATCACAAATGTATATGCCTCACCAATTACACTAGAAGGATGCCAGATTTCAGTAAGTTTTTAGTTAGGGCTGTGAAGTGTGGTTTAAACTACATTGAAGACAGAATGTAAAATAACTGCAATGTGTGAATGAAACTAGTGCAGTTCCTTCCAGTTAGCCCAGCCAGAGTTCCTGGGTATCTTTTTTCCAAGTCTTTTGAAAGGTGCTGTCCCCCTGCTCAGAGGCTGTGGGGCCATGGTTCTGGTCAGGCACAGATGTGCTAAGGTAACTGCTTTGGTCTACAACCATTTCACCATGGTTGTGATTAGTCATTTTCAATGGATCACCCACCTATCTTGGACCCGGTGTCTTGGATTGCCTCTATATAAATCTAATTTAAATATTTAATTTATTATAGATACTCTGTTAAGGCTGTGACATTGAAATTCAGAAAAGCTCTTTGGAGATCATACCCAGAGATTTTGTTAGCTCTTTTGGATTTTCCTGCACTGGGACATGTGTTAACTGTGGCATTTGCCTTTGCAGTTGGATATGAAAACAGGCCTCAGTGTACTTTATCTACCAACACTGAATGTGAGCACAGGCTTTGACGTGTGCGATGAGATCCATCTGTACAGCACAGAAAAGCACAGAACCACTTTACTCACTACTAAAAGCCATGGATGGGACTGCCCTTGTTAATAAATGCTGTTTCCGTTAATATGTGTTTACAGGACAAGTCTATTTCAATATGTATTAAACACTTCTCTGGGCAATACATGGCATGTGGATATGTGTGTGGGAAGGTGCAGGTGACACTTGTTTGAAATGGTGCTCATCAGCCTTGATTCCATTGCTCATGAGCCACTGAAGCCATGTTAAATACTGCCCTTTTTTCACAGGACATTTTCTGTGTCTTGTATAGCTGCTCCCAAAAACGTACTGAAACAAGAGCTCAAACTGATTGAATTCTCTAGGTGTGTAATACAGTACTCGGCTGTGTCCTACTTCCACTGTTGTCAGAAGAAAGAGTGGTAAGAAATGACAAAGACCTCTTCTCTCAGACAGGGCTCAGATGCTTTCTTACCCGTTCACAACAATGGAACCTGATTTTTGCAATTAGCTGAATTGCAGCTGAGAGTATTTTTACTCTATATAAGTATGAGCAAGAGTCCTCATCTTTTATTGTTCGTTACCGAGCAAGCACACCGCACAAGTAGTTCCTTCTCATTACAAGCCTTATCCTCTGAACACCTGAAACATTTTGCTTATTAGGTTGTTTAGGACATGCAATGACTTTAAACAGTGAATGGGTGTGTTCGGATGTAGTGTCGTGTAAGACCTAACAATGAGGTTGGAATGGGGATGCAGAAAAGGTGGGAAACAAAACTGCTGGTTGCTTTTAGAAATCTTATCTTTTCAAAGTAAACCGCAGCTTAGTTTGCCTTACAGACTTACAGAAGTCATTCACCTAACTCTTTTTTAAGCGCATAAGCAAAACTAATTACTTCAAACTTAGCATGCATGGAAGCGCTTTGCTAGATTCAGACCTGCAGTCAGACATTATCAATTTTAATTACTAAATGCTATACTTTTTTTATCTAGGTTTAAACACTCATCCCAGTTTTTTCAGCCCAAAGGCTCCTGGGACAGTTTATATATTCATACCTTAACTGACCAAGTATCCATAACAAGTTTTTCACAGCCTGGGAATTTCAGCAGACGGAGGGGACAGTCTGGGTGTACTTGTGCTGCAGCACATTCTTCGTTTTCTAGGCAGTGCTATCTTTTTTTGTCATTTAAACGCAGGCAAGACTATTGGTTATAATTTCTTCTTTGTAAAGAGCCCGTGCATGCATACACCCCATCCAGGTGATACCAACAGTAATTGGCACAGCCTGTGGTTTACACATTGGGTAGAATGAAGCACTTGATTGTCTTACTGAGATTGTAATATTGGGTAGCAATGGAGTCTAGATGTTTTTAAACAAGGCTGTCTCCTCCAACTCCTGTTTTATGAATAAATTATGAGTTAATTAATTATGTGATTTTATCCCCTTTCCTCTTACAAGCACTCCTGCTGAGGTTTTAACATGTGGTTACACAGTGAATTCTAGGTGTTTTAAACAAAGCCACCCCTTCCAACTCCTTACTTTTTCATTAATAAATTATGAGCCACCTAATTATGTTTTTCATACCCTCCCTGAAAACTACTGTGCTAAGTCATTTGTTTAAATACTTGGTAATATGCTTCCTGATTCTGAATAGACAGTTTGATACCAAGCCTCAGAATTTTTGTAATCTACTATAGAATTATAGAATGATTATCAAATTATTATTAGGGAGTAGTACAGATCTATGTCTCTTTCCTTGAGAATATGATTTGCTCAGGAAGAGCTTTCATATTATTTGATTTGCATAGTATGAATTAAGATTTTTAATTCCTTTTATACCTGTTTTGTAGTATTTGTTGCATCACATAATGACTACAGACGCAAGACATTTATTTATTTTTTCTGCTAAAATACATTAATTTCAAAACTTTAGGCATCATATACCATGTGAGATGGTGAACATGAGTATGTATCTATAAGCAGAGACTGAAGAAAGAAAAATAAAAACCTGCTGAAATTGGCTGGGAACAAATTGCAAAAGCTGAAGAAGCAATACTTCATTAGCATTTCTGTAAAATATTTACCTAACCTCTACTGTATATAACAATCTCTACAATATATAACACCTGTAGGATCCACCACTTTGGTTTTCCTCCAGTGAAATAAAACAGTTTTGTGAAATACATGAATTGGAAATTATTTATTTTCTGAATCTTGTTTTCTCATCCCTTGTCCTTTAGTACCACGTAAACACAATCAATTGAAATATGCACTGTAGTCTCTGGTTTAGTGGTGATGCAAATCTGCTCTGTATGAAGCAGAGAGTAGCTGGTGCAAGTATTTCTTGTTTCACTATTCTAGCAGTCGGTTGTCACTGGGGAGGGCTATCAGCTGGCCCTGACCCCCTGCCAAAGGACAAAAATTCCATCTATATTGCTTTGGCTGGTTTCTCAAGATTGGATGTTTCGACACCAGGGGCTGTAGGAGCCAGGGATGAAATGACAGGAGGGAAGGGAAGATGGAGGTGATGTAGTGTCCCCACAGCCCTGCTTGTGGGCAGGGATGCACAGTCTGGATGCTTCGGTGAAGGGGAGAAGCAAGGAGGAGGTGTCCTGCGCCAGTGCTGTTGGCGAACGGGAGGGGTTGGCTCTGGCTTGGTGTTTGCCCTTTCTGGAAGGTTTCCTCTTCTCAGTGATGGCAACTGGAGAACAGTAGGGCTGGGCAGAAATTATGTTAGCAAAATCATGAAACAGCTCTCCACCATTCTTTTGTTTCAGTTTAGAAGGTGAGTATGAGAATTTGCCTTCTGTATTCTGAGAAAATTGGAATCTTCTCCTTTTTTTTTTTTTTTGTGTGTGTGTGTGTGTGTGCAGAGAATGGCATGAGTGTAATGCAGTTAGTTGGGGAGGGCAAGCTAGCTAAATGAATCAAGCCATAATTTCAGAAAGGTTGGTGCCTGAAGGTGAAGCCTGGGAGGTTGAGAGTCTGCAAGGCACCTCCAGTGACATTGTTATTTCCCTTGTTTTCTGAGAGAATGTCTAGTAAATTCAAAAGCTGTAACATTAATGCTTGCTGATGGTTTCACCTACTCGTATTCTCAGTCTGTATTGAACAGGAAGGCGGAAAATAATAAAATTAATTTATACCTTAATACCTACATGCACTCTGCTAAATTTGCCAAAATGCAGAAGTTCTTTTCTCAAGGAGTAGGAAAATTAGATAGTTGATATGTTGGCAGGGGAGTATATGCAGCTAACACATTATAGATCTTCCTGAGCCCTTTATTATATCATGAAAAAACAGCAAAGGTTTTGGTTGGGGACCAATGATCTTTCGAGCATATAAAATTTGTCATAAATCCATTTCCAAACTGCTATTCTAATACTTCAGTTCCTAAACAAAGCCCGTGCGTTTTCAAAAGCTAGGACAAAGCAATAGAATCTAATACCCACTTGGTTTATTAAACGTGATTCCCATAAATCCAGAATATTGATATTTAATGATGTTTGATCATTATAAATTTCTCTGTCCTAATGGTAAGAATAGAAATGCATACTAAAAAGCTGAAAATGTGGTCTAGTAGCAACAACAACAAAAAATTTATCACCAAATACTCAGTGCTTTGTTATGTCTCAGTTCTAGGTGTTCATCAGCTGAAATGCAAGTTACTGTTAAAACTTGTAGGATAACAGGGTAATAAATAGAGAGCAGGTGGGAAAAGACATCCTGCGCCTGATGATTACATGTGTTACAGTAGCAATTCAGAGATTACTTTAATAATAGACAAGGCTGCAGCCTGCTGAGCAGATGTATGTCGATACGTCCTTGACCATGCACAGAACATGTCTAAGCATCTTGCTGCAGTTTTGAGCTTCACGCAAGGACAGCTGGCTGCTAAAAATAACTTGAGATAACAAACTAAAATATTAATATGTTGTGGGGTGCGATGATTCCGTGTACACTGAACAGCACTGCCTTGTAAATGATAAATTTCCAGAAGGAGAAGGGAGAATTAATTCTTATATTGCCACGTGGAAATAGCTCAAATACACACTGAAGCTATTTTCAGTGTCCAGACAATTGCATCCTGTATGGCTTTCTGAATGTGAACTGACAGCCTGCTACAGGAAAGTGCAAAGCAATCATTTTGGGGCTCGAGCCAGGCATAGCAATGGAATCATGGCTCCTCCATAGCTGCTCAGTGAAAGAAATGCAGAACGAGCATGTCATTCTATATTGAACAGAAGGGTAAGAGTTTAATGACTGTTCAGGGACCTCAGGCAAGACTTCCATCAGCATAGTTAGCCACTGTTGTTTTCAAAGGAGCCATGAAGTAAACACTAAAGCTGTAAGAATTTACTGTGTGTCTCTTGGCCCATGTGAAGGCTGGCAGCATGCCTACATGTGCTGTTTGTTAAATATAGCAGAAAGCCTTTCTTTTATACCACTTGTGAAATTTATGAAAATCAGTGTCCCTAGTTAAATTAATTCTAGGTTTTTAGAAGGTCTCCTAATGGTACTGACAGACCTGCTGCATTACTGGTAGTTACATCTTCTACCCAAAGTCTTAAGTCAGAGTGACATTGCTGTCATGGGTTAAAAAGTGTGAGGGAGTTCTTCCTTTGGCCTTGAGCACATAGACCAGGAAACAGCTGAGCTTGTCTAGTGCTTCAAATTGCGTATGTGCAAAGATTTAACTGCTGAAACAAAACAAGAAAATAAATCGGTTGGTATTATAGTCTGTGTTGCATTTGGGATCGCTCGTTGATCAAGAGGTTCGGGTATCAAGGATTGCACTTCTGCAGTGAAAAAGCTTACAGCATCCTTGAGGTTCATGGTACCAGCTCAAACCAGCTCCTGAACTCTGCCAGGTGTGAACTCTGTAGACAGGCACAGGCGTGTTAACTTAGAGCAAGAACAAATAAAACCCACAAAGAGGATTGTTTTCATCCTATTTTCATCTGGGGGTGGGTGGGAGAGAAGTATATATTTAGTTGACAAACAAGCTATCTTTGAGCTAATTTCCTGTATGATAGCAATGATTCCTCTTCTAAATAATTTACACTTTCTTTAACAGAGTACAAGCAGTACAAACATTTAATATAAACAGCTCTACTAGTTTATCACTCTTCCAGCATGTGTGCAATGCTGTCTGCAAAACAATATTTTGAGTAGAAGACTTAATTAGCCAAAGCAATCAAGTAGGTAGCTAGCTCCTCAGCTTCCAGCAAGGACTTTAACAGATTTACAGTGGTTGAAGATCTGATCTTACTATCTGTACTATGTCAGGTAAATTTTAAACTAATTCTTCCAAAGTATGTTCAATGGGAATGTCTGTGGCGCTAAAAAGCAGCCCAAAATATGTTCTTGTGTGAACAGCTGTATGAAACAGGCAACTGACTGACAGGGTGTGTGGCTGGATGAGGGTGGGGATGAACTTCTGCGAGGAGAGCGGTAGCTGCAGCGCTGTGTGCCTCACCAGCTGGGCAGGAGTCTTGCATTTCTTAATGACAATTTTGTTCAATCCATTGCTTCCTATGATGTGCCCTCCCAGTGAAAAGTAAATAATTCCTGTCAGAGACAAGCATCAGCAGTACAACTTCAGACCTGAGTCGGCACTACTGTGCTGCTGAGGGGTTTCAGACTGTCCTTTTGCCTGTGCATTTAGCAGCCTGTACTTCCAATTCTGAACTTCAGATGAATTCCATCTTCCAGCTGATCTACCCAGCTATATTCAGGTGGTATTCAGTAGCAGCATAAACATTTTGAATTGATCTGCTTCAGATGTTTTATTTGTTATTTGGCCATTTAATAGCAGAACAAACATGATTATTCCCTGTCTCTTTCACCAATAGCTTTTTCACAAAGCTTGAAGATAGGAAAGTCCTGAAACGTGTTTCTCTTGGATTGTTTAACAGCTCTGGGCTTGATCCTGTAAGCTGTAGGTAGTGAAAAAGCACAGCTAAGCCACTGGTAGGATTAAGGAGCATGCTGTGTTTATCTCAAAGAGCGGTAGTAGAAAGTTGACATTGAAGTCTGGTGTACTACTGGAGTCTGAGGATATTGCTGGCTGCCTAAGTCATTGTGAGCCACTGGGCTGTAGCTGGAGGCACAGTATTTCACCGCAGGTGCTGCTGGCATTGTTGCAGTTGGCCCCCTGACAAGCTGGGTTCCCACTTGCCCTTGAAGTCCAATCCTTGTGCCTTGACAAACCAAGCTTTTTAGGCAGCAACAGGAGAATCTCAAATCCATAAGGACTGGTTCAGTCTGTGCATCCTTCCAGCATCTGTGCTGCCCCTTCCCTGGGGTGCCCACTAATTCTGACGTTCTCGCTTGCCAGCCCACTGCCCTGTGAAGTGCCCGGCACTTTTATCTGTGCTCAAGGCCTGAGCGAGCTGTGCTCCGTGATAGAGCTCAAATTGGCCTCAGGGGAAGGTGGTTTTAATAATAACAATGATGATGATAATCATCATCACCATCCTAACTGTCATATTTTAAACATGATTTTTAAAATTGGCTTAAAAGCATGAGGTTTTTTCAAATCCCTTGCTCCTGCATTCAGGTGATTACGTGAGTAGTTCTCATTTTATTTTTCATTAAATAAGTGTTCCGCCGTCATATTAGCAGAAAAATATTATAGATGACTATAGAAAAAAACTCTCTACTGTGTAAGATTAACAAAATAAATAAAAAGAATTTTAAAATCTTGTAAATTGATACTGTGAGTTCCAATAGCCTTCAAAATGTGGATGCTATAGGTTTTTTTATATCTTCAGCCAGCATTTTTAAATGAAAACACTGAATTAAAAAGAGCTTTGGAAGAGTAGAAGCTGAAATATACAGCAATACCACAAGAGAGAGGGAAGAAACTTTCACAGTGAGGGAGGAAGGGAGAAGTGTAAGTTTTGTTTCTTTGCTTCAGTTTCTCACAGTCCTTAGTCTGTTTACACAGAGATGCTTTTCTGTCCTTGTTATATCACTCTCTAGTATATTAAGTATAAAGCAAATATTCACATTGTGTCACTGATTTGCACGGGAGTAGGCACGTGACTAAGGTTTAGCATGTATGACTGTGTTTGCAAAATCAATGCTTCAGGCAAAGTCTTTCAAAAAGACCCCTGCAATCTGGTGTTAGATAAACATAGATGTGCTGTGGATAAAGCATTTTAGAAGGTATGGAAATGGATTTTTAAACCATATGAAATACACCTCATGGATTCCCCGAAGTCAGGCCTTTGTTGGATAGGAAAATGCAGGAGGCTGACAGGCAATAACCTCCCAGGCAGCTCCTGGTGGGCTGATGCTTTAAAGGTGATGTTGGAATCGCTCATCTAGAGTATATGCAGCAGACTTGTCAGCAGTAGGTAGTGAGGAGCTCCCAGCCCCAGGTGCTTTTGGCAAAAGGTTAAGAAAAAAATGTTATGACAGTAACAGAGCATGTGTCAGAAACTACATTGCTCTTCTGTAAATGAAAGTGAGTGCTGCTGAAAATAGATGGTGCTCTCTGGTATCAGTGCAATGTAGTTTTCATGCACATTTAATCTGGCCATCTTTCATTAAAACCTAGTGCTGAACTGGGTTTGCGGAATACATCTGTTCAGGCTGTGGGCTGCTTGGAAATGAGGAAACCTTTGATGGGACAGGAAATCATGTGCAGTGATGGCTGGTTAGAGCGTCTGGGAGAGGCAGCGGACTAAATTATGTGCTAAGGTACAGCAGTGTGGTCCCACTGGAGTCACGGTTTTAACGTATTTGCTACAATTTTCCTTTCTGTTATAATTTTTCGTTTGTTTAGCTGTATAGATATTACAAACGTAAATGGGCTTGGGAACAAAACCTGAAGAATATCGTAGAATAGTTATTATCAATCCAGAAATGCCATCGTGGAATTTGAAAGGACTGAGAATCCCATGTGAGGAGATCCCAGGCTTCATAAATGTAGGGAATGGTTTTTCTATCCTTCACATTTATGTATCCCTTCTACTGACTTTGTTAAATCCAGGAAAGTAGCAAAAATAAATTCCTTAAATAAAACCTGTAAGTAGTGTGTGAAGATTCCAAGCTGTTTATGAGAAAAAATGACATTATGTGAGCCTTATTTTTGGTTACGTTAACGCCCCTCTATACTTTCTAGCAATTTACATGGACTTTCCCAGGGTACAAATTACAGTGGAAAAGCATAAACGAAAATCAGACTCCATGACGTTAAGCAAACTACACTTGATAGCTGTGTTAACTGATATGGTTTTGTTATGCTTGAATGCCTCCGTTCTCTTTTCTTTTTATTCTGAAGAACACACTGAAGAGGGCACAGGTAGAGAGCATTTTATGCAGCCTAGGTGGGATTTTCTTGCTTGCCTCTCCTCCAAAGGCATTTCTCTTCCTTGAGAAAATAACTACTACTTCACATACATTTTAATTTCATGGATATTCAGAAACAGCACTTACATTACAAACTGTAATCTAAGGAACGAAAGCTGCTGCTCTGCCCTGTCGCTCATGTGGTTCCAGAAAATCAAGAGAAGTGGCAATAATATTAAAAAATCAATGTTGATTAAAACAAAATAGCTGTACATTGGCTGATGTAACTTCAAGCTTTGGAAACCTGAAAGCTGATAAAGCCCAGTGTTTGTAAGTTTAATCTCTTTCTGGAAACTTGATGTCAGGTGTTTGCAATGAACAAAATAATGTATTTTTAAGTAAATATTCTATTATAATGTACCAAAAGAGAAATAAATGAGGTAACTAGGATTAAAACAACTGGAAGCATATTTTCAGTGCTAAACTTACGCTTGTAAAAAGTAAAGTTTTTAAAAGCTTTTAAAGCATAAGCTTTATAAAAAGCATGTATATAGCATGATATGTACTGTCTCAGATGCCATTTTCATTTTTTGATGCTTTTTCTATTAGATTAATAAAGCTGTGTAATTTGGGAGCTATAAGAGAACATACAGCTTCATTTCAGAACAGAATAATCCATGTAGTCAATGCAGTGGTTTATCTCTAAAACCTCTGGAAGGTGAGTTGCCAGATAATAAGTAGTAGAGACTGTGGCATTTTAAGATGCTGCTACCCTTTATCCATTTTGTTTTGTTTGATTGTGTCAGGCATTTCCATGTTAAATCGGTAATCTTGGCTCAAAGCACCTTTACTGGTGGTTTAAGTTAAGGCAAGTCTAAACTAACCCCTAGGCACGGCTGGGCTGAGTCCAGACTGCCATCGCCTTAGTTTTGTTGCATGATTCTTTTGCAGCCAGGAACTGGGCTGGTTCCAGCAGCTAACCTTGGTGAAAAAGTTGCATATCTAGGAGGGTGAAGCAGCTGGAGGAACTGGATTGGACTTGTTATAACCCAGGGGAAAAAAGTTATTTTTCATTTGTAACTGTTCTGTAAACAACTGTCTGACTGCATTGAAAATGAGAATTAATTAAATTTTTTTGGCCGGCCAAAATGTGGGAACAGTGATCCCTGGTAGAGAGGCAGAAGCGTGGATCTCATTGGGATTAACTTCCTAAGATGAACTCCAGTCTTGGCCTCAGATCTATTCTTGCAAAATACATTATTTTCACAGAAGTACATTGAAAATATTTGGTCACTAACAAGCAATCTTAGAATTACGATGTAGGAACAAAGATTTCTAAAACTTTTTCTTATTTTTTAAATTGTAGTTGAGTACATACACATTCCCCCTCCAATTTTTCAAACACATGGATATGTAAACTTTCCTCTATGGCATTTCTATAGTTAGAGTTCTTCAGAGTTATTAAATTAAGTTGTGAATGTCCGTATCTGTAAGCAGCTTTGCTTTTATACCCATGCAGTATTACCTAAGTCCTTAATACTTGAAACAGCCCTACGCACATGATTCCACAGTACTGTATGCCATTGGCATACATGGAATTTGCTAAATGAGAATTATTAGTATTAAAATGGCATTTTCCTAGAACGATTGCTGTGTGTAATTTACTTAAATTCAGAGAAATCTGAGGCTAACCATACTAGGCATGCTGTTACCCTTCTGGTGCCTCGTGAAAAAGTCCCATAGGGTTCCATCCAAGACACTCCTGGTAAAGTCATCCAGAAACATGGATCTGTAATCATGAGAAGTAGTTTAATCCAAGTTCATAAATGTCAGATCTTCCAAATTAATGTGCATGCTGTGGGTTCCACACATTCCCATATGCTTCACTTGTGTGTGCCAGTACCAGAAGGGAATCCATCCTGCATGTTCCTATACATAATGGGTGCCCTTTCCTGCGACACGCACACACAGACATGTGGCATAGAGGTACGTAATGATATTTTGCATGTTTAAATCAGCTTCATGCATTTTAAAAAACATGCTCAGAGCAGAGGCAGTATTTTTTTTTAAAAAATTATAAGATAGTTCCTGTCCATAAATTGTGATTTTGCCCTTAAAAAGAAAAGACATACTGTAAAATCTTATGTGCAAAGTATTACTGCTGCTTGGCCGTGTCATCCAGCCAGTCTCCAGCACACCTCTCCATGTTAACCAGAGGGGAGTTCTGCTTATGAACTGGCACAGTGAAGCTCATAAATTTAAATATATGACTAAAGGCTCTGAAATTTACAACCAGATGGACTATAGTTGGACTCCTAAATCCATAATCCTTCACCTAAATAAGTGTGTGTTCTGGTTTAAAAAAGCGGTTTTGTTCAGTGGGGATTGTTCAGGAGGGGAAGTACTCCAAAAAGGTGTGTATTTATGTATGAAACTATGGTATTTGTATGTAGAAAAATAATGTTGTATTGAATTTTTTGTTGTGGGTTTTGTTGGAGGTTTCAGTGGGGGAAAAAAAAAAGTAGCAAAACTTCTGAGGAACAAAATCTAGTATTTGGTTGTTGAAATCCAGTTACCTTAGAAATGAAATGCTTTTGTTTGTCCAAAAAAGTTTTTAACCACTGGTTTAGAGAATAAAATGGTTTATTTAAATGTTCAAGAATAAGTTTACGGAATGAAATTGGTACTTCAGTGTGCCTCAGGATCCTGTATAGCTCAGCAGACAATACTGCTAACTGAAATAGTTACCCTTCACTCTTCTGCTAATAACAGCCACAGTAATTTAAGCCACTGTATTTATACAAAATAATTACAATGTACATCTTCACAGAGAACCGTTGCATAGTTTCAGTATCAATTTGACAAACGTAATCAGTAAGAATGAAGCTTATTACTGAAACAGCAATAGAATTTTTTGGGTGTTGCTAAACAGCATTGTAATTATAGGGTTGGGATATAAATTGCTCTTGTGTGTGAGAGGAGGTAATGGCTCATGAAAATGCATTAACCTTTCACACCAGGGCATGAGACGATGTGTACTTGCCTCACTCCTGTAGGGTACCAACTTCTTTCTGCAAAGATTCACCTCAATTTCCATAGAAGGGGAAAAGATTGTAAAATCAATAAAATCATTATGGTTGTAGCTAATCTATTTTAAAGAAATACTTGTAAGCAATGTGCATTATTAACACAGTGAGATAGGTCTGTGCTTACAGGCTTTGCTGCCAGTCAGCTTCCAGACACAAATATAACCACACAAACCCTCTGGTCTGCAAAGTGTCTGACAAGTGTTTACATTTTAACATTCATTAGAAGACTCGGTCAAGCAATTAATGCTTGATTAATTGATTATCCCATGGTGACAGTTCATTTTTTGAAATAGCTGCCAACCTGAGCAGGACAGTCAGACCAATGACAGAGACATTGATGGACAAACACTGGACTTACCGAATAGCTGCTAGAGTGACAGACCAGCACCTACGGAGTTTAATCAATGCCTCAAAGACATGGCAACACTATAAATGCTGTTTATTTCTTTTCTGTGCATTTATGAATTGTTAATGCAGTCAATACATATTAGCTTCATTTGCTGTTTGGTTAAAATGCAATTTGAATTTTCCAATTTAGGAGTTGCCTTAATATCAGGTTCTGTATAGTGAAATTTATGAGTCCTTACAGATTTATAAGGTTTTATTGATGGCTAGAAAGCCAAGTGTAATTTCTTATTTTGTTTATTCCAGCATTACAGAATTAGTAAGAGATGACATTGCAGGGCTTATTGAATAAATTCATTTCCTTGGCAGCATGTGGATTTTGAATTTTCTTGAGTTAAGCCAAAAAAAAAGTGGATGCATCAGCAGAAGCTAGTAAATAGCAACTGCACTGCAAGAGGATTTCAAGCTAGAGCAATGCAAGGGAGAAGCTCTAAACCAGAGCAAATTATCCACAGACAGTAAATGTGCTGGAACAGATCATCCCTTGCCTAATGGTACTGAAGTCCATTGAATTACCCAGGAGACAAGTTTGGCTCAATATTAATTTGTAGCAGATGTTTGACTAACTAATTATTTGAAAAAGCTTGAGTGTATTGCGATATAATAACCTAATATTGCAGCATTCCAGAGCCTGTTTTTGTCTTATCCTTGCAGTAGAAACAATAATGCAAAAGTCATGGTGTAAGTTTTCTTGAACGGTCACTTGGTTTTGTGAGTATAAAGCAACAAGAATCCCAAATCATTAAACGATTGCAGCTTACAAGCGAAGTCAGGAACTGACTGATCTGTGTCGTAGCCCATGGGCAGACATTATTTTGAGCCTTGATGAGACAAATATTCAGAGAACTGCTCTTCTCGCATCACCTGCCTCCATTGCTCTCCCTGCTCAGTATCCTCTTTCCTTGCACATTATATATATAGGGTGACAGGGCAGGACCATGCTGATGCAGCAGAGATGGTTCTTTGTTCCTTCTGGATCCCTTGTTACTGGGAAGCTGCCCAGGGAAGCTGCTGTAGCTCACATCTTTCTTGACAGCCCTGCCTAACGACTTGAGCTTGTTCTCCTAAAGTCAGTAAGAGTTGCCACTGAATTCAATTGTAATTTCCACTACCGTTGCTGTTGTCGTGTGAATTCCAAGATTGCTTGGACTGATCCCAGATGGTGATTTCAGAGACCCACTGTAGGGAAGAGTCTTCTCTACACACCTTACTTTTTGCACCACCATGTCACTCATTTCTGCTCTGTTTGCACCCATCGGTTTCTGGTCTGTGTCCTCCCTGAAGTTCTAACCATGCAACCATCATGAGCTGCTCTGGGCATGACCGTGATGCCACAAACAAATGCAAATGAAGAACAAGGAGGGGCATCATGCTGTATGTCTTCTGAATCATGAGTTTGTTTGGGTGTCACAGAAAGAGATTTTTATGAAGAGAAAGTAAAAAGATTGGGCTGCTTTGCCAAAGTAAAAGGAGCTTTGTAAGAAATACAAGTGGTCCTGGGTTAGGGAATAACCTGTCTTTTACTAATGAGAATATTGAAGAAACTATACCTGATAGCAATTTATTCCATAGCAGACTACCTTGAGTTTTCCTCTACATCATATTACACTGTCCATTGCTAAAGACAAGGTATTTTCATGGTTAGATGGGCTGCTGATCTGAGCCACCACGGCAGTTCCTATTCTCCTCTTAACAGAGGCTCCTGTCATTTCAGTGACAATTAGCAGGCAAGTCCTATTACAGGAATAAGATCACCTAATCCTCAACTCTGGTACATGCTATTCACTATGATAGCTGTTTAATTAAAAGGCTTCTGCAGGCTAGAATATTTTGTGCAAAAAAATCCAGAAAATACAGAAATTGTGTTATAAGATCTCACTTAAAAGTGACAGGTTAGACACCTGCTACTTCAAAATTATTACTCCAACCCTTTTAATTGGTATAACTACTTTTCTGTGCTGCTCAGAGTGACTTTTTACAACTTGTGGTAATGTAGGAAAGGTGGCAAGGTCTGAAGTGTCACTAGCAATTTTCCTCTCTGCTGCATTTTTAACTTGTTTACAAAGGTGGAAAGCAACAAAAAGACACTTGGAGAGAGCCCACCAGATACATTATCCACTCGGTGGTTTGATCCTTTTAAACTTGTTCATTAGGTGTAGCAAAGAGAGAGAAACATTGCAGGAGCAATTGCAAGAGACCCTGGTTGCACTCTGAAGTGCATTCAGCCATTAAACAGTCCGCCACCGTGCTCCAAGCTCGGTGCACGCTGAAGAGTGTGGAAGTCACTTGGCAATGAAGAAGTCCTGGTTTTATTTAACGCTAGGTACTGTTTTTTGTCTTATTTTTTTGTTTTTCTAATTGTCTATTTTTCTAATAGGAAAAGGCCTAACTTCAAGAAATATGAAATCTAACCAAAGTAAGATAAGGGCAACCTGTACTTTCAGTTTAGTTGGAGCACAGAACAATTTCCATGAAGGATGATGATCTATATTAGAAGAATCCCTTCCACTCTTGCATCAGCTGTCTTTGGCCACATGTAGTTTGTAAAATAAATCTTGTTCTTGGCTCCCCTGTATATTTAATTAGCTCTTCTTTATATGGCTTTCTACTCTTCAGTGTTTGAAGTTTTCAAAGTATTTAGCACTAACACAAATCTGCTACCTGTAGAGTTACCAGTTGAAGTTTAATGGTGGGAGATTGAGATCACTTTTGTTGTTGTTGCTTTGGAAAATGCCACCTAACAGTCTACATATAAACCCTGACCATGCAAGCAGAATTTGGCTTTAAAGGCTGCACCATAATGTTGAGTTAGTGTAATGTTACTAAGAATTCTCAATATCAATGCATTTTAAAAATTGTTCATTATAATTTCTATTGCACAGAGCTAGAATAACTGCTGCGAACCTCCCATGATATACATGCTATTTCTGGTCTTTTATTGTACTTAATATTTCACTGGATTAACTTAATTATGAGTTGGGGGTTCAGATTCCTAAAGGTGTGCTCTCTTGGACTGATGCTCTTTCCAGTTACCACAATTAAATCTCAGTTACAATGAAACAAAACAATTAACAATCCTTAAAAAATGAGTGTTATCCTTTTTCACAAAAATCTATTTTTTTTTGTAGCAGCCTACATTACTTATTTCTCTTATTCATCCCGAAGGCCCAGGATACACTTTCTCAGCAGCTCTTTCAATTACAAGTATCAGTATTATTATTCTTTGTCATGTTTTGTATTTTGTTTCCCAAGACTCTAAATCTGTTCCTTTTCTCTTCCGTGTTATCTTTAACATCTTCATAGCAAAAGCGCTGCGAAAGCTATTGGAGAAAGATCAGTCTGTCTGACAACATCATTCTTTGCAGCATGGTAGATTTTGAATAGAGGCTACCAGCTCTGTTATATGGAGTAGCATTCTCTTTAACAAAGGAGGATAAGTATCAGAAGCATCTGGGGAAAACCTCTGATTCAAAGTGCTGCACTGTGAATACAAATTGTAACGTCTACTAAGAAAAAAGCATAGTCTCATCTTTAGTAAGCTGAGTTCAAGTCTATTGAAGTACAGGTGCTGAAGAAACTGATAAATACTTGGGGCAAAATCCAAAGCAAGTCAATGGAAAAGTTTCTAGTGACTTCAGTGGTCTTTGAATCAGGTTTTCTAAAGCTATTTTCAAAGCATTAAGTACGTGAGTCTTCACCTGCATTAGAAGCTAACATAACCATTGAGCAAATTAGCTATTTATGTGTGTGAGTGGATAAAGCAATCCTACAAAGATCCGTGAGCCCAATGTGCCAAGAGGTTGAAAGCAGAGGTGTCATTGGAACCCACTGAGACTGACCACTGATGCTTTTGGGTGTTGAAGTGGGAAGGCTCTAACTTGCCTGTAGGATGGCTATATACTGCCCCTGTCCAGTCACGCTCACTTCCAGAAGGGCTTGCACACGGTGTCTGGGCAGAGGGACAGTGGCTGAGCCGAACTGCAGCTTAAAGGATGAGGTTGCCATCAGCTGTAGCAGAGGCTTTGTGAATTACTTCTGCATCCTTCTTGGGGGAAGCTGAATTTTAAACCAAAGATGATTCTAAAGCTTTGGATATTTCCCCAGATATATATTTCCCTTTCTGTTGTTTCAGATAAATAAATAAATGTTAGTTAGAAGAAGATATCTGAAAGATGTATGTTTGCAAGGAGGGTTAAATGTGGTAGCCATGAACAGTTGGGCTATATCTAATGTGCTGCTTCTCTGTGTCTGGCCCCTGTAGAATTGTACACAGCACTACCCACTCCTGGTGTGAGGGATAAGCAGGATGGGTAACCACAGTGGGGGAAGAGAAGAGCTACATGAAGAGTCATCCTTAAAAGTTCCCCAAATAAAGACGAAACAAATGTGTGGTTTCCAAAGACATGCTGCTGGATGTTTTTTCCCCTTCTAGCTGAGTGAGGCTGCAAAAAGGGCCATAAAGTGCAGGTGCATTTGCTACTGACCCTGCTTCTGCGCTGGCCCAGTGAGCTAAGGCAACTTTTCAGCTGTGTGGTTATTTCTGTCTGGTGTGTAGCACTCCTGATATTACACACCCAGGAAGGACTGTGTTTTACTTCAATCTCCTTTTGGAGAGATTATTTCGGATTCGTAGTTCAAACCAAATGCATAGCTTTAGGTGCATTACTGATAATTATGCCCTTAAAACAGTAGTTTCAACCTTTTGTTAAGTCTGTGAGCCTCTAAAATTATTCTGTGGACATATGAACCTCCTTATATTGAGGTCTGCTAAGTGTAAGCTTCCTTTTTTTACTTATACCTTTTTTTGGACCTTTTAGTTAGCTTAAAAGCAATCCATGGATTTCCAGGGGTTCACAGACCTCACTGACTTATTGACAGCTACTGCACTGAAGTGATTGTGAAGAGGCAGAAATAGGGATGCCAGAGCTGTGCTCACAGATCAGCTCCACAGTGTTTCCGAGCGTCCAGCATCTGGGCTGTTTTTGCAAAAGTAGAGTTGATGAATGTGTCTGTGAGGGAGATGTACAAGACTGTTTATGCATTGCCTCTAGAATAAAATTTTGCTGGGGAGAAATCCCTGCGTTGCATCTTCAGACTGTAGGTATACAATATTACTAGCTAGAAGCTGTTGAATTTTAAGTGTAAGGTTTGATTCCTGTGGTTTGTACCCACTGTATGGTAACGTTTTGTTATGGGAAACAGTATCTAACAAACCTCTATGTAACATATATGGTGTATCATTTTATTTGCCACGTCCGGCAGAAAAGCAGCTAGAAAAGCAGCTGTCATGATTTTTAATTTTACTGCCTTCAAATAAGCTTTCCAAATGCTAATTTTCTTGTAATGCATTCTTCAGTGATTTTAAATAGGCCAACATAAACAGCATGTAATTTGCAGGTTTGCTTTCTTTTTTGAAGCACCTGAGCTAGACTCTTTTCGTAGTAAAATTGGTATTTAATTTACCACCCATATTATTTTAATCACAGTAACAACTTTCAGTTTGCGTACTGTGTAATATTGCTTTCACATTTTTCAAAACCAGTTTATATCTGGTGAACTTCTGAAAAATTTTGCTTTAGTTTCTGAGGGTTATGTAATTGTCTTGTTAACATGGATCATTTGATTTTATAGCAGATTAAACTGCAGTCTTGATGGTTCATTTTTGCAATATGCTGGGTTGTCAGAAAGGTACAGAGAATTTGAATGGCTATATATCTTATCAAATGCAAGTTTCATTAGCATGTCATGTTAATACTCTCTTCAGTTCAAGAAATTTGTGTGGCACTTAAAAAACTATCAGCTTCTCTATAAAGCTTTGGATAAACATTTTGGAGTTGTTTGTTGGAGGTCATTAGTTTTCCTATATGCAGGTATGCAGTGATTTGCTTTTGGCTTTTGAAAATAGACACCAATGGGAAGGTGGTTCCTCAAGGAGGGTGCTGCGGTGGTTGGGAGGTTATCCTACAACACAGTTTGTTGTTGGGCTTGGGTGGTTTTTTGGTATACATGTTTTATGAAAAAAAGACATTCTTTGGCAGTAATTATTCTGTAATTAGGACTAGAATGCTTGAGGGATTATATCTTTAACTTGATAAAATCCTCTAACTAAAACTAAGTCACATTTTTTACATCTCACATTTCATATCAGGTAGATCCCCAAAAGACACATTCATTTCTTTTGAACGAAAGCAGAGCTGAGAGCTCAACACAGCAGGAGGGCAAGTTCTATTTAATGCCCAGTCTAGAGGAGGGCAATGGTTTACTTTATAAATATTATGTTGCCTTTGAAATGCTGCTTAAGCAGACAATGTCAACATTTTGAATTGGTAGCTAAACTAAAAAAAAAAAAAATAGGGAAAAGAATAAACTGAGATTTTATGGTTTTTTTCTGCTGCGATGTTGCTTACCTTTCAGTGTGGGTCATTTTGTTTAATCCAGAAATTTTCATTCTGGTTTGGGATGTGTTTTAACCTTTACTCTTTTTTTCTTTTTCTTTTTTTTTCCCAAGAAATTAAATTTTGTAAAATTTACATTTCAGATATATTCATTTAGAAAGATAATTTTTGGTTGAAATCACACTTTGCAAGTTACCGATTTGAAGAATAGAGAGCATTCGCTGGATGTCTGGTGGAAACCTTGGGAAAGCTTCCCCTGGACTATGAAGAGCATTATCAGATGGCACTGGCCCAGGGTATTGACTGAATATAAGTAGTAGTACCTGTAGATAAGCTTGAATGGTATTTGTTTTAAACTCTGATTTATCTGGGTCGGCCAGTGACACAAGCTATTTGGCGTTTGCAGACACCAATCATGATACAGCCTCGCTGGGTAACATGCTAATGGCAAAATGTTTCATTAGCTTTTGTGCATTCATTTAAAAAAAACCCAACAAACTGCAGGGTATTAAGTCCAAGAAATGCAAAGAGTAAAACTAGAGAAGCGCTTTTTCCCCTTAGTAGGAATAACCTACAAGATAGATTTGATTTGAAGAAACATCTTGTGCTACCTTCACCTCCTCTGAGAATCCTTCTGCTATCGGCTGGTCTCATCAAGTTATGTTTGACACTGACGCCACGGTGGCCCACTGTGAGGGTGGAGACACTGCCAGCCTGCTTTTATTGCTGCTTTTACACTGAGGGATAAAACCCCTATCATCTTTAGGACCTGATCTTGCCCAGAGAAGTGTGCAATTATTAGACCTGTTGCAGAGAAAAGGAACCAGCTAAATCAATCGGCTTTCTTCAGTGAACTTATTAGGTAGCACCTAGGCCTGCTGGTAAAGGAGAGGGGACATTTCAGCTCCATAAATTAGAATAGCATGGAGAGATAACAAAGCTTGAAAATGTAGTCTGGAACTGTTTCCATACATTTTGCACGCATTGTCTGTCTGACCTGGTCACTCCCTCTCAGTGGCTCGGAGCCACAGTGTGTGCTGCCCGGGGCAAAACGTCCTGGCAATGGCAACGCTGCGCTGAATACCATTTTTTCTTTTCCTTGTGACAGGAACATTATCAGAGAAATGTCTCGTGGATTGTCCCTTTCCTAGTCTAAAAAACCTGCGTGGCCACCCACACCTGGGTTCCCGTTTCCCCATTTTACAGTGCCCTGCAGCTGAGCCCTAGCTGTGGAGGAGATGGACACAGCAACCCAAACGCAGCTATGCATTCAGGAAATCTTTGATTCCTGCCCAAGAACATTTCAGCTTGCTAGATAAAAGAAACAAGAGACAGATTCATGCAACTAAGCTAAGAAAAGGCAGTAGTTACACGCAGCAGACCTAATGAGTGCTGTGTTTCAGGAGCAAAGTCAAAGCTAGGAAACAGAGCTGCCTTTTCCGAAGGTAAGCCTCTAACTCTGGGCACCTTCTCCGCTGAGGCAGGAGATGGTAAATATTTTGCCACTCTCAAGACCAGTGTTGCTGTGCTTGCTTCTGATTCCTGTAAATGACTACAAGAAGGTGGTTTGTCTTGCTAATTAGAGCTGCTCTTGTAGCAAATAGGCTTCTTTTTGAATATTAACAATTTGCCCTTCACTTGAATGTTTTTACAGCATCAGTGGTTGGTTGCTAAAAGGACAGTAACTCAGAAACGTGTAATTGATGAATATTAAAATATACGGAATTCTTGAAATGCTGTCTCGGCAGCATTTCTGAAACATCTTTCATTATAATCAAATGACTATCTGTTTGTGGTGGCATGGAGGGCTCTGATCAAAGTGGCTAAATGCTGTAAAAATGCCGATAAATACACGCACCCTTCTGAACTCAATAGGAGCCGGTGTTTGACTCACTCCCTAATTTGAGTAATTTGAAATCTAATTATCATTAAATGGCAACAAAACTATATAAAGATCGAGGGACAGAAAGATGCCTTTGCTACTCAGGGTAGGGACAGGGCTGGAAGCAGCATGCTTGGATGAGGGAGGTGAAGAAGGATGGCAGTGTGCTGTCTGCCGTGTCCCTGAGAGGCAGTCTGCAGGCAGCTCAGTCCTGCTCCCCAGGCTGTGGCATGCAAGACCTTTAAAAGTGGGAGATTTTTTTCCCCCTTCTCAACAATATAAGTAAATAACCAAACAGAACAGCGAGGCTGATGCTGCAGAAGTTTCTCCCCAAAGCCCCGAAGCAGAGGGGGCAGGAGGTGCCAAGATGACAGCTGTGTGCGGTGAGAGTACCGTTGCTATCTGCTCAAAATCATTCAGGGCAAAAAGGAAAATTTTTGCACTTGGAAGGGGCTGTGGTGATGGCACATGCAAGACTAATGTGAAGGGTAAATCAAGTACAATTCAGCCTTTGAAGTTGAAGGGGAAAAAAGAGTAAAATGTACCCATCTGTGCTGCAGGTCTCCAATTTCTAATCTGTGATTTCATGGAGGAAAGAAAATGTGTCATTGGATTCCTTTTAGGAACTGTGTCCTTGGCTTATTAACAAGCTTTATGTCTTTATGTGTTGTCCAATTTCGGGGGGTGGGGAAGAGCTGCATTTGTGTGTGGGTGGTATTATTTTAGGATA
Organism: Falco cherrug; assembly: GCF_023634085.1. Lineage (NCBI taxonomy): Eukaryota > Metazoa > Chordata > Aves > Falconiformes > Falconidae > Falco > Falco cherrug. The sequence goes on along the minus strand of NC_073710.1, from coordinate 12,008,961 downwards.
TGTCTTAGTTAATTATTATCTACTGAAACATCACCTAGGAGATACTCTTTCTCTGTCATGCAGCTTGGTACTTCATGCAGTAAAAGGTAACTCTTCCGTAGTTCATTAAATTATGTTGTGGTGAACTTGTCTCCACTGAGTCTCAATTAAGAAGTGAAGCCAGTGCCTTTAGAGGAAAAGGCAGAGAACAATCAGAATATATTGAATATGTAATTTGATCTCTGGTAACAAGCAAGAGGAAAAATATGGTGTGCAAAAGTGTAGACTTTAAGAACATGTTCAGTCTCAAAGATTTGTATATGGAAGTATAATATAATTACATCATTATTTATTAGGAGTATTTAGTGCTTTTGAAAATGTAAGGTGTTCTAAGTTCTTTAACTATTGTAAATTTACTGTAGTAAATACTGATCTTCCTTACTGCTTCCCTTTTATGGATATCTTCATTTTAACACCCCTGGGAACTTCAGTCATACTGATTCTGAGCCCGTTGTCTATTAACATGTTTTATAAAAGTGCAGTAAATTTTCTGTTACATTCTAATTTAATTAAAAATTTTAGTTTGAATATTTTTTTTTTTAAAAATCCTTTTTAAAAATGTTTAAAGTATCTAGCACAAGTAGTCTCTGGATGTTTTTCTACAAAAGCCCTGCAAAGCTCTTCAAATGTGAAGAACAGAAAAGGACGTTATCTCAACTTTTATTTCTTAGACCTCCTTTCCTACCATTCTTTGTGTGCTGCACACATATATATATATTTTTTTTTAATTTCTGTTTCTCTCCCATTCACATGCTTTTCTTTCCTGTTATAATGGTTTAAGGTTTGTTCGTTTTGATTTTCTCCAGCAAAGTATAAATCATCCCAAGAAGCGTTCTGCAGGTAGCGGTGAAATATGCTACTGGAACAGGCAGTGACATGGCTGGTTTAACATGCAGCACTGAACACATCATCAATATATAGGTGTTAAACAATACCTGACTTTGTACATTCTTGAGTAACTTAATTCCCTTCAATAGCATGAGAATGAGCGCCTCATAAATGCAGAATAATTGGAATTTTAATTAGGTAGTGACTTAAGGATGCCTCAGGTTTACAAGGTAATAACATCTCTTGAGCTAAATGAATGGAGGGGCAGGTTTCAATTTAACAGCTTATAAAAAAACAGTTGATTGGTTTCCAGTATTAATTTTGGCTGTTCACAGTGTTTGTGAACTTGGTGGCTGAGGTGCTGATGTTTGTTTTGGGCAAATGAATGGTATCCCAGCCCTGCTTAAGTTCTCACTAAAGTCTTCAGGATGAGTTTTAAAGAATTATAGTGAACTACATTAAAGTCTCAATGACTTCAGAATTGCTTTGCTGTGGCATAAAATTCATGGTATCTACCTGCAGGTTTATACATTTACTTTTGTGACTATTTGAATACGTGTCTTCTCATTTGTTTACAGTGGAGTAGTGAGAGGAATTTGTTTTCTTGTACGAGATAAGCATCATCGTGTTTTTCCTAGCAGCTGCATGCACAATTAGAAGGACCCAATTAAAGCTGCATTCAGTTCACACAGAGAGGCAGTGATTGCTGTCTGTAATTTCTCCTGTGGTCTGACTTATGGGCATTAAGCTGTGCAGAAGTTTATTAACAAATAAACTCAAGTCAAACAAGTGAAAAAAAATAAATGCAACAGCTTGAGAAAAAGAGTCTCCCCTCCCACCCCTCTCAGGTAGCCACTGGGCAAATGACCAGTTTCCTCTGTTTAGGCTTGTGCTTTCTCTCCTCCTGGCCACAAGAGTAAGTATTTGTGTGTCTCCTCTGCTTCTGTGTCAGCCACTCTGCAGCAGATGCAGGCCAGCTGAAGACTCCTGTGAATTCAAGCCTAAAACAGTTCTAAAGCCAAATATACCTTCGTTTGTTCCAAGCATTAGCTGCGCTGTCATTACAGAAAGCTCAGCACTGCCAATCACTGTGCCAAATGGAAGGAGAAAGGTAAATGAATTAGAACAGGGAAGGAACAGGGCATTGGAGCACAGGCACCTTCTTGAAGGATGAGGAGTTTCATTCACAGCCAGCTCTTTTTCCCTTCCTGAGGCTGTTGAGTTCCAACTGCTCTGTAACGGGATTTGATGTCCCCTGATTTCCTCCCAGCCCATGTAACTGTCCCTGTGTACGCCCATACGTACTCAGTGGCACAGCATGTTTCACTTTCACCGTCCAGGGATAGCCGAAGACTGTTAAACACCGGTCTCTTGGCTAATGCACTACAAAGAGCAAAACATCAGACATCCAATCCCTGCAAAGAGTTTTATGAGAAAATGTGTGGTTTCCAACTAAAAAGCAGGAACAGAAGCCCCAGAAGATTCTATTTCTGTAGGTATGAACAGCCAGTGCATAGTGATTCTGAAAAAGAGGGAAAGAACAATTGCACTGATGTGCAGAAGTGGCAACAAAGGAAGGGCCTGGCTGGAGCATTTCCTCCCTTAATCACCACATAGGTCTCCTAAAGTGGCTGAAACCAAGAAGGGACAAAGATGGGACTTAATTTTTACAAGATGCAGAATATTCTGACCCTCAGGCAGCAGAGCACGTCAGGCATGGGAGCAGAGCTAACAGCTGAGCCACTTAGTTGGTATTGAAGTGCATTTCTGCACTGATGCAATGAGCTAGCATCTTGCAGGATAAGGCCTCTACAGAATAAGATTAAAATCAGTTAATCACCCGCATATGTCAAGTGGTGACACATCCCAAACCAGTCGCTTACTTTCAAAAATATATAGATTATTCATTTGAAGAAAATGATAAAGATGTCCACAAGAAGTTGCTGTTGTGTAGGGCCTATACGAGATCAGTTATTTGGCTTTTTATGCTCTCTTGACTGGTGCTAAAGCAGTAAACTGGCAGTTTTGATGCTGATACACAAAGCAAGCCGTAATAGAGAAGAAAGCCACTTTTAATTTCAAGCTCCAATAGAATCATGAAAGGAAAATTAATGTTTACTAAATGAAAAAGGATAATATTGCTGGAGAGAGGAAGTTTTGGTTAAGCTTTTAGGGCAAGGTTAATAACTTTGAGAAATGGAAACATGTATTACAAAACATGTTTAAAATGACATAAACTTTAGAAAATCCAGAAAGCATTTTAAAATTACCTAAGCTCCTCAACGTGGTATCAAGTTTTAAAAATCAAGCAAACTGGATGATAGCTGGCATAAGGAAGAAGGCTTTCTAGTATTGAGACTTTTCTGTGAAAATTTCAGTATAGCCTTATAATTAGAATAAATGTTTTGAGGTGAAATGAAAGCATGCTGATCAACTTTTGCACATTTCTGTAATGCCTCTGCAAATTTCCAGGGGAATCTGAGAAGCATCCAGGTTTGTTCCCTAGGAATATACTTTCATAAAGCTGCCACTCTGAGAGTCTTCTGACATATCACAGTGCGATTCAGTTTTGCCTCTGATATGTTGCCAAGCACCATAAACAAATGCAGCTCTGAGATGGCAGGTCACTTCTTATTTTCCCAGACACAACAAAGAAGTGTCAACCTCTGACAGTTTTTAAAAGTAGGCATTAAAAGAAATATCAAAGCTTTTTTTTTTTTTTTTTTTTTTTTTTTTTTAACCAGTCAGTATCTGAGAATGCTTACAGAAAAAGAGAGGATAGGGAAATCTGTGGAAGTGGAAGCTGCGCTATATGAGTGATTTAGAACTACATCACTGTGTTTTTGTGTGGATAAATAGATTTGGGGTTAGGCGACATGAACTTTTTACCATCAAATGAATGGACAGTGGCTCTGGTACAGTCATCTGGTGGGTGGGTGTGCGCACCACTGCAGTGGGATTATAACTGCTGCTAGTCATGCATTGGATTTTGTGATAATTTCAGTTAATATGGTTTGGTCTTGGATTTTTGTTGTAGGATCTAGCAGTCCTTAGGTACCTTGAATCCCCTGCAGAGAACCCCTTTATAATAGGAAATGGAGACATTTAGCAGGTGAATTGCCTGATTTAACACAATACAGCACAATCTGTGAGTAGGACAGGAGCAAACCACAGCAGTTGTGGATCCCAGTTCTGCAGTCTAACACCAAAGTGCTCCGACTCCTGTGGAGCACTTGCTGATGGCTGACAGGAAATACTGGTCCTATAAATGCTGGCCTGCGATGCTATAGCTTGAGAGTTGTATTTGCTTTAATGGGCTTTAGGCTAAGAAATGATATAAAAAGGAAAAAAAAATGGCCTGCTCTCAATACTATTTTGTAAATAAATGCTGCATTTTTCGTGACTGGCAAGGATATGGCAAAGTCATGAAAGCAGGGAAAAAGCGTCGCATGAGACCATCTCTATATATTACTTGTGATAAAAAGCTTATACATGATTGCTTTGAGCACTAGACTGCATTTCTTTTGAACAGGTTTGCACTGGCAGTGTGCTGTAGGGTTTCCTTTGTAACCATCTGTGCAGCGTTTGATCCCCCTATAGCAGTAGACTGATGAAGTCATTGCCAGTGCTTCTTTCCAATGTGAAAAACAACCAGGTTCACATTCATGGTCAGTCTAAACTACACCCATTTCAAGCAACAGAAAAGAGAATATCATACTCGTAAGACCACATTTCCCTTATAAGTGCCTTGCCTCAGCAGACAAGGGAATAGATCTTTTTCTTTTCATCCCAGTAACTGCAGACCATTGGGAACTTGTCTGCACACAGGGAAGTTCTTTGCTGGGAGAAGTTCAGCTAAAGAAGACTCAGAGGATGTGACTGCAGAAGGTTCAGCCACTCTGGAGTCGGTTGGTGGAAGCTACCCCTACACACATATAACAGTATGCCGATTCTGCTTGGAGAGTGTCAGCAAGCCCGCTTGCCTCTGCTACAGTCACCAGATCCTTTGTTCGTGATTTCTGCTGATGCTGTCAGTTGAGAAGCAGATTAAATGGCTTCCAGTTTATAAAGAGAAGTAAGTTGCAAATTGTAGGAAAATTACTTCTGAAATTATATAACAATGCTAGTTCATTTTCGGTCGTATTTATAAGAAGTTTCTAGTGCGACAAACAAGTGGAACGTTGTGCACTAGGACAGTATTATGGAAATGTACAGCAAACACGGAGATGTGCATAGGACTGTAATTTGTGAGTAACAAGGTGTATGTGCTCTGAATAAGTAATTAAGAAAATTTCAGTACGGCTATAATATTGGTATTTGCTCTAAGGCTCCTGCAATATACAGTAAGGTCTCTGCACTGTGGCTGCCTTGTGCCATCAGGTTTGCAATAGCGTTGGCATGCCAGCCCTTCAGACTGCTGTCTCTCCTTCCTCCCTCTCCTCCCCATCACACCCTTAGCAAAGCAGAAAATAAAGAAGATGACAGTATTATGTTAGGAACTGGTAGATGAGGTAAGGACAGCAATAACTGCAGAATCTCAGTCAGATGAGTTTCAGCCTTGGTTATAGTCATTCTTGACTTTTGAATTCTGATACAGTCAGAGTGCAAAGCCGGTTCTATTCCACTCCCTGTTTTTACCCATTTGGAGCTTTCACAACATGCATCCTTTGAGATGTATTTTCCACCTTTTCCCAGTTCCCAGAGGAGCGTGTGTCCATATATATTGATCTTAAAAGTTCTAACTGAAAACTCTTAATGATTTGTGAATTCAGTAACCATATGGCAAAACCCCAATATTTTTTTCTTCATGGACTCATTCACCGTATAGAGAGGAATTTGCTACATGAATATAGGTAGATGTAGAGGAATATTAATAATTCCCTTAGTTTTTATGTGGCAAAATCTCCTATTAGAAAAGTAGATACCAATTTAGAATATCCTTTCTGTTCTGACTAAAGTCCATAGTCAGTACAGCTATAGGCAGAGTGGTACAGCTGCAGATACTATGCCCCTGGTGCAGCTTGGACACAGTGGTCCTGGTATTCATGACCTCACCTGACCACCTGCTTGCTGTTCATGACCACAGTCCTGTCTGCAGCCCAGGGGCTGGCTGGTCTGCAGCTCAGAATTTTGTGTGGCATTTGAAATCCACCTGAGAGCTGTCAGGACATCACTTGCTGATGTTTGTCCATGTTGCTCCCTCTTGTACCACCCAGATGCAGCTCTCACAAAACCAAGTTCTCCATGCTGCCAGTGATCTCATAAATGGGATTGGCCCTGGCCAGGGCTGTAAGGGTGCTCGTTAGCCCTGTCACCTCTTCCACTGTAAAAACCGAGCGAGAGGGCACGTGCCATTATGCTGAAGAAACCTCTTGCTAACCACTGGGCTGGACAGACCCCTTCCCAGCTGCTTTTGTGGTACCAGGACAAACACAGCGGTGGAGTGCCTGCACATTTAGTTACTGTAAAGTTTTTGCATGTTGAATATTCTATCACAGACAGGAGATTTATACATTAAAGAGTCATTAGCAATAGGATGGGCATATGTGTATTAAATTCTTCTTGTGCACCATGTGTAAATGTGCTTCACTTATCCAAAACAAATCCTTTCCTGTGTCTGTTTAAGAATAATGGTGTGGTTACTGCAGAAGCCAAGATTTGTATCATAGAATCACAGAATGGTTTGGGTTGGAAGGGACCTTAAAGACCATCTAGTTCCAGCCCCCCCACCACGGGCAGGGACACCTTCCACTGGAGCAGGTTGCTCAAAGCCCCATCCAGCCTGGCCTTGGACACTGCCAGGGACGGGGCATCCACAGCTCCTCCGGGCAGCCTCTTCCAGTGTCTCACCACCCTCACAGTGAAGAATTTCTTCCTAATATCTAATCCAAATCTACACTCTTTCAGTTCAAAGCCATCCCCCCTTGTCCTAGCACTACGTGCTCTCGTAAAGTGCCCCTCTCCTGCTTTCTTGTCAGCCCCTTTAGGTGCTGGAAGCTGCTCTAAGGTGCCCCCGGAGCCTTCTCTTCCCCAGGCTGAACAACCCCAACTCTCTCAGCCTGTCTGCACAGGAGAGCTGCTCCAGCCCTCCGGTCATCTTTGTGGCCTCCTCTGGACTCGCTCCAACAGGCCCGTGTCCTTCTGATGTTGGGGGCCCCAGAGCTGAACCCAGCACTGCAGGTGGGGTCTCATGAGAGCAGAGCAGAGGGGGACAATCAATCCCCTCCCTCGACCTGCTGACCACGCTTCTCTTGCTGCAGCCCAGGGTGCTGTTGGCTTTCTGGGCTGCAAATGTACGTTGCTGGGCCATGCTGAGCTTCTCCTCAGCCAGCACCCCCAAGCCTGTCTCCTCAGGGCTGCTCTCAGCCCATTCTCCGCCCAGCCTGTGTTGATGGTTGGAACTGCCCCAACCCATGTGCAAGGTTGTGTATACATATCTATAATTATATATATAAGGTATTTCTAATTATACAGGGAGAATGACTAGAAGAGCATTGTGTTTCTATATGGCTTATAACTATCATTCATACCACTTCTCAACCCACACCCCTGCTTTATCCTGCATTCTCCATGGTAATAGCACTCTTCATAGGTGCTGAGAAAACGACTGTCGTAAGTGAAGTTATTGTCTCTTTAATGACCACAGGAATATCTACTGTATTGAATATATTGGCTTGGGAAATCTGTTTTGCCCACCCTAAATGGCTGTCTGTCTTAAATATATCTGCTCAGTGTGATGTGTGTTATATAAATAAAACTACACAGACAGCGTGTTTGTCAATCAGCAAAAAAGGCTCTACACCTGCTATCCCGGGCACATATACTTTGTAAGCATTGGTTTCCAACAGATAAATGTAATCAAGGTTTATATGCTCACAGAAGCCAACAGGATGGGATTTTTTCACTTGAAAGATCAGAAGAAAATTGTAACTAATGTTGTGGAAAATTACTTTGATATTGCTTTCTCAGTACAGCATCACAATTAGGTAGCAATGTGAAGCATAGGGAAAGAATAAATGAATAGTAACAAATCAACACAAACAGCTACTGTCAGGAGTACTTTGCTCAGTGAAAGTAATGTAAGCATTACTTAAAGTTTTATGGCTGTGGATTTTATACTGGTTTAAGTAGTACATCAAGGTCTCACCATCATGCTTGCTAGGACTAAAACAATCAAGAACAATTTCCGGAACAGACAGATAAAACTAAAGTACCAAAGTAGTTTTATTAATCTTGTTTCATAAGTTGTACTGTCTTAAATTAAAGATGACTGGACATACTAACAATGAAAAATGGCCTTTTGGACAATGCAAAATTCTCCTACGCTGCTTTTCAGTGGAAAATAAACATTACCAACTTTTCTCCAGCCTTTCCGATGAGATTCCAGCATCTGGCAAATATGTTTTACTACATAGTAACTACACAAGAAATACAAAAGCAAAGGCTAATCCAATAAAACCTTGACATGCAGAGTCTGTTGTCCTAAGTAGCTTAATGATACATGCATTTGTTCAATTCTATTGAGGGGGCAATCAGACAAGCAAATTACAGCAATTTCTGCTCTCCATTAGAAACAGGATTTTTTAAGGAGGAACACTGGACAGACGAAGGGAAGGATCCTTCTCAGCATGCCAGAAATGTCGCTTGTGATTGACAGATTTTCACAGGAGACTGTCTAGAGATGAGACATGCCTACCTCTCTTTTTAATGAAACAAATGGATATTTTTTCCTGTGTCCTTTAAGCTGCCTAATATGTTTTAGTGATAACTGGTATCATTTTCGGAAGCAGTGGATGTGAGGAGTTTCTGAGTCCACTGAGAGTTGAAAGCACTTAACGCACATGAAAAATCAGCCAAACAGAAATAAGAGTAATTGTATTGAGCACCTTTTACTCAAGTGTACAGTCTGGTTCCTATTAACATAAATAGTAATTGAATGTGAGAATCGAGCAATTGATTACACAGCTTTGGCAGTAACAGTGTTGTTCGTGTTTGAGCTATGCAGAACCCTACCCACAGCAATCGACTGTGTTATGGAGTGAGTTTTTCTGCTGGGGGTAGGAGCTCAGTTCAAACTCACTCATTTTCATTTAAATGTGCTTGGGCATCCCCTTCTACAGTTGCATCCATCTCAAAAATCACTTCACAGTGCACTACAATCAGCAGCTGGTGTTCAAAAGGTTTGTGGCAGAGAGAACAGAGGTACAACCGATCAAGAAGAGGGACCAATAATGAAAAAATGGAGAAGAAATGGCACTTTTTTTGAGACACCACTAGAAATTCCTTCTCTTTCAGGAGCAAAGAATTAACTTTTCAATGTAAAGGTACACATTCGTAGATGTATTAGAGTACTGCCTGCATTTGCTGTCCATATGTCTTTCCCCTCATGCCCAATCTACTGGCCAATTTCAGTTGAATGTGACCAGTACTGCCAGTTTCAATCTGTAAGCTCTTTTGCATCCAAGTATACAAAAATAAATTGCAAAAGCACTGAATAGACTGGTTAATTCTCTGCTTTGCACAACACTGATGATTCATTATTTCTCTAGTTTCAGCTGAGTGGCTGTTTTCAAAATTGGTGTGCAGTTGGACTAAATAATAAAATACAGATTGTTTAGTGACATGGAAATAAGCACTTAATAAACCTGGACACAGAAATTAGCACTTAATGTAATTATTTAAGAGGTCTTTGTGTTAGGGTTCAGCTCCTTTAAAAATGTTAGTAATACTTGAAAGTATACACAATTGTGTTCATTGTACAGTGACGATGTCAATCAAATAGACTTTTTATGAAGCATGTATTTAGTCAAAGGAGAATTTCAGTGCCTGTAAGAGCAAACATAGTGACCAAACCTTGGCGCACAAGGGCATTATTACGAGCTGGAGTGTCTGCACTGGCATTTGTCCAGGCTGTAAACCAGCCTTCATTACAGCCTTAGTCAAAGAAAAAGTGACTGTAAGTAAATCAAGAGATATCATGCTTTCTCATACTTCTTGTGTGCTCCCCCTTTAAAAGGAAACCACTGTTACAGCCCACAGTTTTCTAGTTGTCACACTGATGTGGTCTTTGTGGCTCTTCGCAGTTTAAAGTTAGTAGCGCAGGAAGACGGCATGTGTGTGAAAGAAAGTTATGAAAAGTTGCATGGAAGTTAAGCATGTTAAAGGAATGCATCCCAAAGTATTTTATGTTTCTCGCATGACTCATTTATGCATCCCTTATTTTGCATCTCCATGACACGTTGAATACAATATACGGGCAAAGGTAGATTCAGAGGCATATATTTGCAGAAACTGAACTTTTGGGGAGAGTTCTTATTTTCATATTTATAGTGGTATATCTGCTAGCAGAAGTTGGTCTCAACTTTAGCAGAGAATTAATTCCATGCACCTGGACCCTGTGCACCTTGGCAAAGATCCCTGCATAATCAGTTAATGGGTTCTTGGAACTGTTTTTTAAGCAAGCTCCTCTTTCTTTCTTTCTTTCTTTCTTTTTTCCTTTTTTCTTCCTTTTTTTTTTTTTTTAAGAAATTGATAATTGATTTTAAAATAGCCTTCATTAAAAAAATCACATGCCTTTGTTGAGACAACCTCTTGAAGACGTAAAACATGTTAAGGGTATAAGTATAAAATGTTGAACATGAAAGAGCAAGTGAGTCAAATAGGAGTGCTAACCTGGTGTCTGCTGATGAACTATTTCTTCTGGATCCTGCAGGTGAATGAAGACAACGAGCCCAGCTGCTCCAAACAGCAAGATGAAGGAGAACATACATGTCAGCCTCATAATTATTGTTCTCAGATCAATCCGATTCTGACCCAGGAAAAGAACTGCACACAATCTTCGGGATGCTCTTCACTCATAGTCTCACCCTCTCATCTGGAAGTCTGGCGTAATACATCTACAAGAGGTAAAAAACCAAACCTCTAAAACTTAACATACAGAGCATTTATTTTTTTCAATGCAGATTAGTAGGTTTAAGTCCTTGATTAGACCAAATAACTAATTTACAGTTAATTGCAGGCATGCAGTCAATTTCTGCCCCATCACTTTGTCTTTAATTATATGTCACTGTGTTTAACATGTTGAAAAAGACAATGTAGAATATCGTTAAAAAGCGCAGTTTGGGAAAAATGGTCATGCCACAGCTGCAATTTGCACAGAAACCCTTCTTAATACTTTGCTTGCTTCAAGTGAAGCATGTGTCACTTTATTTTTCACCGGTTAAACAATATGAAAACCATAAAGTGAGATAATGCGGGGGAAATGATCTCAAGAGCTGCACCTTGCATGTCAAACATGGGGAGAAGAATGAACAACTGGCAGCTGCCTGCTTCACCCTTGATAAAAACAGTCGAACTAAAACTGTGCACCACTGGTCGTCATGCTGCCCACTGGAAAATCTCTGCAGGTGCATTGATTTCCAAGGCAAATCCTGGTCACACTGCTTGGACCTCCCGCTACTGGCTTGCAGAAAACATGAGGAAAGAGAACGTGGGCAGCAAGCCGGCTATCTCTGCAGGAATGATGGGCACGGCTGCCTCTCCATCCCTGGGATCTCCCAGCGAGTTTCTGGGGTCGGTTCTGTGAATTCTCACCGCTCACTCTAACACTTGCCATCATATGCAGTCCCAGTGGAAGGGCAGCAGCCCTAGTCCCAGTTGGGCACACTGTATGTCATTCTAAACCTCTTGCTGAGCACAGCCCTGAGGCAAATACTTCACTTTAAGCCCATGAATAGTCGCCCTGGAACCAATGCTGGGTTTATTTTCTGTTAAAATTGTGGCAAGTATTAACTGTGTATTTTTATTATTTTTTCACCTTAAACATTTCTCACTCATTTAAAAGTAAAACTAAAAGAAAACGTCACAAAGTTTTTCAACGCTAGAAAAGCCAAATCCTTATGGGTCTTTGCACAAGTCCATCTGTGCCTGTTGTGTGCATGTGTATGTAGTATGGATGGACTTTTTGCACATATATTTATTTATATTTTCTTTAAGGTTCAAATACTAACTCTAAAGCCCTAGGTGAGTCAGATTAAGGAAGGACTATTAGCCTTCAAAGCAACTGTGTTATAGTTTGAAACACTGCTGTTATAAGCAAACAATTAGGGAATATGAACCACCCTCTCTCTGGTTCACTACAGAATTTGTTTGCACTACATAGTCAGTGGTTTGAAGAAATGGGTACTTTAACCAAATCCACCTGTGGTAAGGCTGGTACAACACCAAAATCACAGCATTGTTTTGTAAAACTGTCCAGTCAGAGCTTTCTAAGAATTGCATTTGATTACCTAATATAAGCATTTTCCTTTTTGTAACCTATTTACGCTCTCTGCATGCTCATGGGGAGGAGGATGCCTCTGCCCCAGTCTTACAGGACAGGTGTGAGGCAAGTGCCTTGCCCAAGATTGCACAGAAAAACTGTGACGCAGCAGAGCTGAAGGGTCTCCCAGCCCCTAGGCTGGCGTCAGTGGCGCTGCCCTTCTCTGCTGGGAATGCCCTGGCAGCTGGTGGGATAGAGAGCTGGCAAGAAATGTGTAATCATAATTTGAGAGAAAGCAGCTTAAAAACATCCGCTCCCAAATAACAAAGGTTTTATATTTGCTTAATGCTGAGTTTTAAGGTCATTTTTTGCATGAATTATACTCTTGAGCACATAATGCGTTTCTAAAACAATTATTATTAGCTTAAAATGCTAAACCATTTTCCCTGGGTTTGATTTGTTGCAATGTTTTTGTTTGAAGTAGAGGCAGCATCAAGAAAGAAGATCCCCAGCTAGTTTTTAATTAGTGTGAGAAATGCTACAGTAGCAGTTTTTAACAGTTACAATGTTTGCATTATTCCACATCCTATAGGACAACTGTGTTCAGGATCACATAACCTTTTAAGGTAGACATTACAGTGTCTTCGGGACACCTCAAGATGCAACAGTAATGAAAGCTAGATGAAAGCATGTATTGAAAGAAGAAAAGGCCACGTGTACTTGTATAACTCTAAAGAATGCTGCTCATTGCCTGTTGCCGATACACGTTTTACAAGCAGTGAATGCAGAGGGAGTCCGAGAAGGAAAAAGAAAGAGAACCTTTCTTCTCAGCAAAATTATTACCTCTCAACAAAACACAAACTTCACAGATCTTTAAATTATGGGTCTAGGCTTTTTCCCTCCCTATTCTCCTGTAATTATTTTTTCAATCAGTTGACTTTAATTAACGTGTCCTAGGAGAACAAAGCTGGTGAATGGGAATGGCTGTTTTATACATGCTGAGCATGTGCTTCCTGAGCCCTCCCAGGCTGGTCGTTGAGTTACAGGAGCAGAGCAACTCTGAAAGCCTGATAAACATGAACCAAGTATCCTCATTAAGGAAACATTTGAAAATTGTTTACACTCAAATCATGTCATTTTAAAGATGGCTGAGATAAAATAGCTACAAAAAATTGTAGTGGAGCATCAGCTAAGAGTTTCTTCAGGCACTGCTTCCTCAGGTGTGTGGAGAGGGATGCTGTATCTGGGAGCTTTGGATTGATCCATGCCGAGCCCCAGAAGCTGGGAGGCAGAATTTGGATGAACCCATAGCCGTCAACTTACACTTTGGATTTATGGTTGCATACTTTAACTGTGCTCCTACAATGGGCAAGAATATATTTTTATAATTCTTATTAGTATTACTAAGAGTGCAAGAAGATAAGGCTGCAAGCAGCTTCCAATCTAAACTCCATTTTCAACTGCCCTGAACTTACTAAACAGATGGAAAGCGGTTCACTAGAATGTGCAATAATGAAATGAAACATCTAACTTTTAATTTATTCTTCCTTTATACATTCCTGTGGTGGATAAAACTCCTAAAAAACATACAAAAAAATATGTTTTTCTAAGCTTTCCCATTACCATGTTATGTGAATGCTCTGCCCTTGAAAGCAGCAGAAGTATGTGCATACACAGATAGTAATTAGCACTCAGATAGCACTTTCCAGTTCAAAGACATTCATTAATCACCGTAGTACCCCTATGAGGCTGAGGTGAGGAAGTATTAGCATCAGGTAGGAGAATAGGTGTTGCATCATTAAAACAAGCCCTTTAAGGAAAAAAGTGTACAGTTTTAGGTAAAACCCATCCAAATATGTTTGAGGAAAATATTAGAATATTATAGCAACATTTTCAGGTGCCAAATCTTTTATTTACAAACACAGAAACAGGACTAATTTCCCCTGCTCCCAAGCAGTACTGAAAGACACTGCGAACCAATATGATGGGAAAGATTTATTTAAATCTTTTAACAAGAGTGGCACTGAAAGTAGTGCTTTGTAGGTCTGCAATCACCGCCTGGAAGCCTAATGACTGAATATTTTTACTGTGAGCAATTTGACATTATGATAATAGACCAGTCCAAGAAAGACAGAGAGACAGTTTTCTACCAACATCTCTGTTTGATTCCTCATCTGAGATGGGTCAGCCAGGCTGCACTCAGGGTTGTATCTGATAGCACGTGGCTGCTTGTTCATTCATGAGTTTTGAGGACCTGACATTCTCCCCCTTGTCTGCTAACAAGCCTATGTGAACAATGGCACTGATAAGAACAATCTAAGGGCACGATGTAATTCTTGGGTAGAAACTCAGGGCATTGCCTTTGGTCCATCTAGAACTGGATCTTTACCTAATAGTAGCCACGTTGATGCTTCAAAGGAAAGTAAAAGACAAGCTTGCAGAGCAAGGCAGTAGGGTAACTTGGCCCCAGGAAAAGGTCTGTTGATCTTTAGTTGAGTTCACTTTCTTCTTATGTGGGTAGTGTATCTGAGACTGGCTGCCTCAGGAAGACACGGTGCCAGGGTGTGCAGCTTTCACAGCACTACCAACAGTTGCTTTTCGAGAGCTTGGTCACTCGCAGAGAACCAGAGGGATGGGGGCACAATAGCTACAGCCTCTTGTTTCTCTCTGTTGGCTGCTCACAGACCCTGCAGAGCCCAAACAACCTGACCCTCTGTGCAACTGGGTGCTGGTGTGTTTTCACTCTCCTGGGTAGCTGGTGACCAGCCCAGCTAAATTAGCCTGAAGAGGAAAGGAATTGTGCCAAGATGAGAACAGAAGAGGCTCTTTTCCTATGGAGCCAGAGGAGAGGAAGGACCAAGGAGGGCCAGAGACCCTGTAAGGCTCCTGCCCACTGTGGAGCACCTTTGTACTCTCACTTCTTGGGGCTTCCCTGCAAGGGGCTGATGCAGCTCCCAGTGAAAGAAGGAACACAAACTATTGCCAGCGTCAGGTTTACATTACCATAGACATCAGCAAGTCAACAAAACACACAAGTTCTTTGCAAACATCCACTGATTGCTAAATTGGACAATTACAAATCACCTATGAATGAATGTAAATGCCTAGTTCACATGTATTTGGTAAGCTTCATTTCTCACGCTGTGCTGTGCGAGCTTTAGTTGATAGCAGGCTGCAGGTTCAGAGCGGAGTCAAAGCCCACTGTTTATTCAAAGGAGGGCAGCGGTATGTAGGTATCTGCCTTTTGAAAGCAGAGATTGATGCATTTCCACCAGGCGCTTTGTGTGCTGTTGCATAACCAAGTACTAAGCAGCAGAGATTAGCTTGGGCACGGGGGCTAAGCCATTCTTGGGACGCAAACTGGGATGTCTGCATGGTGCTGTGGAGCTCCCTGTGGAGGCAGGGGTCCGTGCAGCGCTGGCCGGGCTCTCTGTACCGAGAAACGTGGCACTGCATGGGCACAGCCTCAGTGGTGTCTTTTATCTTTGATAAACTGTCCCCAGTTAACAGCATGCATTGATTGGTAGCATTGCCAGTTCAGAGAGAGATGTTTATAAATGAGAAGTATTTTTGAGCCAGTCTTTACCTGATAGAAATGAAAACTACACGTCAAATTTCAGCACTCCTGTAGCTGATCTGGGGAAACTTTTGAACTGTTGGCCGCTGGGAGCTGTGATGTTTTTTTGTCTTCTACTGGTTTTGTTTAGTGCATTCTGAAAGGGTGCCATAACGGAGCACTTACTTTATGTGTTATTAAGGTAATTTTAGTTAGACTGTGTAATATAGAGACTGGCATAGTGGCAGCGGGCAATTAGCTGAATAGAAAAAAAAAAAAGAATACTATTACTACAATAATATAAGGAAAAGATTTGCTATTATTACTGAAAAGATCACTTCTAGATACAGTAGCTGTGTTCCTGTGAGTTGTCTGAACAGGCTGCTTCTCATCTCTGAAGCTGAGCCAAGCATGCATTTCCTTGCTTCAAAGCACTCGAAGAGACAAAAGGCCTTCAAACACAGGGCACTAGCTTTTCCCATCACTCAAGTGTCCACTCTCTGCTTTACCCCTGACTTCTAGATCAGGCTTGTCCTGACATTTACAGAAGAAAAAAGGATTTATAAACGTTATTCATATTCACCAGCAAAACTATATTTTTATAGCAGTTTTACAAAGGCAGGCACTCTACTAGAGGTGGAGATATTAAAAGTCATATTATTCTGTAGCTGTCAGCACTTCTTGGAAATAGGAAATGCAAATGAATCCCAAGTATTATGCCCCAAATCCTCTAGCTTCTTTAGCATAGAAAGAAGTAGGAAACTGTTAATCCTGTAGTTGCTTCCGTTCACCAAACATTCATCTTTGGGAGCTGGATTTTCTGTCAGTATATTCTTGCTTGTGTATCAATAAAACAAAAACTTTGATTTTCCCTGAGATTTGGAAAGTGCAATTTGTTTCCAGCTGGTACTTCATATCACAATATTTTGTCTGGCTTCCTTCAACTTCATATGTAATTACGATATTTTATTTAATAAAAAACTGTTTTGAAGAAGAGCGAAATAAGAAATTTTAAGTTGGATCTGTTCAAAATGCCTCGCCCCTGAAATCTCCCCCAAATTCTTTCTGGAAATATCTGGATTTCTATATTTCCTTCGTTTGGGGAAAGGATTAAACCTGCTTTGATGAAATCACCAGTGAAGTTAAAGGTTCCTCTGACTCTCGACAAATCCTTGTAAATCAGAAGTGAAGTACCTGAGGGGAGGGAGGTGGCTCAGCCTTCCCACCTCTCTGTAATACCAGCCTATGTCTGAAGGATGTTGAACCCTTGCCACCAGGTAGCTCCAGTGCGTACGCCCTGTGCTGCGGATGCACAGACCAGTTTGGCAGATTGAATTCAAGAAGAGCAGGCATACCTGCCTTGTGTGATTTTATGCAGCACTGCTTTGAAGCTCTCAGTTTTCCTAAGAACCACTTGCAGAGGCAGGAATTGGTGCTTGGGTGAATGGGACCTACTGACCTGCCTGATGAGCTGGCACTTCATCTTCCCTGCAACTTAACTAGTCTCTTCTGTGTCCCAGCGATCCTGAATGAACGTGCTGAGCTGATCACCAGTGCATCCAGTGCACACCGTCGCTGTTGCAGGAATAAGCAGAACTTACTGCCTTTTAACAGCTCTGTTCTCCAGTCACTGATGTCAGTATGTGCCTTGGCTTTCAGCATCTCCTCCAATTATGCAAAATGGGGATTTCTCGTCATGAAAAGAATCGTGAAAATTACAGGAGCCTCTTTTGTTCACATATACACGATTCCATATACCACAAAGAGTGGGGAAAAGGGGGCTTAGAGGCTTTCTCTTATTCCGGTGGAAACTTGTTTTTGTCAGGTATCAGTGGGTCCAGTCTACTCTGTTATGTATACCAGTTTTGTCCTTTGGATCTGCACACTGCTAGAAGGTATATTAACCCATTTAATATGCCAAAACCTGAATTTTGGCATAACTGCAAAAAGCTATGATATTGTTTTATGTGGCTGAAGTCAGAGTGATAACGTATGACCCCTTTTCCTATTCCAAAGCCCCTGGCAAAGCTTCTAAAGCTGCTTCTCTCATTTCCATCACATGTTGCAATAGCAAGCGGGCACTTCTGGTTTCCACTTTCATCTAGAATTTAAGACCAAAAGGGACAGCACTCAGTAAACAACCAAAATAATCCTTTCAAAGTTGAGAAGATTTCTTTCCTATCTTTCTGGGTGCAAATTGTAGCAGGAGTCATGTGTTACTAATCTCCTCAGTACTGCAGCAGGTCCTTAGCAAGTTAATACACACACCTCTCCAAGATCCTCAGGGGTTATAATACTATTCCTAAGCTAAAATATAATCTCTAAAGCAGTTTGCATTTGAAATGAAAAAAAGTTTTCTTTACTTTGTTTCAAATTAACATCTCACAGGAGCTGTACAGTGACAGTGTAAAAATGGTGAATGTCAATAATGAACTTCTCCAGCTCTCTTCCGCACCACAGCAGAAGGCACAGAATTTGCACGGCAGGTCTCACACGCAGGCTGCCTAGCCCTCCCAGGCTCTGCCTGGCAGCAGGATTTGTAGGGATATTGCCCCGCCTACAATATTTCATACAGAAAACAGTGCTGAAGGCAATGAACTCTCTCGTAAAATACAGCAGAAAGGTTCTTAGTTTTTCAGGTGCCTACTTGGTTCTAGTTACAGCCTTGTTTGAAATGCTTCCCCCTCCCTCCACTTTTTCAGTCTCTTTTCTATTGAAAGTAACTATCACATTTTCAAAGGGATTTTTAGGTGATTGCACCATCACATGACAGTGGTGGTTGCATACCCCTGAAATAACTCTTCTTTAGTTGTCCTGGAGGTGCTTCATTTGGCTCTTCCACAAGTTTCCT
The DNA here is from genome assembly GCF_023634085.1 of Falco cherrug. Lineage (NCBI taxonomy): Eukaryota > Metazoa > Chordata > Aves > Falconiformes > Falconidae > Falco > Falco cherrug. Next base: position 11,990,427 of record NC_073710.1, on the reverse strand, counting down.
GGCTATTCTGAATAAAACCACCTTTTTTCAGAAGATACTACACATCTGGAATAAGCTGGATTTCCAGAGGTACCAAGCAAGTAATTACTCCAGACATACTCCCTCCTTAACGTCACTATGAAGCAAATGTATGCTGGAGTTTTCTTTTATAACTTAGTTTTTCTCTGCAGTTCTAGATGTGTTGTGGTAAGGCGAAAAAAGATGACAGAAGGTAAAGATTTTATAAGCTGCTTTTATATATATATATATATATATATTATTTTGTGTGTGTGTATATATATATAAACTTAAACAATATGTTCCTAGCCATTGGGTAAAAGTTTTATTCACATGCCAAACCTCTTGACATCATGAGATTTTAAATAGTTTTTAGAACAACAATTTTGAGTGGCTTTATGTATGTGTGGGGCCCTGTCCTCCAACATTACAGCTTAACTTTGTGCCGTATGTAACACGGTTCATGTAGTACAGTGCAGAGATTCACCATTCCTCAATGTTATTTCTTTTTCTTAAAAGATAAAGTATCTGAAGTGGAGATTCTTTGCCTGGGAGTCATAAGCAAGCAAGAAAACTAGGAAAACTGTGAAATGGTCCCTGTAAGCTAGGTATTAGAAATCTTTGTCAACAAGTGAGGGTGGTTTTAATTCTGCACTTGAGGAAACAAAACAGCAACATTTCTGCTACAGCAGAAAGGAAACAAACTCCTGGCTCCCACTGTGTCTAGTTCCCTGTTGATGCTACTATGGTTACTTCAGGAAGAAGGTAATAGCCCTTGTAACCTTGAAATGGAACACTTGGCGGTGGTAGTGGAGAGGGTTCCTTTATTGACTGAGGCAACTTTTGTAATGATGTACATCTGACTGTTTTCACCTAATACCAACTCTTAATCCTTCTAGCCATGGTGACTAATTTGTTTCTTATTGAAATTTTACAAATGCTTTCTCCCTAATGAAAGATCACCATCTGCTTAGTCAAGGTACTTTTTTTACTTAGACTATGCCTGTATGTCAGAGCTAAGTTATCTCATCTTGTTCTTGATTTCAGCAGTTGAAACACAGCAACTAATTGAAAGGAGATATTCTATAAGTAGATCTGTTTGGAAAACTTTTTTTTTTCCTTCTCTAAAATGCCTCTTAAATTTTCTTTCCAGATGAAAATTTTCCCCCAGGATATATTGCAAAGCAAACTGAAACAAATATTTGCATTTTATGTTGAAATGTAACTGCTAAACAAAAGGAAATAGAATTTTTATTTTTAATTCAGTTATCATGTTACTGCAGTGTATAAAAGGAAGCTGCACGGAGTGCTGAAGGATTAGTCGGCTGGTTGTGCAGAGGCGTAGCAGTGACATTCCACCGCCGGCATAGGCTGGCAGGCCTGAAGCAGGGACTGAGCCCCTGCAGCTCACGAGCCATGTGGGACCAAGGGGAAGAAGATCATCTGCAAGCTGAGGGATCTCCTAGGTGTGTATTAGGGAAGAGAAATATCTGGGGGCTTTGCCATCACTTAAAGAGGAGTGAAACGGTTCTGTGTATGAGGGGAAATACCTGTGGAAGCTGGTGGAGTTGCAGAAAGGCAGAGCTGTGATGTCTCAGGAGTTTCCTGGGGATGCCAGCCTAGCATCTGGGGTAGGTGGTGCCTGTTCAAAGGCAGCATGAGGGTACGTTTATCAGCATTATACCAGGGCATTGCTTACACAGGGTAGTGAACATTGGCCCTACCCTTGCATTCCTTGGCTTCTGAAAGTTTTGCATTTTGGCAAGGTCAGCTTTGGGGAAGGGGTACAACACCACCTGCAGCTTCAGCAGAGTCATACTTTGAAAGACAGGTGTGCACAGCTGCCAACAGAGAGCCATGGAGGAGACAGACATCGTCTGTGTTCAGCAATGTGTCTGTTTTGTTAGGTGGTGGTTGCAGTAACTGCAAGACTGGGTGAGAAAGGAGGTGCAAGGCTGTCTGGCAAATGACCCTAGGTAGGTCCCCATTTCCATGGGGGAGCAGGGACACCAATATGATGGTCACTGTATAAGGAACTGAGGTGCACTTCTAGTTCTTCCTTATCTGTATGCTGGCATGCACCAGAATTTCTGATGCTCCGGAAACATGTAGATTTCAAAGCAACTACTCAGCCTTTTAAACAGAAGGTGATTTTCAATGTTGAGCTGTAATGAGAATCCTGAATAGGCATGAACTGTCTTTAAAATCTGTTCTGTAATGCTGGTACAGTGGGAAGTATTACTATTTGGTTTGCTGTTACTCTATTTTTAAGCACCTTTTGTCAGATTTGTAATAAGAACAGATAAGGCAAATAGCTGCTAGGCGTGCGTGTGTGCTCTAAGTATCGGAGATCATTAAATGTCACTGAGAAAGTTCCTGTTGTTACATTGATACTCTATAGGAAGGGATATACTCTATTGACTCGCTGCGTTTGACATCAGACTCAGTTTGTAACTCCATCCCTTCTCAGCTTCTGCATTCGGTGAGGGGAGAGTAGGTGCAGCCTGAAAACTTCTGTCCTTTCCTCCCTCTTCTTGCTGTAATATGGACAGGCATAATGATGCCTGCTCCTGGAGGTGGAAAATTGTCAAAGTATTTGTGACACAGCGGAATCCTTCTGGGGAAGAAAAAGGGTGTTCTGGTATTCTTCTCCCCAGCACCAATGGACTGCTGAGATGCTTCCCAGCACGTTGGTACTGCTGAGTTAACGCTTGGGTAACTGAACAGTGAAGATAATATAAACCAGGGATCTTTTCCTGCCTGGTGTGTTTAGCCCTGTACCATGCAGGGTTATTTGGACGCCGGGGCTGGCTCTCAGGGCTGGCATTATCATCTCATCCCAGTGCCTGTGCCATCGCATCCCTGTGCCTGTGCCGTCTCTCCTGTGGGTTGACACCAATCAAGTTCTGGCTGAGGGCTTGGAGGCTGTTACCTCAAACATGAATATTTGCATTCGTTACTGAAATTGAGGCATTTGCATGCAAAGAACGTGATTGAAGCTTGGAGAAATTATTTTTCGTTATCTGAAGTCCCTCACACTTAATGGCTCTGTAAAAGGTGCAACAGCACTGGGTTTTGACTGTAGACAGTATTGTGTGCGTCTAATCCCACTGTGAGCCGTCCCACCATTGACAAAAATTGCTAAGCCCACGGTGCGTAAATATTTGTATTAAGCTATACAAATTTAAAATCAAGACCTTAAAAATAAAATAGTTACTGACCTTTTAGCTCATTTATAATTAAAACCCATTCTAATGTTGTGCATATAAATAATAGATAGTTGTTTTCACAGATCAATGCCTTCTGCTTTATAAGAAACATTTTTAAGTAAAATTACTGTGCCTTTAAGTTTAATAGGAAAATTTGATGCGTTAGCAACTATGTGTTGATCTCTGTGCATTTTTCAATTGTAAATTGCACTTTAAAAATTCAAACAATTATTAATATTGATTTGGACTAAAACAAGATTGAATTTCAATATATTTCTGGCTCTTTTATGAATTACCCTGCACAGCCAGTGTGATTATGATGAAAGAGTATTTGCACGCTCAATTTCTTTTCAGCAAGAAACCTTGAAGAGTGCTAGTTGTGTTCAGGCTGATAATGATAAATCCATGCATTCAAGGAAAATAAGACTACCTTAAAAATCTCAACTGAAGCATAGTAAATTAACATTTCATCCTATACGTGCAGTTCTTATATCATGCTAGCTGAACTTCTGTTATTAACAAATATTCAGAATTTAGTTAGAATGCAGCTCGTTGCCTGAGCCCTCTGTTTTGGTTGTGCATCGCGTGCAATTATGAAATGATGTCAATCCATCACTGCAATTTCCTGCGACTAAGCAAAGAGACGAATATATTCATGTCCTAGAATGCTCTAAGACACCAATTTATTTAAGTGCCGTTAAACCCATGTGTCTATGCTGCGGCTGGAACAAACATTTCATAGCTCTGTCGGTAAAGGGTTTGGAGCTTTTCTTCTGATCTCAACTATAATCTCAAGGCCTGTTTGTTAATTGCTTACTCAGGTTACCCCAGCATCTCCCTAGATGCCTTGCCTCAGGGACAGCCCTTCCCTGGCTGTGGCCAGCAGGGTCACTCCAGAGGAGTGCCCTAATTATGGCACCGATGGGGGGTAGCAAGGGGTCTCCCGAGAGCCCTGCGATACGTGGACAGAATTGTCTGGAAAACAGAAACCCTTTCTCCTGGGGAAGAGAGGTGTATTGAATCAGGTCAAAATGTCAAAGTGAGATTTTTGTAGAAACGGATTTTCAGAAAAATGTAATTTATTGGGCCCTTAAGTGGCGTTTTCATTGTGCTTAGCTGCTAACCGCTCGGACAGCTGTGCAGGAAACCTGACAACTGCCAAGGGTCTCCTAGGCACGCAGGGGGCTCTAATTCTTCCCACTTCACCCTCTTCCTCGCCCTTCACGCCGTCCACGTGCCAGGAGGGCAGCTAGCTGGGGACTGCTCACTTCCAGCAGCCTGCCTGCAAAGCAGCTGTTAAACTCACTTTTTGCTGAAAGTGGAACTAAGGAGTGCGTAGCAGGCAGCAGCCAGGCGAGCCTTCATTTTGATTCTCCCAGGGAAGAATATATTTGTCTGAACTTTCTTTTTCCACATAGAAAACTTTGGTTCTGTGAAAAGGCCATTTTCTCACTGAAAATCCTTCTGCTGGAGAATTCCCCAACCGGCTCTTTTTCTGGAACTTACTCCTACATAGACTGAAAATAACCCAAATTTGGTGACTTTCCAGTCATGTTACAAAAGCTAATGTTTTGCTAGAGGCCCTGGAGATGGCTGAGTTGTGCTACTTATACTAAGAAAGGGGTGGTACCCAGCTAGTGAGCGTCTGCAGGACTGGGTTGCATGTTGCTGGCCCTTAATTCAATCACATGTAATGAATGATTAACAATATTAAGGCACTTAACCTTGAATAGCACTGTAATTATTTTGATTATGAAATAAAATCCAGAAAGCATTTATGACATTTACTATATTTAAACCTCATCATTTTGGAGAGCATCATTCAAGAATTTTCAACACTTGAAATCATTAAAACTGAAAAATGAAATGACGCGTGTTTTTTTCTTTACCTGACACAGGTGCTCACTAGTGTAGTTGCTCCCTTCTATGGGTACAGAAGTAGGTGAGTAACAGCAAGCGCCCTTGTGTTCCTTCATTTCACACCTAATCTTGTTTCACCATTTTATGCTCAGATGCCCATAAATGTAGAGTCACTTCTCTGTTACTTCACATTGTAATAGCATTGTGGTTTTGATAACAGCAAGTCAATTTTCTTTGCCAAAATGGCTTTTTAACAAAACGCTACCTTTCAGAAAATGTATTCTTTGGTCATAATTCTGTGATATAAGAGGTGCTTTCCTTGACAAAGTTAAGTTCTGTGTCCTATATTGCCAAAACTAATACTGTGAATTTTACTGTAATTTAATAATATGTACATGTTGCATGATGTATAGCATTTTGATACAAAATAGTCTTAAGGACTCCAGCCTTCAGGAAAAAACCTGAAGCGGTGTCAGTTCGGTGCAGTAAATTCAATCCATAACCCCTCTCAGCAGAGAGAAGTCCGTTTTCGAAGAAGGAGGGATATTCTTCCTGTTAATTTTTCCTTAGGTTGATCCAGCTCCTGCCCAGTCACTACATATTCTTTAGCTAGACTAATTTTGGATACACAACAGCTTTTGTGCCTTTCCAATCTCAACAACCGTGGCCAACAGAGCTAACTGCGTTGCCTGAGAACATGTTAAGTGTACCAGCTACTGGGCATTCCCTGCCCCGTGTCTGGTTAAACTGGAGAGAGCATGCCAGCGGTCAGGTGGTGGGGCTCTGCTGCACTGGAAGGATGCACTGCTAATAACGATACATCCTAGTTTTACTGTGTTGGATTTTGCAAGGAATTCCTTTCATTGTCCTGGTTTTAGGTAGTGAATTTTAGCATTCTTGGTGTCTCCTAGGGGATGTTGCCTGACACCCTAAGCTGGTATCAAAAGTCTCACTGAAAGCAGCTTCTGGGTCCTTAGTGCCTTTCCTTCCAGACTAATGCCTCTACTCATCCTAGCAAGAGAAATATTCAGAGCCTGAAATCTACCTTTTGGTCCTGGATGTTCTTCTGCCTCATCAGATGATAGCTCATGGTTGTGTGACCACAACAGAGGGAAAACAGTGTAGGATTTGAGGAAAATATATTTTCTTAAAGTCAAACCAGGCTGCACATTATTTCTATCCCACTCGCAATTAGCAGCGTGTGGGCTGACCACTAGCAATAAGTTTGTGGTTAGAACCAAAACGTAGCTGTGCTGCTCTGGGTGTCACTTGTTGCTGTGAAAGTTTAACAAAGCCATTAGAGGAGCTCCTGTGGTTCCAGATAGCAATGTCTGAGCTTTGCAGCCCTCTTCAGGGCTAACAATGACTGGAGTTTGTGTACATTCACCAAGGTCAGAATTACAGCTTTGCCTGTACGCTGACTTGCTGTGTGTGCCTGAGAGTCGCTGCACCACAGTGTTAGATCCCCAGAATATCCAGGTATAACGGAGGGGTTAAGTGCACCATTTTAGACTTCATTCCAGACTTTCCCAGCTCCCAGCCAGCCCCCTCCGTTACTTTTTTTTTTTTTTAATTGTTAATATTTTTCATTCTTTTTTTTTACAGATTAATTTTGCATCCCTTTTCAGTAGCATCATGGCTGTATTATTAAATGTTGCATTGCCACACCGGGGGGATTTGAGACCTCTTCAAACCATTAGCTCTGGTTTAAACACACTTCCAGCACACACTATGTGAAGAAAGCACTAAAGAGCTTCTTTCCCACATAAGTATATTGTAATTGCAATATCATAATTGTGTTCCAAATATTATTAGAGATCAGTAAAACAGTATGAATTAAGAACATCAAGACTGACATAAGTAAACTGTGCATCTGATGCTAATGGTTGTGATGTATCTGTGTTTTAGAGACCTACTGAAACATAAAAAAAAGCTATTTTGACTTGAATCATTAGTAGTAGCTTCTTTGCTGCCTCCATTTATCTATCTCTCCCCCTTGCCTCACCCTTTTTTTCCTACACTGCCTATCTGTAATGAGCAACTTTCTGTTAAAGTGTTTTAATGTCAAAGACATTAAAGTGATAACCCAGGGGACTTGGGAGGCAATGCAGACAAACAGCAATGGTAGGCAGAGGGTAGCAGCTGTGTGGTGGAGGAATTTTCAAGCTGAGTGTATACGAGCTATTTCTAAACTGTTCTGAAAAGCACCCTTATTGTCATACTTACTTATCTGTAGAGGGATTCGGGCGTTCTTAAGAAAAGAATTAGGAGACTTATCAATCGGGAATATAAACAAACTCCCAAAGTGAAGACCTGTCTGAGGTGGTGAAATGGTTGAGCCACGTCGGCAGCATCACCTGACCCTCGCTCCCACAGCTCTTCCCCATGTAGCAGCAGGAAAGGGCAAAGCTGGGCAAACGGATCCCTTACTGTCCCTTATCATACTGTGGCTTGTATGATACCCTTGACCGACTGCTTACCACTGACTAAAACAGTAAGTCCTGACCTTCAGCACTCCCTCTTCCCTTCACGCTGAAAACCACTGTGAGACTCAATCAATCTTATCAGAGAAGAAATACTCAAGATAGCAAATGAGGTGCTGAAGCAAACGGTAGCACAGTGTTAAGTAGTGCATGATCCTTTCTGAATGGCTTCTTTTTGCTTGGCTGAGATGCCTGAGAGTTACTGGAGACAGCATCTTGCAGAATGAGAGAGGAAAAGAATTAGCAACTGTTTTCCTCCTACCTTGTGCTCCTGACTGTGGATTTGCTCCCCTTCAAAATGTTATGACTAATGCATAAAGCATTGCTCCTCTCCAGACACTCAACTTTTCACTAGCTTGGGACTTAAAAAAAAAGCCATGAATCTGTCTTTGCCTGTAGGTCTCCAGGCGTGTAACCTTTGCGGTATATGCCATGCTGGCATTCGTTGCCTAGACTGCGCTGTGTTTATCAGCCTCACTTACTTGCTGTGAGTATTGCAGTCTCTAAGATCCTTCTGTATTTACTCTTTGCCAGCCTCCCCCATAACTACAAAACTAAATGGGAACTGGAGCTCTTGGAGAAACAGCCCAAAAGGGCCTAGGTGGTATTTTGTGCTGAATTTCTCTCCTTGGACCTTCGTATATCATCGGTGTGTCTTTCAAGATACCTCTGGGGTTTCGAAACTAATTTTCCATCATCATTAGCGAGAAACTTATCCTCGTGCTTCCTTTCATTAATGTCTAATACATGAATGGAAGAAGTGCTGTATATGCACACTCTTTTTAACTTGATGATGCCATATGCAAAAAATTAAATGAGGCACAGAAGCAATGGTTAAAAATTCTGCTAAACTTCCTCATTAAACTCAGCAATTATCTACAAGAAGAGAGACATCTCAGCCCTCTCCCTCCACACCCATGATAAAATCTCCACATCTTGCAGCTGTTCAGTTTTTGCCTGGGAGGAGAAAAATCACATTTAATTGCCGTCAAGGGTGAGGACAGCATGGTGGGTGCATAGACGGTGACATTCAGTTTGTATCTGTCAGTGAGGTGGCTGTGACTTTGCATGTGATCTGTTTGGATATTGTATGCAAGGTCACGACTCTATGCAAAATCGGTGGAAACATTAATTGAGTTCCAGCTATGTCATGTGCTACTGTGCAAAAAAAATGATTCATGAAGCTCCGGGGCCATGATTTGCTGTTTGGTGGCAGTACCACTCAAGCAGTTAATACTGCTAGCCCTCTGGTCCTGCCTGCTGCATTACATTGGCATAATGTCTTTGGGCTGGGTAGTGAAGTGAACTGAGGAAACTGAGAAACAGTCCATCAAGAAAGAATGGCACTGAAAGAAAGTCGTATTTGTGGAGATAAATATATTTTCAAAGCACTAAATCAGATTAAACCCCTCCGTGTTCTGTTCTTGCAGTACAGTTTATCTATTTAGTCACCTGCACCATCCCTGTCACTGTAATAGCTGAGATTTTCACAATCTATAGGTGTGAAAACAGCGTTGTTGCTCGCATTTTACAGATGAGACGCTGAGGCAGAGAAATCTGAAGAACTTGCCTTAGGGAAATGGGGAATCTGTGGACAAGAAGAGGCTGAGTTTGGACCTTCCACAGCTCAGGTTAATATCCCAGCTACTGAATCCTCCTCCTTTGCCTTAGTTACTGGAGAATAATGAAAAAGGTAAAATGTTTCTTTTTTATGTAAGAGGAAAATTGACTATGCAAATCTGAAAACGGGAATAGATTTTTTTAAACTTACAACCAGAAGGTGTGTAAATCTGCCAAGAACTTCAGTTAAGCAACTGTTTCACACTAGCTAGGATGTAGGTTAGTCGTTTCAGCAAACATACAGATAATTAACAGAAATTCCTTTTGTTCTAGCTGACAACATAAAAGCAATGAAAGAAAGGGAAGAAATCACTGGGGAGTAGCGTGGTGTCTTGCAAGGTTTCCAGTGCAATACACACAGGATTACACTGATGAGCTTTTCTAGTGCTAATGAAGGGGTGTCAGGCTGGCAACACCAAAACCTGATGCATTTGCTGAAAAGGAATAATATGAAGAGTAGCTGAAATTCCTTTTTCCAGACACCACTGAATAGTTGTAAAGGGAAAGCCAGGTATATTTAGTCTGTCCTTCTCTTTCAGCAGTGGTACAGCCTGCTGCACGGGCAAGTGGTGACTGAGAGGTGGGCAAGCGAGCAGGTTCTTAGGTGTTGCCAAGGCTGTGGCACAGCAAAACAGTTTGCCTGTAGGGATAAGCTGGATATGTGCAATGTATAGCATTATATTGTTATTACATATTTTGTGCAAATATAGCACATAATAATTACGTATTATGTGCAATATATAGCAAAGATATCACTGTCATCCCTCTGCAGTGTCCCTGCAGGTCTGAATGTGTGCAGAGAGGGTCTCTGTTCAGTGACAACTGTAAGATGAAGGGAGTTACCACCTTCCAAGCTCCTCTTTTCCTCACCCCCTCCAACAGCTGCTAACAGATCACTGAAGCACTGTATTAATTTATTGCAATAGCGAATCCTGTGATTAGCAAGATATGAATTAATGAGGCATCTCCTAGAAAGTAGGAAGTACCTTAACCCAGCTTTGGCCATGGTCACGCTGCATTGCATTTTGTTCTTAGTAATTTTCCTTAAAAGCCAAAACTTACATAACAAGTTCTGTAACAGAACAAACAGTGACCAAGTTCCCCAGTCAGGCCTGTGAGGCGCTCAGCAACTTTTTAAAATGAGTTTCTGATAGGTGTTTCATGAAGAGCAAGGTTAGCGCTGCAGGATAAATGCAGTTCTGAAGTTTCTGGAGCGGGCTGGGAGGTAGACGCAAAGTGTGTTTAACAGGCACCAGCAACAATCAGAAAACCACCATTGGCAAAAGAGCCTGCTGAGGTGTCTGTTGCTGCAGCCTTGTTTGCCAACTAAGTTGTCTGTAAACTCTGCCATCATTAAAATTCTCCACGGTGATAACAGCACTTTCCCTGGAACATTTTGTTGAAGCTTGCAAATGGAATTATCTGCTATGACTGCTCTTTTGAGCAGTGTAAATCTTCAACAACAGTCCTAAATAAACCTGTGATATACAGTGCATGGAACACCTATTTTTATAAATATCTCTGCAGAGGAACACTAGAGGTAGGAAGAATAAATTACAAGAAAAAAAATGGCATTTTAAAATGTGCTGTAACCCTGTTTGGTACTAGTCTCTCTTGGCACTGTTCTACATTAACTTAGCACCAGCCCCTGGAAAGGCAAAGGTCACAGCTTCTATTTACATAACAAAAAGTTTCTAAATAAAAAACATTAAAGAAGTGACAGGAAGCAAGGGGGGAGGGGAGCGGGGGGGCTGAAGTAGAAAAAAGTAGTATGAACAAGAAATAATAGTTTAGCCTCTGTGGCCAGAAAGATATCAGCATTGGAAAGAATATGCCATTTTAACAGAGATACATAAACACTGTCACCTGAATATAGTACAAATACTGGACTCCCCGCTGGGGAAATCATATCTCATTTCAGTTGAGGGACACCAAGTTCCTCTCTGTTGCCTTGTAAGTGCTTGGTACCTCACCATGCACGGGACAACTGTGTTTTTGCTTTAGGCTATGACTGCTCCTCAGAGATCTGAAACGACTTCCCTGAATTTGGGTGTAATCCCAGTCATAAAGTACTTCTTTGTCTAATCCTAAACTACTATTGCATGTAAATGTCCATAGCTGAATTTAGTGCCTAGAAAGCGAAGGAAATGTTTAGCACTGGCCCTTTGAGTACCCTCTATCTTATAGTTTACAGCCCAGCCTCACATCAGTGAACTCTGGGCTGTTTAGAAAGGACCAGAAAACTTTGCCATATCCCACCACTATAACTCAAAATTGCATCCACTTCATCTTGCAGCACATAGAGGAGCAGGGAGCCAGTGTTTCTGTCCCGCTTCACCCCAGCCCAGCCCTTCTCATCCTAACTCTGCTCCTTTTGGTAAGTTTTAGGATGGAAGAATCTATACTCAAAAGAAAAAGTAGGGTAATGATGGTCCAGGTGTCTTATTATACAGCAGGTAACAAATATAGTAGGTCTTATCTGGAAGGAACAGTCACACTGTACTGTCCAAAGGAGATTCATAACTATAGCCTGGTATAGAGGTTATGATGCTGCTATACTGAGTTAGCCAATATGCCATGTTATGCTCTGCTGTTGTACCTTTAAATAACACTGAGCAGGTATGATAGATCCAGTCATGTGCTATGGAGCTGGTATCATTTTCTACCTGTCTGGAAGATGACTTTTGTCACCCTGGCAATATAACTCCTATGCAGCTGCTGTGACTGCTAGATGTGCTGCTGGCAAAGGAAAACGCAGCTTTTTAGGCATTGGCCATGGTGAAGAATGATGGGGAAGAAATACAGAATTCATTTTCAGGATCACCTTCTACTCACAGCAAATGAGAAGTACATATGGATGTTTTCATTTTTCACACTATACTGCTGTCCCACGTGGCCCAGGCTTTGTAACTACTGTCAACTCAACAGTCAGTTGGTATTCATTACACCAGAACCAGAGCAAGGAATTTCTAAAGACCTTAAGGAAAGCATATTTGGTTTCTCATGATCGAGAGAAACTTTGGAAAAATCCCAAGCGTGGAAAAAAAATGGGATAAGAATTTTTGACTTTCAATGAGCCATATCTGCACATACACATTTCCTGTGTTACCATATTTCAGATGGACTTTGGAAACTGATGAGAAGTGAACACCACCCACCCTTTCCCAGAGATGTAGTAGAGCCCTGCTTCTCTTTTCTAATTCAGGGCTATGGTAATAATAATTGCAATATACTATCAGTTAAATTACCCTTCCCAGAGGCAGTGCTCCAGCCTGCTCCTGTGGGTACCGGGGAAAATGCTGCCTGTGAGAGAACAGGTGAAGCAGATTCTGGCCCACTCCATCCTCGCAAGCCCCAGCTGATATAGATATCGCTCTTACCAAGACCATTCAAAGTCTTTGCAAGAAGCAGCGTGAAGTTGCTTTTTTGCTGTGCCTCCTCTGTTGCTAGTCCCTCTTGCTTGCTTGCTGAGGCTGTAAGGCAGAGACAGCAGCAGGGAGAGTGGGAAGAGGACATGCCTGGTGCTGCTGTCTGGCACCACAAAAGGGCCAGTTCATCTGGGAGGGGAGGGGATGGGAAGGGAAGGGAAGGGAGGGGTGAGTAGGCTGCTGGCCGGTGGATGTATGATGCAGGAGTGTTATGGAGAAGAGCAGCTGGAGACCACATTAACAGCAAAAGGATAGAAGTAGAAGGCTGAGATTGCAAAAGGGAAATGAGCCCTAGGTAGGGGAGTAGTGCCTGGATAGCGAAGCTAGTGAGGGAAGAAACAAAGAGACGAGTGGGACTCGCAGAACAGAAGATACTCCAGTGGTGTGAAAGCAAGAGGAGGGAAAGTGGACTTTGTATCCTGACTGCATCCCACCTGGGTAAATCACATTCTGCCTCTTTTTTTTTTTTTTTTTTTTTCTCTTCTTCTCTCTGTGTTGTGTGTAATGACTGATATGACAGTCTCTGCTCCCTGCCTGTGCCGCTCCTGAGTGCTCTGCGTTGCCAGGCTATTGCCATACAATGCCTCAAAGGTCATGCCTTCCTGGGATAGATGATGCGATCTCTGCTAGCAGGCACACTGCCCTCTTTGGTTTGGAAAACATTTTGGAATCTTTTGGGCTGAAAGATGCAACACCGATGTATTATCCTCTTGCTAAAAGGATATACCCGAGAAAGAATCAATAGCGTAGCCCAAACACATTGCTCCTCACATGGGAGGCTCTTGGATCCTGCCCAGTGTTTGTAAAGCATGTGTAAATTAATGAGCATATTCATTATTAATAATGACACAAGCATATGAAAACCTTTTAAATAAATACTTGAAAGAGTACTAAGCCTGCTACCAGAATGAAGTCTAAGGGTTCTCAGCAGCAAAATGCAGTAGAAGATTGTGGCTGAAAGGAACAGATGTTCAAAATGAATGCTTTGGTGTGTTGAACTAAAATATAATTCAAACACAAACAGAAGACATATAGACTGGCTTTCAGTAGCGCAACCCCCTGAAATACCTATACAAGTAACCTTGTTTTGGATCAGCAAGGCTTATTCTATTTATTAAATCAATATGTGTAAAGCCTGTAGACCATTTTAGTTATCAACCTTTTCCAAATGAATATCCCAAGCATTTCTAATCACAACCATCCGATTTCCATTATTTTGACCTCCTCCTCCTTTGGCTGGATCAATAATGTCTGATGTAATAATTTATCAACATATACTGGGAAAATTATTGATTCTACTTGTACACATTAGCCGGGAGAAAAATATGTCAGGCTCCCCCTTCCGTCTAAATGCCTTTCTAGGTTTAAATTAAGCTGCATTTGGTACTTGTGTGAAGGATATTAGCACTGTATGTAAACCAGATCACTGTAGCTGAAATGGATGTTTTACTTGCCCCAGTTCCCCTGATACTTTTATGGCACCCATCGCTGCAATATCTGTTTTTCATACTCTAATTGCTTTGTGAAATCCCTCGCTCCTCTGTGCATTCGTGCAGCGTACTGCAACGCAGTCTGACACTTTTCATCCTGCCTCTTGGGGAGGCTGAACTTAAGGGCAGCTGGAGATTTTATTTAGTTGAGACATGTACTATATAGGTAGAAAGCTTTCATGTAAATCCTGGATGTTCACAAAAGGATCAAAAGCTTACATGTGTAATATGTTATGGTATATGGGGTAGGATTAATATTTGGCCGTGATATGTTTTAGGTGTGAGGTTTATTGGTGAAAGTAATATTTGAAGAAAGACAGTGAAGAAAAGCTGTATGTTATGTATGTTACAGTACGCTATATTTTCTAATGGTACTGTGCCCGAGAACTATCAATTGCAATTCATCTACAAAAATCAAACACGTGGAAATCTAGCTAATTTTATTCTTAATAGCTTTGTGCTAATACACCTTTGGGGGAAGGAAGATCAAAATACTAAAGGTGCTGAGTCATTAAGTGGAATGAAACCACTAGAATCATCCCTTCCTCCAGCAGCTATAATCTGTCATCAGATTAGTTACCTAATGCCTATGTTGTAATGGCCAACTGTAGTTTCTTTTTCATATCCTTTTGTTTCAGATGAAGTGACTTAAAAATTGCAAATGTTTCTCCCCTTAGATGCGAGAGCATAAATCATGAGTAATACTGAGCTCTCTGCCTCATATTGATTTTTGTGAACTAAGCCAGATGGGTTCAGATATGAGCATGATCTAATATTCCCCTTAGCTTGATTTATAGATTTCTTTGTGCATTACCTGACCATAAATGAGTCTTGCATTATTTCTTGTGTGCCTGTCAAATTAAAGAAAAATATTCTTGTTGACCTTTAAACCTGGGAGAAAAAAATGAGTCGGAGACATTTTACTGCATGTATTACAGTGATCTTAGTGCTTACATGCCAATTAAGAGTGTGTGATTATGAAAGAGGCCTAGTAATTTGTGTTGTGTGTAATGATTTCATTTTCTTGTAAAGCACACAGTAGATATACAGACAGTAGCATAAGCTACATTGAAAATAACCCTGGAAGACAGAAAAGGAGGAGAACAATTTGGCAGAATTCATTCTTTAATTTACAAAAACAAGCACTGATTGCAAGAACTGAAATATTTTGCTGGAAGAAAATAATGTCCTTTAAAATGTAGGCACAGGAAGCAAAAATGCAGAAATGACTCTCACGTAAGGTGTTAATGCTGTTAAAGGGAATGAGCATCACAATGCGTTTGCTGACCTCAGAGACCTCTTCTGGGAGCAAAATAAGTTTAATATGTATGAAAAATAATGAGCAATGTATCATGAACCTATTATTAAGGCACAACCCTGGGTTCAGGACTTTTAACCAGACTCTGGTGGGAGACACTAAGTTTTGCCTGAGGAAAAAGCTCATGCTTAAACTGAAGGGACCGACTTCAACAATCCAGCACCTCCTCCCACAGTTTTCAAAGTGTTTCTATAGCCTAATGAGCCTATTAGCTCCTCTGTGTTTATTTGTAATTAATGCTCAGAGCTATCAAATCTAGGTGTTAAAAAAGAAAATATTTCCATCTTGGCCATTCTTCAGTTTTTTGACCAGGTGAAGTATGGTAAACACGCTCTGAAACTGCTCAGCAGACCAAATCCCTGTCATACTGCCATTCAGGCTGTATCTCTGTTCTGTATCAGGAGATGACATTTTCAGGAAGAACAAGATTTCAGCTTCTGTCCTCTAAGAAAACACTCTTCTAATGAGTCTTTCCATGCTATGTGGGCATGCCACAAAACCTGGCTGGTAGCCCTGGCTCAAGGAACAGGCAGACCTGTTTGTGTTCTTGGCGCTCTCTCCCAGATACCGCTCCCCCCCTCCCTGCCCCAATGTGTCTGTATCACAAGAAAAATCCCTTCTTAGGTTTTTGTCCATCTCAGGAATGTTTAGACTCACCAACCTGTACCTACATTTGGAAACAGGGGTTCGGGAAGATTAATGTTCCTTTCCAGTCTCTTGTTAAGACCATTGAACTGTTGAGTACCCCATTTCCTAGCTTATGATGTTTGTTATTTTATTCCTCAATGGCTCTGCTGTGGCAAGAAACCTCCTTTTTCTTAACACTTCCAATTGGCCAAAGCCTGAAGTGCAGCCAGTGTTTTACATCTGTCCAGGGATGCACCTAAACAGTGTATCTGTTTTGGGGGCTAGTATATTCATGAAAGAGGGTCATAACTATAGATTTTCTCTGGTTTGGATGCTTTATTTTAATTCCAGTGGCTGATCGCATTTGTTTATTTTTATTACAGTAAGCTTCCAGTCCCAGAGAATGGGATCGGTGGTGCTAAAGACACTTTTATTATATATGAGACTTCAAGAGATAGTCTTTGCCCTGAGGAGCTCACAATAAAAATAAGCAGGCAGATAGAGAGATAAAAGACATGATTCAGCATCGGATGTAATTTGCTGTATGAAGCTGATCCAATTGTATTTGAAGGATTTATTTTACAGATGAAGAAACTTAGGCGCAATGAAATGAAGTGACTTGCAGAAAATACCACTGAAGTCTATGGAAAAGGAGGAACTAAAACTCTGGATTGCCCCATAGCTCCCGGGACAGCCCTTCTCTTTGAAGCGGGGGGAACTACTTATGCGCTACATGAACACAACTACACATGCTGTACATCCCAATCTGTAGAAATTATACAGCCCTACACTGTTATGCCATGCAGCATATTTTTTTTATCCTTCTGCTGTGCATAAGCCTGGCACTATCTCTTCTTTCTTCTGTGAGTAGTTCTTACTCAGAGATACTTTTTGACTTCTAGCACAAATAGTGCTCTGAAGAGATATGTTTACTGCATAAAGACATAGAAAATACACGTAAATTCCCTATTCTGGTCAGTATATTTATATGAAAAGTATTGTGGCAATATATCAAAATGCAGTGATTGCCATTCGCCTTCCCATGGTGATTTATAATTGTGGATTTACATCTGGCTAAAAGGCACTGTTCAGACTGTCTAGCTTGCATGGTAATAACAGCAAGCTCTCCTCTATTTCCTTTTAGTATGGCAGTAGAGACTGAGAGCCCCTTCACTGTAAACAATTCAATGAACACACAAAATGAGAGTTAAAACCTTCTGCAAAATACAAAAATAATAAAGCATGATCAGTGAGACCCTAAATCATAATGACAATGTTATCCAGTGTCAGCTAGAGACACTCACTGACTACAATGGAGTTTTAAGTGAAGCATTTTTTGTGTCTGGTAAACAAAAAAAACAAAAAAAAAAGAGGCAAGGAAATAACATTCAAGATATTCTTCATAGAATTGAGGGGCTAACAGCAGAAAAAAACTATTCACTCATACCATGGAGTTTTATTTCACGGAAAAAAATAGAATGCTGTAGGATTGAGATGTCTGGTTCCCTTTAACAACATTTTTCCTTCTGGGCAGTATAAACATCCACAAGTCACCTTCATATTTATAAATTATAAACATAATTATCTTTGGTTCCCTTTGTTGAACCCACTCAGGCTTCTTTTTTCTTCAGACACCTAGAAAAGCATATATATGAGGCTGAGAGCTGGTAGCTTGCTGTTGGTAAGAGCTGGACAAGGGTATTCGCATTTAAAAAGTAAAACAGACTGACCTGTAAGACCTTTACCATGTCATGAACAGGATCTTAATAACAGACTGTTTGGCGGAGGAGTTTTTGGCTGGCACCAGTTCAGCTTTCTTCCTGTCCTGAGATGGGTAACGGGCAGCCTGGGAACATGCTTCAGGCTTGAGGCAGTCCCCAGGCTTCCAGGGAAGGGCAATGCTGTAACCCATGCATTTCCCCTGAACTCCCCTCTCCCTACTTTAGCATTTCTAGAGCTGCATGGACAGTACACAAGTCCTAAGAATTTGCTCCAGACTGAAATACATCTCAGAAAGGCTGAAGTTAAGGAAAGAAAGCCGTAATTTACCTCTTAAGCTCATCCAGGTATTCAACACCTGAGCCATCTTTGCAATCTGCGATACCCTTCAGGTATCTATCTATGCTCTACAGATTGTCTGTACAGAAGAGAAATGCTGCTATTTTGCTGGACACACACTGCCCCTTATAAAAGCCAAGTTGAGCTCTTTGGTAGTATCCATCACTACAGTCAAAGTGTTAAATCCTTCTCCTTGTCCAGTGGTTTATTCCATAATAGAAACATAGATAGTAGTGACACAGAAAATCACTTGGGTCATCTAGTTTATCCTTTGCTGGGGGAAAGATTGTTTCTTGCATTTGTCGTCTTTGCAGATGATACCTCACCCAAAATTACCACCTGACCTAAACTCTGCCAGAGAAGTGGAATATTACTAAGATCAACCATGCTCGGGTGCCTGGTTTATTGTTTGTGTAGCAGCAGAGAATGCGATCAGGGTACAGCTTACAAGATGAAAAGGGAGGAAGAACTGTAAACCTTCCTCCTGTCCAGGGATACCGGCTCAGGGAAAATGCTGAGGGAAGGAACAGGAGAGAACAGAGCATTATGTGACTGTGAACAGTGCTGTTGTAAGGGGGTGGTAGTCTGTGAAGGTCATTGGGAATGACTGGAAAAGGAATAAATGCAGTAGTGGTATCTAGGGGAATCCTAAAGGACTCCTCCCCTATTCAAGGGTATTTGCTGCTAAAGGACTGTTTTCTTCCCTATCTCTTTTTCCTGTAAGATTCAGGAAAGAAGTCATACTACAGCGTTGATCTCTTTTCTTCCTAAAGTTGTAAAGAGGATTATGCCCCACAAGGCTCTGTACAACAGCTGGAAGGTACAGTTGCCCCTTAGCACCAGACCCTCTAAGACGTGATTTTGTGATGTCAGCAATGGTTTTTCAGGGCTTCATGTGTGCCTTTATACCAGAAGTTGCGATTTAATTTCCAGCAGGTGTTTGCTTTTGTAACGTTTGAGGTGACTTGAGGACAAGACCTAGGGCAGTGAGAGGGAAAAGCAAGGCTTTGCTATGCTTTGATCGATCCAGGGTCCTGGCTGCAGGAGCCTCATGAAATACCCCGTCCCTGCCACTGGGAATTGCTGCGAACTGTTCCCATCTTCCTTGGTCTCCTTGAAAGGAGACGGTCATGGCTGGGCAGCCTCCTGTTCTCCACGAATCCCTTGGGGTATGGATGGCAGGTCTCTTTTTAGCTTGTCTGGCTCCTTCCCACACCTACATTGAAGTCTCAGCTCTTGCTCTCAAATTTACACCTTCCTCTTGCATGCTTTTCCCCCCTTTGCCTCACCAGAACCTCTGGACAACCCAGATCCCTCTTTCCTTGCCTTTAGCATTTGCACATTGTGCTGTAATTGCCTGATTTTATTTGCACATTGTGCTGTCATTGCCTGATTTTATTTTGTGTATTTTGGCAGTTATTGTGGTGTCTGGCAGGGTATACAGGACTGACTACGCTGAGAGCAAGGTCCAGTGACAGATCAGGGAAAGCAAAACCAATTAATGGATCAGCGTCTTACCATGGACCCGACCGTGTGTTCCTCAGACTCCCCCTGCCCTCCTTCACCCCCTGCCTTTCATGAGCTCGCCCCTCCTGCTCCGTAAGCAAAGAGCACAGTGTGCCCCCTGGGTCTGGGACTAAGTTTCACACTGGGGGTCCAGGCTGTGCTTCTGCTCCGCTTGCCCAGACTAAGCCCGCCCTGTCATCCGCTGAAGGGTCAAAAGACCTTTGTGTTCCTACTGCATGAAGAACTGGGCTGGGCTGGCCAATCTTTTAAACAGTAAATTAAGAAAAAAGTTGGCATTTTGGTCCAAACAGGGTGAAGGTAGAGAGAAAGGTTCTTGTTCTTGGGGACAGACAGGAAATACTGCTTCCCAAATTTGTTTATTTTACTTATGTTTCATCACAGGATTTTAACTTCCCTTTCTGAATGCTATCAGCGCACAGGGACAAAAAACATGGTATTTTGGTACACTGTTGTATTTAGAACAGCCACAAAAATTAGAATCCAAATCTTATCCAACATATCATATGATTACGTGGCAGACCTGCATAGCTGGAGATCCTCTGTGCCGTGCTCAGCCCTTGACAGAGCTCTCACAGGCAATGTGAGTGATGAGCACCTATTTACGAACTGACAAATTTGTGTGGATCAATGATTATTAAAAAGAAAATGTCATTAAAGAGGACAGTTCAGTGCAGTATCATCCAGGACCTGTCAATGTCTCTGCTGGGAAAATGAAAATAAAGTCATCTTACAATGCATATTTCAAACATTTTGCATTTAGTAATGAACTACAAGAAGCAGCAGCAGCAGCCTATTTCCAGCGTGCATTTTGGTGTCTGTTAAAAACACTGATTCTCTGAAAGGCAGGAGATTATAATTTCTTGTAATTCTTCCTAAACCTTGCTGGGATCTTTTATTTACACAGTATTTGTAAATTGAACTGCATGTTCTTTTTTTAAAATGTGGGTAGCAACTGACTAAACATCTTTCAAATTACTCTAAACTTAAAAAACCCAACCACAAATGTTTTACTTTGATACTTGTAAGCAAAAAAAGATATATCAATTGGAAATATTTTTTATTTTGAAGATTTCTGTTTCAGTGATAATAATGAAACACTTGTATTTTGGACATACCTGAAGCAGTTCCTTCCCCCGCTAATTTTGGTTCAACCTCTGAACAGAAAAATGATTCAGAGTTTAATTCTCACAGATATGAGACCTGCAGATGTTGGTTGTCCACTTTGTATTGTGGACATATATGACATATATGAAGCCTGTCATGACTCTGCCAAAACAGAGTGAGGTGAAGTGCTAGTAAGATGGACGATATTGCTAAGAATAAATATTTATACAGTATGAAAATAGGAGATCTTTTAGAAGGTTTTTCATGTCCTTTATGACAGCAGTGCTCATAAGCATTGCTATTATTAGTTATTGGAGGTTTGGGTTTTTTTCAATAAACTGAGGTAGAACTAAGAATTGGTTATTTTAAACACAGTAATATTATTACAGGTAATTTTTTTCCTCATAATTTTTCAGAACTGAGATCCTAATTGCAAATCCAGTACAAGCCCAGGACAAGAAGAGACAGTTGTTTCAAACAATAAAGAACTTAGTAAAAACAAGGGATGGGTACAGAGTGACGGGGAAGCACAAGGAAGAAGCTGGAGAAGTACTGGTTAGTTTGATAGATTATTCTGTCTTACAAGGGACATCATTAGTGTCCAGTTCTAGACAGGCATCAGACCGAGCAGGAGATGTGCAGAAATCTAATCCTGGGCACATCCACAGAGCCACACATGCTACAGTGTAGGAAGTTTTTTCCATCTTCCAGTACTTCGACTTTGCTTAATATGGCATATTTTTACAAATTTAGGTTCAAACTTCTCCCTTCATCTCAACCTTCCTGTTGCTCTGGGGGAGCTGTAATTCTTCCCTCTTACAAAGGTCTCACTCCCAGGCATGGTCTCCTTTTCCACGATGTGATACAACCTTTTCCTGAGGCTTTTTACATTTGTCATTTGTAGATTTGTTATAAACTTTAGAAAAAGCAGCAAGCAGAAGAGAGGCAGTGCTGCATGGTGGAGCCCAGCGGCGGGCCGAGCCGGGGGGTTTGCTGAGGACAGCTCAGGGCAGGGTGGGCTGGGACCTGCACTGCCTGTGGGGCACGCAGCTGATGAGCTGAGCCGAGAGCTTACTAGGGGAGATAGGTCAGTACAGCCAAATCACAGTACCTAGGTTAGGTAAAAACTATCTACATGGAGCACTTCTACTTCCCCCAAACTGAATTTCCTTCCCCAGAATTTAGTATTTCGTTACAAGTTTTAAAATTGAAGTTATTTAATCTTAAAAGAAACCAAAATTACAATTTTCCGTAGGACAGAAATTACTGTTTGACTCGAAGCAGAGAAGACCATGCTAAATGGAGAAACTGCATGGCTGGGGGCAGACACCTGATTTTACTTTCCAGAATGGCAGAGAGGTCCTTACACAGGGTGCAGGCATCATCCTGAGGACAGCCCTTCCTCCCATGCGCACAGCTGCCCTGTGCAGAAGGCTACTCCTAACGCTGGCAAGGTTTTTGCAGCAAACAAAAATTGACCTTAGGAGTCTTTACGGTCAGTTGTCTTCTTTAGCCTTGTCTTCTGTTGATACCTTAGCAGCAAAAGGGAGAGTTATGTGGTATATCTTCATTTGCAAAATTAAATTTGGAGAGGAGAGAGATAATTTCATAAAGTAAACCAATATAAACAAAAATAGCCCCTCTGGGTAAGAAAGTACAGCTGACTGGGGGAAGCGCATGTGTATCAATATGAATAACAGCCATGTGAAACCATGATGCTGTGTATTTCTGGTAACCAACCTTCAAAAGAAGAAAATGAAAACAAAGGAGGGCAATGATACCTGGATTAGAGAACATAACGTGTGAAGAGGCTGAGAAAGCTAAATTCATAGAGTCCAGTGAAAGAGATGGCTCAGGGGGAACATGATCACAGTCTATAAATACCTTCAAGGTAACAATAGAAATGAAGGGAGGGAATTATTCACAGTCTCAGAAAATTGTAGGCCAGGGAGCAATGGCCTGAAGCTAAGAAAGAAAAAGTTTAGGTGAGATATTAAGAGGGGGGAAAAGAAGCCCTGACAAAAGAAAGCGAAAGGGCAGTTTAATAGCTGAACAGGGAAAGTGCCCAGTGTAGCATAACTGCCAGGTTTATGCAACTAGTGAGATGGCACATCACTGGAAGAAAGAGAGAGACGCTTTAATCAGACACACGCAAGAGCCAGATCAGATTGAAAGAGTACTTCGTGGTCTCACAGGCTGTGCTCCAGGTAATGTCATCTAGCACTACATGAACTACAAGGCAGAGCTGTTTCTTTGAACTAGCCCAGCTGCTTCCTCTGTTGCTTGCTCTTACATATTTCCTTTATCCATCATGCACCCCCTGCTTCCTATCCAAACACAGATGAATTCCGTGTTGTCCCCTCTTACTGAGTCTGGCTTTCTATCCCGCTGACAGAGGAGTCAGAAGAACAGCAGGAAGAAGGAGCGGTTGTAACTAAGGCAAGTCCAGCCAAGAGGGCTGCTGGTAATGATGGATTATAGAAGGAAATATCAAAGTCACTTAAGGATGAAGAGCTGGAGGTTTGCATGAACAACACCAATAATCATATAAAAGGTTCTCTGCAAAACTGAAAAGTTGGAAGAAACCCCTGCCTCTGCTCGGAGCACCTCAAGCAAACTCTGATGGTCTCCATTAAAAGAATGAGGAGATTTCCAGGGCTGAGTGGGACTGTTTGAAGACAAGGCTTTTCCTGGAGGAATTGAGTGAGTAGGACCCTATGAGCTCTGGTGGTGGCTCCCCACTGCCCAAGATCTCCCTGCTACTTCTTTTTGCCCTAGAATGCAAGGGAACGGGGTCAGCCAGGTCTGAGACAGGCTGATACTAATTCTCTGACACATGAGAGAAAGGTGTTTCCAACGTGTGCCTAGCACACTTCGTAAGGTGTGCTAATAATAAATGACAGCAAGTTCACAGTCCAGAAGACACCCTGGAGGCGGGGTCCTGTCACTCGGAGGAGTGTGGGAGGAAGCAGGAGGGCTGCTGCTACCCGTGGGTGTGGGGTCCTGCTGCAAGATGATACACGGTTATCACAGAGCTGGCCGCTGGTTGGCATCTAGTCAAACTCCCAGGTACACAGCAACCGGTACCCAGGGTGGTTTACGGCACGCTGACAGAGCCACTGCCAGAATAAATACTCAGTGTATAGCACAGAAACCTCTTATATAGAAACCTTTCATAAATGCTGCCTGTTGCCCTTTCCCGTCAGGGAACCACAGCAAAGATATCTGTACACAGAGCACTGTGGCCGTCTAAGGGCCTTTCCACAAATCTCACTTGGCATTGCCCCTAACTTGCCAGAGAAGAGACGTCTTTTTGCATGACACCCCTGTCTTGGTGCTTTCTTTACAATGAAGCACACATGGAGCATCACTGCACGGCTGCTCGGTGGCTGCCACCCGTGCTTGTGGGACTGGGGGAAAACAAGAGGCGGCAGCACATCGTACAAAAGCAGACGGGTTACACTAAATGTGAGCCTGCTGCATCTTTACTGCGAGGCCAGAAGAAGCACTGGTGTAGGGACGTAGTATCTGAAACAATTTTGTACCATTTAAATAGTTTCATTTTAGTTGTGGTGTTAGTGAAACAGAAAAGCCTAATGAATCTCTGCTGAAGTTCTCCAGTTGAGAGCCACCACTTTTTAGATTGATCCAGAAAGATGATGAATGTTTTACCAGAGCTATCTTAGTGATGAGCATCTTGCAGAGGGAGTTTCTTGGTTTTGTTGGTTTCTTGTTTACAAAGAACTACTTAATGTAATAATTCTCAGATAATAGAAGAAGTGTTTTCAAAAGAGATCTATGTTAAGTCAGGGGTATGACCAGGTTACAGAGCAGGTTCATTTATGGTAAATGCCAATCACTAAAAAGATCAGACACAATACTCTGAAAATCAAAACCGATGAAGTTTCGGTTTTCTTTGGTTTTAAAGGTAAATCTGTATCATTTGCTGTACTGAAAATCCCTGACAATTACCGGTGAAATAACAGATCTAAAAGACTTTTAAAATCATGATTTTAAAAGTCACCCTTCTTTATTTTAAAAGAATTCCCCATTCTAAGAAATCCAGATATGTACATGCAAATAAGTATTTCCAGAAGGTACGTCCTTGGAAAGTCTGGAAAGAATAAAGTCACAAGAGAGCTGCGTGGGTCTGTTGTACCTTCCTCAAAGTTGCTTTCCTTCAATAACTTTGTTGAAACAATCCACAGTTACATACATAAGCTCAAACGATCGTATTTCTGAATAGCTATTTTAACTGAAGGGAACTACAGTCATTCTGAAGACATATCTCTGTTACAATTTATAATGAATGTAATCTTCAAGGGGTAATAACTTCTCTCAATTACACAATTTTTCTGTTAAAAATGGCATGTTAGAATCTGGGTTGTCAGCTCCTCTTGCTATGGACACACATTTCTCAGTAAAGCATCTTAGGCACCCCCAGTATGCTATCAATAAGATCAGTAATAATGTTAAAACTTTTTTTTTTTTTAATTGCATGTTAACATAATCTTTCAAGTTATTTTTCCAATATAAATACATAGGGACAACAGCTGTTTGGAGATCTCCAATTAGAGCTTTTTGTGGCTGTCTCTACAGAAAATGCCTTTGGCTAATATAATTTAAACCTCTTCTGTAAATGCGTTTCATGCTTTGAAGTTAGCTAATAATTTCTGTCATTTAAGAACAATGTTCCGTGATTTGGTCCTATTAGTAAAAGTGAGAAAATGAGCACTCCCCTTGGCTCCCTGCTCCCCACCTGCCTGTGTGCCGGAGCGCTGGTGATCTGCTGCCCTGGATTTACCGAGAGCTGCCCCGCTGCTGCCATGTCTTGGGTGGGAAGGTGCCGAGGGCTCCGGGCCGGCATTTTTACAGAGTGCCGGTAGCTGGGGGAACTTCAGAGTTAGGTCCCAAGGTCACAGCCAGAATAGGGAAGGAGAACTATAAATTACGAAGCGCTGGACTGCAGCCAAGCCCATGGGAAGCTGCATTTAGCATATCATTCTCTAAGCAGCAGGATGAAACCTTAACTCCCTTTTCAGACAGAATTTGAATGGAATTTGTTATAAGAACACTGATTGAAATATCACCAACTGACTTTCCATGACAACTCAGAAATGGGTTGCAATCGTGGGGGGATCCTCTTCCAACCGGCCCAAAATAATGATGAGGATGATGATAGAGCCCTATCTAATATTTATGAAAACCAGATGAATTTCTGTGCTAGCAACATGCTGATATTATAGCAGAGACCTCAGATAAACTCTTGACATTAACCTAAGCTCAAGTTTCTCCCAGTGTAAACCAAAGGTTGAAACAACAAGCTGATTCTAGTATTCTGAAGTAAAAATGCTGCAGTGGAGGTTAATAGCAATGTAGTTAGAACAATACAGCGCAGGTAAGTGTGACGATTTATTACTCGCAGATACTACATACAGACTGCCATCGGTGCTGTAGACCTTCTGTGTAAGGTGCAGAACTAGAAGAGCTTTACGTGAGCTATAGGCACCTTGGGCAGTGGCCCCCATGTATGTTACGTGCATATGCAGTATCTAATGCTGTGGGGATATGCTGAGTCCTCCAGAAGTTGTAGCATACACAATATGGGCAGTGCTATTCAAAAGCATTAAAACAATATAGCTTTTATGAGAAAAGGATGAATTAATTATTTTAAGGATGCAAAAGTTACTTTAGATTTTAAATGTTGAAAAAATAGAAAAAAGAAATGATCCATGTAAATTATTTGTATCGTAAACGTAAAATCTCTGCCTCTGGCTGTTGCACTGTTAACTCTGAGACCTATATTTAAAGATGTGAGATAATGTTATTGTCAGTCTCGGTGGGAAAAGGGGAAGCTTGAAAGCAAATCCCCTCCCCCCTTGTCTGCAAAGGAGGAATACTGGCATTAAGTGCTGAGACAGCTGCCATCCTTCCATCTTGGCACTAAGCTAGGTGATGGAAAGTGGTGAAGAGATGCTGGAGAGTCTGGGGCGGGCTTGGGGAGGCAGACGAGAGTCGTAGTTTATTGGGCAGCAGCTTCGTCAGATGGACCATAGAGCCAGAACTAGGAGGTTTTTGCTATTCTATATCAGTTATTCTATAACTGATTCTTTAAAACACTCAGAGCTTTGCAGCCAGGGAAGGGACTATTATTAGCAAGAAACACTAACACTGTGATCTGAATAGCTGTTGTGAAGAAAAGTCAGAAAAGTAATAAATTGGCTTCCATAGCTGCAGAGTTGGGTTTTTTGGATGCAAATGTGATAAAGTATACTTTCAGGGAAAGCTAGAAAAAAATGTCTTGAGTATTTGTTAAAATCTTAGAGATGGCAGGGAAGGAACTTTCCCTCGAACTAGCAGATGTAGAAGTCTGTGTTGGATAGCCCAGGTTCTGGAGTGGAAGATGCAAGGATGAAATAACAGTTGGGCGCTCTCCGCCTTACACCCCAGTGCTGTGATAACCTCCGGATGAACAAGTTTCAGTCAGGGCAGATTAGGACAGGATTATCTCTTCTTTTACTTGAGAAACCAGGCAAATACATTTCTGCTGCAAGAAAGGGCAGGCTGCATTCTGTAAGTACTGCTTTCTCTGAGCCTTTGGTATCTGCTAAAATGAAGAAAATAACTGCTTTTCTGAACTGCAACACAAAGAGAAGATTCACGGCATCCTCCTGTGTATGTGCCTGCAGATTCATATGTTTTATCGACCAGGATGCTACTTTTACAATTTCTTCCTTTATTTCATAGATCTTTTCACAAATAGATTTTGTGATCCCTAAGAAATGAGATATCCAAAGGTTCACAAAGCAACAATCTGTGTGGTTTTTTTGCCAAGTGAAAGAGCAACATAGTTTTTATCCCTTCTTATGCACTAGTCTAACTTCTGATTCACCCGTTAGATTTCTGAATTTATTTTACTAATTCAGCTCATACTGCTTTATATGCTTTAAGCAGATCAAGCAGCTCATGCAAGAAAGTTAAAGTATATTAAATAATTACTGATATAACATCTTTCATTAAAGAACTTAAAAGCAACAGAAAAATTAATTGATCTTTGAGCTAAGTAGTATCCCCGTTGCTGGGTACAAAAATGAAAGCATATTAAATCAAATATTCAAACATAGGTGCCTAAAGTTACTCATCTAAGTATACATGTCACCAGCTTCAAAACTACTGCTTTGAATCTCCCAGCTCAGAAGGGGGTAATTTTTGCATTTGAGGGTCACGCTGAACAGAATGAGAAACCAACATTTCTCAAACCATTTCTATGCAGGTATTAAAGGGACCCAGATTTAAAAACCAGGATCTTCTGCGGCTTTGGCTCAAAGTGGCAACTGTTAAAAAACAAAGCGACTTTCATTTAGCTCCTGGCTATAAGTGGATGTCAGATTGCAGGCATTCAGGTTCAAAAACCGCTCAGAAAGTTGATGTAACTGATCCCGCCACCTTTCCCAACATAGGTAATTACTGCTCTCTCAATGAGTGTCATTTACTGACATGAGCTGACTTTCATGAGGTTGGTTACTGTAAGAATGGAGGTTGGCAGGTCAGGCCCTAGGAGGTTTTGTCGTGGTCGTGCTGCTCTTTGGCAGCACTGAAGACAGAAGTCAGCCTCTCTGCCTGCCTTCTGCGCCGGCACAACCTCCAGCCCCTTCTCCAGGAGCCAGGACTTGCACCTCCGAGTGAGTGAGGCTTCTTTCTGATGAAAAGTGAAAGACGGTTTATGGACGCTATGATACACATTTCAAATTAAGTATTTTAAGGGAGGTGCAATAATTGTCAGGTCTGCATATTTAATGGACCTTGAGCTGTAAACATGCTCCAAAAATACCTAGTTAATATCAGTTTGACAGTGAATTGGCACAGCACTGAGCTCCGATGCATCAAATTAGCATCGATCCGCAAAATGTTACTGGAAGGTTTCTTAAATCTGCCAAGTTTTAAAATCAATTCAGAAGAGGGCCCCTCTCCCCACCCTCCCTTTTTTGAAGTCCTTTCTAGTTCCCTACTAGTAGTCTAAGGGCATTCCTTCAGAAATGCTTTAGAAATGTTAATTCTTTTCAAACTTTGTTTTCCCATTCAAGAGCGATCAATTCCTCTTAGGGTGTTTCTTTGGTGTGCAATTTAAAATCCTCTCCCGCTCACTCTGGGTCAGAGGAGCAGAGCTGTGACCACGCAGTGGCCAGCCGAGGTTCAGCTGGGCTCTGTGCAAATGATGCGCAGTTGATATTCTGGGATGCAGGTGCTCCGCCGCCTCCAGCGGATGGCTAATAACTTCCAGGTGGGATCTGAAGGAACTGGCACTGCCCCATCACATTCCTCTATGGCTTCTGTCCTGGCAGCTTCAACAGCTTCCCCTCTCCCTGTGTGATGTTAATACAGCTGCGCTTAGTGGACCTGGCTATGCTGGAACACCCTCAATAAACAGAGGAAAGCTGGCAGGCTCTGCTCTCTGAAGGGTTCATGACTCCGCCGCAGTTTCAGCTCCGTCTGCCAGTGCCGGGGTTTGTTAACCTTCCTGGCAGCCTGCAAAGCCACGCTGCTCTGGGGCGTGCTGCCGGGGGGCTGGCGGAGGCTGGGCAGCAGTCTGCCACGAAGGGGAAAGGGTTCGAAGGAGGCTTATGCTGCTGGAGGAGGAAATCTGCCGGGCAGCCTCGTCCTGGTTGGTATTAGCTCACTTTGCTTCCATTTTGCTCTATGGATTTTCAATAACTATGATAGAAGAGCATACATTCAAACAAAATAATTAAGACATAATAGTGACATTTTTCTCCAGAATTTTTATCTTTGTCTAAGCAGGGGTACAAATGGTAGGGTAAGGTTCCAATATCTGTTAACACAGCTTTCCTTGAAAACACACTGTAACAGCTATTGAAATGTTTTGCCAGCAAGAGTCATGTAACAGCACCTGTGAGAGAGGCTGTGACATTGGTTTTTATCCCCTGAAAGAATGGAAATTGGGTGGCTTTCAGAAGAAAGCCATTGAATGAGCTGCTTAATGTTCGGTTACTATTCGGGATGCATGCTGTGGCATGGTTACCGTGAGGCGGCACGTGCCAGCACCTAATGGCTCCAAAAGCAGTATTGCCAGCCCTGGAAGGTTGTCCCCAGCATGGCAGGGAGTGTGCTGCAACAGTGTCCCCACCTTGCTCCAACCTTTTTCAGGCGTCCTCCTGCTCTGCTTTTCACCCGTGGGCTCGTGCTGTGAGGAGGGGGCCCTGCCATCCCCTGAGTTGCTCTTCTCGCAGCATGTGCTCCACCGCTGAAGCCACAGCTCCGGGTTTCAGTGGTGGCGCTGGGAGTAGAGACCGTGCCTGCAGAACGTCTCCCTGTGGAGTGGCTGCTCCAGTTCCTGTTGGACTGCTGTGGTTGCACCTCTCTGAGACGTAAAACTCCCGGAAACATCCATGGGACCTTGTTTGTTGTGGCTGTCCCCACCAACTCCCACTCTGCACCGTAAACAGGAGGCGGCTGAAGGTGTTGCTCCAGTGGTTCAGCTGAAGTCAAGGAGAAATGTCGGCTGCTGCGTGATGACTAAGGCTCACATGCTTATTACTTCTATCAGTTAGAGCTCTTAATCACTTTGTGCTGTTTCATCCTATAACATGAATTCACTTCAAGCTGTGAAATTCACCATTTTTGCCATGACTAATTTGTGAAATCTGCCACCTTCTTTCGTGGTTCGCTTTGTGCCCTAGTTAGGCATCATCTGTCTGATTAGGGAAATCTGCGATTTGTTCCTTGCAGTTGAGCCATGACAATTTCATTCCCCTCCTTTCTCCTCTTTGCACTCAACTGGGATTTCATCGTCACTTTTGCCTTCTGATGCAGTGGGGACAGAGTGGTGTGGAAACCGTCTTTGCCGGGGTTTGCACACAGTGAGTCCTGGCTTTCCTCCTCTGTGTGGTGTGTGAGTAGGGCTCAGTCTTGCATCGGTGGCCCTCAGCCTAAGGCTTTAACCCTGGCTTTCGATAAAGCCACTTAGGTCTAGTATATTATGTTTACCATCTCACTACGTTTCTCCCAGCCTGGTTGCTACAATATTTTGGAAATCATTTCCCACCTGCCTTGCCAGTGCCTTCTTTCATGATACATTCATCTGTTACTCTTTATATTGAACAGTGCTGGCATTACTAAATGCTATAAATGTACCCAGTATAACATAAAAATACACAAGCAGCTGACTGGTCTTGCCTACAAGAAATACTATTAATCTTTCATATTTTTCACACGCTCTGGGCAAGATCCAGAGGGTGTTCAAGGAACATCTTGTAACTGAATCAGGTCCTAAATTCTGATTTTCTCCCTGATTGGTTAATGCCTAAAAATATTTTCCCACACTCTTAATGTCTTAATTGTTTCTTGAAGATGTTGCCAGCTCATCCATCGTTTTACCCATAATTTACATCCTCTTACAAACCCAGTGAAATATTATTTTAGTGTTTCTGTCGCTGAAATACAGTGATAAATGGTTTTCTTTTAAGATCAGTGGGAACAGTGTAATGGATGTGCAGGACAGCTTATTGACTTGCTCTTGCCAAAATACAGTCCTGCCATGAAGTTCAGAAGGATCACAAGCTGCCCTGGATACTCCTCATGCTTCAACTCATCCTTTTTAATGTTAAAGCTTATGGGTTTGTGCTACACAGAGTTTTACGAGATAATGATAGGAGAGCAAAGGAAACCTTCCCTCCTAGCTCTGCTCCTTTTCACCATAACTTTCCATCTCACTCTTTCTGTACTCTGCCTTTTTTTTTTACCAGTTTCACTCAGTCTGTGTTAATCACCTCCCTGTCTGAAGCACAATCATGTAAATTAGATCAGCAGCACCATTTCAATTGACAGATAAATAAACGGACAAATCTCTGAGAAACTCTGGCTGTAGTTAACCCTTCCTCAGAAGTCCAGAGGAGGAGGTTCATGAACGCCCTAAAGTGTACTTTGTCCAGCTATCGGGGATGATCCTGCTTCTGCTCATACAATTGACAAATGTATTTGAATGACTCGGAGCAGGATTGTGGTTGGTGCTCAGCACCCCACACTCCTCTGAATCTGCTGCTTTCAGCACAGGAGTCTTGCAGCCGTACTAGCCCAAGCTATTTACTTAGCACCACTGTGGACTAATCAGATGGCAATAAAAGCTTTTACTGTGCCATCCTGTTTGTGATCAGCAGAAACATAAAAAGCATGTTAGCAAATTGATTTTTTGGCATTAATTGTGAGCAAAGAGCATTATACTGAGTACAGATAGGGTGGGTTTTTTCAGGCAGAAAAATTCTATTTTAGTATTTTAAAAGTGATTCTGGAAGATGCTGAGCTAAGCCCAATGGACATACTTTTCAAATGCCATAAGGCAAAGAGTAGTTACTGAATCTCCTCAGTCTTATTAGCTTACATAAACATAAAAATTTGAATAATGTTTAAAAAGCTAAATTCTCCAGATAATCCATAATCAGTAAGTGTTCATTACTGAGATGTAGCAAATATGCATGAGATTTCCCTGGTGACATTTTGGTTACATGATTTAAAAGGTGTAGAAAACTCTCCTCCGTGTGGGGCCCAGCAGAAACTTCCGCAGGCTCCAAAGGTCGCTCGGCGGCAGCTTGGACCTTCCTGGTCCCCTTCAGGAATGAGCAGGAGGAAATCGGAATTCACTGTCTCATTTTACAGCTCTGGTGATTTATAAATAAATCATCCCCACACGATGATTGATGTCTCCATATAAATAATTAAGTCTTGACCTTATGTTATGACACCTGCTAAATTTTTTGGCACTTGAAACCAACGCTGAGGAGAGATCCGTGACACCGGATAAATAAAGGTGGGACAAGATTTGAGGGGGAGGGAGAGGCAGCTTTCTGTTTACTCTCATTTTGTTTTGTTTGATTCCATCAGCTAATTGGGATGATGATTATTAATCTCCGTTGCCATCTACTCTATGGATTTAATTCCTGCCTGTGATTGCTGTCGGAAAGTTTGCTCCATTAGGAGCAGACTTTGATTAGATTTCCAGTAGACGCAGTTTCCCAGAGCTCCCCCAAATCGCGGTGTGACCTAGCCCAGGCACTTTATACCCATTTTTGTTTGCTGTTTACTTGGCTTGGTGGCAGAGCTCCAGCAGCCCGGGTGACACTGTCATTCTGCTCAACCAGGCTAGGTAGCAGGTGTCAGCAAAAGTTTAATTTGGAAGCTCATGAATTCAAAAGGAGAGCTTAACGGTTATCCCCAACACAGAGAGCTGTTCTGGCCTGCTCCTGGAAAAGAGAAAATCCCGGGGACATGAAAGGAATTGATGAGACGCCAGGCACCTGACAAAATGAAATCTTCTCGGGCTAAACTGGTGATCGCTTTTTCATCAAATGATGAGCATCATTAATAAACAAAATGGACTTAGCGACTGCATTCATGATTTTCACTTCGGAGACCATTCAGGTTTACCATCCATCCTCCCTGGCTGGTACTGGTAGATACAGCCTATTCTCTGAGGAGCTGCAACTTTTAAATCTTGCAGTAAAGGACAAGCATTTCAGGGTAAGTGTCCAACGCAAAAAAAAAAAAAAAAAAAAAAAAAAGAGCAACTCTGGGTGTTTTTAAACCTCTTTGCCCGCACACAACGCAAGTCGGCTACAGAGGGAAAGCAGCGCTGTGATGCCGTGATAAGGAGGGGCTCGCCGAACCCCTCAGAAAGCTTAAAAACCCGACCAGGCAGCCAGGCGCGGACCGGGGGGCACAGCACCCCGTGCAGACACCCCCGTACGGAGCTGCCCTTCGTTGTCTGTTGCCGCGGTCCGGGTACGTGCGCTCCTCGGGCCCGAGGTGCGGGGGCAGTGCGAGGTCCGGGCTGGCCGTGCCACCGGGCAGGGCGCGGGGTGCGGGGCTTACCGCGGCCGGAGGCTACAGCGAGCCCCCGGCGCCCCGCGGACCGGCTCCAGCCACGGGAAAGTGCCTTAACACCGCGCAGCCCGAGCCCCCGGGAACGGGGTTTCCAGCCCGGGGAGGTGCCGGCATTTAGCAACTAGTTTGCTTCGGATCCTGGCACCGGCGTTACCGAAGCCCGGGGCAGAGCCGCACCCGCGGCTCCATCCCTCACCCGCACCGGGCCGCCGGCTCCGTCCCTCACCCGCACCGGGACGCCGGCTCCGTCCCTCACCCGCACCGGGCCGCCGGCTCCGTCCCTCACCCGCAGCCGGGCCACCGGCGCCCCGCGGAGCCCCGTGTCCGAGGGGCCGGGCCGGCCCCGCCCGACGCGCCGCAGCCCCGGGCACCCCCGCGCCGCACCTGCCCCTCCAGCCCGCCGGTACCGGCGCCGCCGGCCGGGGGCAGCCCCGCGGGGAGGGGTCGCGCCGCCGCGGGGACGGACGCGGGACGAGGGGCCCCAGCGCGGCGCCGCCGCAAGTTTGGGCACTTTCCCGAAGTGGTGCGGGGAAAAGTTGGGGAGCGGCCGGGCGGGGCGGGGGGGTACCGGCGGGGCGCGGCCCGGCCCGGGGACGGGGGACTCGCCACTGACCTGCGCCGCGGCCGCGCCGCCTCGCCGCGCTCAGCGCATCCTCCGCGCCGCGCCCGCCCGCCGCCGCTCTGCGCGCCGCAGCCGCGGCTCCGCGCCGGCGATCCTCGGCGGGGAGGGGGGAGCGGAGCGGGACAGCCCGCCCGGAGGAGGCAGAGGCCGCCGCCCCCTCCCCGCCTCCGCGCCCCCCCCGCGCCGCCGCGCCCCGGCCGCCTCCGCGCCCCCGCCCCGCGCCCCGCTGCGCACCTCCGGGAGCAGGTGCGGCGGCCTCCGGCGGGGAGCGCGGCCCGGCCCTGCTGCGCCCTCGGCGCATCGTCCCTCGCCGCCGCACGGGGAGAGCGCGGGCGGTGCCGGTGCCGGTGCCGGTGGTGGTGGCGGTGCCGGTGCCGGTGCAGCCGCTGCCGCCTTTCCAGGGGTGCCGTTCGCTTCTCAAGTTTGACACGTTGTGGCGGCGCCGGCCGCCCCCCCGGCCGCCTTCAAGGCTGCTGAATTATGCATTGTCTGAAGGGCAAATGCCGGCGTGCGGAACGGGGGCTGCCGAGAGGAGCGTGGCTGTGTGTCGCCGTGTGTCGCCGTGTGTGTGAGCGCACAGGCGCGCACACGGCTCCTGCTGGGGAGCGGCGCCGGGAGCTTGTGCCTGGGCGTCTGCCCGAGGCATTGCAGCCCCCGGGGGGGCAGCGGCGGCGGGGGGGTCCCAGGCAGGGCGCTGGGGGAAGCCCTGCGGTCCTGCTGCCGGCTCTGTGGGGAGGAACGGGGCAGGGAGGTTCCTGTCATCCCCTCGGTGTGGGTACGAGCATCCCGCCGGGCATGTCCTCCTCCGGTCTGCAATTTAACAGCGGTGTGGGAAGGAGGTGTATTTTGAGACCAGCTGGGAAGATCGGTCGGTGTCGCGCACTTAGTTCCCAGAGAAGGTGGTTGTGAGCACAGACCCCAAGGGGAGGAACAGTAGAAGTAGTTGGAGGAGAACTGAAGTGGTGATGGTGCCCTCAAACAATAAATCACAGCAGGTGTGCTGTGGCCGGGGCACAGCAGGGACCAAGGTGCCTTCTCAAGAGCCTGGGATGTGAACTGTGGAGTAACTGCACAGAAGGTGCCGCTTGCACTCTTTGCTGGCTATTTCCCACCCTAAAATACCGAGAGGACTTTCCCGCACAACTGTGCAGTGGAACAAACAGTCTACTAAGAGCAAAACCAGGTCATGTCAAGGGTCCCCAAGAATGGGCTCTGTGGCATGCCTGGCTATTGCTAGGTGTAATGAAGTGGCCACTGGAAGAAATTAAGGAACATCAGAGCTAGACAAAACAGTAGCCTCAGAGCCCGTGTATCAAGGGGGGTACGCTGTGCTCTGCACCCCCTCCTCAGCTTGGAGAGCGGTGGGTCCCAGGAGCTGCCCATTCTGCCAGGGACTCGTGGAGCTGAGCGCTGGCAGCCCGGAGGGAGCGGCGGCGGGGCTTGCCGACAGACAGAGCCAGCCGTGTTACGTTGGTGTACCCTCCATCCATCCTTAATAAGGCATTGTGAGCATGCAGTATTAAATGTGTGCCAAGATGGATCGTATCTACAACCCTCTGAATAGTTCCAGGTGTGTCTTATAAATAAACTATGACATTTATCCTTTGACTCGATTAACAGGAATACATTATACTTAGTCTGCTCCCTAGCAATCAATTGTTGCAACTAAGTAGGTGTTATTTATTAAAGTATTGATTAGGGACCCAATCCCGTGGTCTTTAGGCAAGCCAGTTCTTTGCTGATGAATGGAATATTTGATTGAGAGTTTTGAGATCAGACTGTATATAATTCTTTTGTCACAGGGAAAAAAAGTGCATGTGGTACAGCTTTCCGGGGGAGATGCATTCATACCACTTGGAGTTCAAAAGAAGAATAACACACATTCCTTACATGAAAACTGCAATCATTGCTTTACTTGAGTGCCTTCTGTCATTTTCTTTGTGATGCAGTGTGCATAGGCTTTAACAGCAAAAATAAATAAGTCTAACTGGGGAAAGTGCATTGAGTTACATACTATAGATGTAAAACATTCCTTGATGTCTGTTGCTATGGCAGGTGACTGGGGACAATACTGTCCTCTGAGGGCCAACTCCTGTTCGTGCGGCGTAAGGAAACTTTCCTGCTATATCATGGTGGCTGCTTTCGCAAGCAGGGTGAGCAGAGTGTGGCTCTGTGTTCTTTTTTCAGGTTGTGTTATGAAAAATGCTTTCAATGAATGACCTTGAAAACAAAGCCCAGATAAGGGCCCTGGCATTAGGTCCAGTTACAGTGAGTTCTCTGTCTCCCTCCCTGCAGGACTCACAATTACGTTTTTCTTCAATTTCGTCTCCATTACTTGCAAAACATTCTTGGAAATTTGAAAAATAAGGTATTTCAAAACAATGATTTCTGGGATTTATTTTTGTATTTGGGAGGATTTATTTTTACTTTTTTCCCTCTCTGTCTCCAATGGAACAGAAGGCAATGTGAATCCCTTTTGTTTACCTCTTTGTTTCTGCTCCCGACTGCTTAATAACATGAGCAGATATGCTTATGGCTCTGCCTGTAGTCTGGTGCTAGATAGTGACTATTGCAAAGTTAGGAGGAAGAGCAACAATCAAAAAGCTTTGGTTTTGAGAGGGTAGAATGAAATAAGAGGACAGAATGGGAAAAAATATATATATAAGAAAAGAATATACTTGGTAAATGCGTATGCTTTAACAATAAGGAATTTTTATTTGGGTATTTGTATGAAATGAGATTTCTAATTATGTTGAGATTAAAACATGCTAAAGCAAATGCAATATTTACTGAAGGGGATCTTTTGCATTATTAGTTGTACGGACTCATACACTCAGAGTGCAAAGAAATATCCCAGCCTATAATCTAGTATTGTTGTTGTGATCTAGTGATACTAGTACCATGCTTGCAATCAGGATTGCTGGTTATGTACATTACAAATTGTCACTTAGAATCCTAGATATAATCTCACTTCTTTCAAAATTGGAAGGAATTGTTTACCTTTGTTTAGTCATAAGCAAATGCAACTCATCTTTGCAGAATGTTTGCTATGGAAGGCTGGAAAACATTTGGGGGAGTACGAAATTAATTGTAAAGATGGTTTTGGTGCTTAGACACATGCAAAATATTTCTGGTGGAAAGGACTGGAAGTTATTTATCTCAGTGATCTGGAGCCTGATATTTATACCAATGCTATCTGAATCCTTTAGAAAAAAGGTTATTTCCCCCATCCTGCCAATTATTTGGAGGAAAAAAAGAAGTTAAAATTTTTAAAATTTTATATTATAGGAAAATTCATCTTGTATTCCGTCTTTATTCATGTCTCAGAAAATAGCACAGAGAAAAATGAAGAGAACATATGGTGTCTTCTATCAGTCAGTCATCATTACTGCTTCTTCACACTATGTCATCACCCCACAAATAGCAAATGAGTGTGAATTTCTCCCTGCTGAAAGAGAAAAGAGAAAACTGGTTAGTGCAGCCAAGTAAAAAAATAAATTAATAAATATCACAGTAGCATAAACGGGAAGATTATATAAAATATTAAAGACAGAGAATGCAGAGGGAAAACCCCCTAAACTGTCAAACAATAGTATCAAACCTGCAAACGTTGAGCTGGAGCAGAACTCATGTATTTCTCTTGATTTGATAACCAAGCTTGAAATATTGATGGGACACAGTCTCTCTTGCCCATTCTTTATGAATGATTCTGTGCTATTTGAGGTGCTCAAACAGACAGTACTCAAATAAGAACTGCGAGGAATGTAATGTAATAGTTTGTCTCTGGGGCATCCATAAAATCCTGAATTTCCTTTTTAAGCAGACATCTAGGAAAAATATAATTTTATTTAATTCCCCAATGTTCCTATTACACTTCTAGTGTAAAGGTTGCAATTCAAATCCTTATCTGCAAAGCCTCTCTGCCATTCTTAAACTCTCTTGCAAAGAAATATATGACAAAGCAGCCTTGGCAATAGCTGCCATAGGAACTTAATAAACCCCAACACTGGAAACATCCATCCCAGCTTTGGAAGGGATATTTCAAAATCAACCTCCTATAGAAGCAGCAAAAGCAGTTGAGGTTTGGGGGGGGGGGGGGGGGGGCGGGGAAAGATGTGTATGTGTATACATTTGTCTGCAACCTGGTAGATTTCCTGAGATCAGGCAAAACCTCAGGACAGAGTATTCATTTTTTCCTTCCACCTTTCTCCCCTCCCCTTCCCTCCGGTGTTGCTGAAATACCGCAGAGACCCAAAGGCAGACCCTGTGAATAAAGCTCCTGGAGTGGTACATCCAGAGTAGTGCAACAAAGCAGCAAATTAAGAGCCTCATAGGAAATTCTAAAGCAAATCTAGGCCAGATTGTCTCCCAGATCTCTAATCCTTCATTCCCTTTGGATCCTTCCATCAAAAAGCAGCTCATAAGGGGATGCTAATGCACCTGGAATTGAGCCCCATATGTAAACTACAAGGGGAAGCAAGCTCATTTGTAAGCTCCTTTCGTTTTGATGCCCATCTGAACTGGGTACGTAAAGGATGTCTGGTAAAACTATGGTTCAGACAGCTGCCTGGAACCATGTAGACACTTGGACTTGAGTTAAATGTCTTCTATGACCAGTCTAGTATAGCCATACCTGACTGTGGAAGCAGAGCTTTCCTCTGAAGATGGTTTTCTAAAAATTGCTTACATTGCAGCCAGCCAGAGAGGGTGAGCTCAGCAGGCTGGGGAATGGGGCAGTGTCAGCTAGGGTCATGGAAAAGCACAATGGTGGGCAATGCTCGGGATAGAAGAAAGCAGAATAAAAGTGAATTTTCTGGGAGTTAACAAAGAATAAGAAAGTATGAAATGATTCCATGCACCCTGCCCCTGGAGCAATGCTTCTGCGTGGGTAGTATCTGGAAGGTAGAAGTGGCAAGGTTTGTATGGAGAAGGAGTATCTTTATCAGACCAAGGAATATCAATGGGACAAATTGTTGGGTACACAAACCATTCTTTGGGAGAAAAATAAAAACCTCCAGAAAAATTATAGAAACCTCAAAAGACAGAGTTGGAAGAGATGTATTAGATCATATGGTTCATCCTTTGGTAGCAGTAGCAAATTGTCCCCTAGAGACAGAGGACATCAGTTATTTCATAAAATATAGCCAAAAGGCCCAGAAGGAGCAATGTGGTTTAGACAGGGAAGCCTGAGAAGCGTTTGATTTAGTCTTAAGTGAGAACAGCAAGACCTACCAGGCTCAGAACCCAAAAACTGCCC
Organism: Falco cherrug; assembly: GCF_023634085.1. Lineage (NCBI taxonomy): Eukaryota > Metazoa > Chordata > Aves > Falconiformes > Falconidae > Falco > Falco cherrug. Next base: position 11,950,933 of record NC_073710.1, on the reverse strand, counting down.
TTGAAAGTACTCTTTGGAAACCCGGCTGACAATCTGGAGTAACCAGGAGCTGTTTTTGTCCTCATTACACTGAGTAGGTGCTGGAAGAGATTCTTTCAGTAGGACATACCAAGATGTATGTTGAGATACTCCCCACACAACATACAAGGGCGCAGGTGTTTGGAGTATTTTACTGCTCCTGTTTTGTTCATCCTAGAGGAGTGTGGTTGAGATGGAGTGGTTGCCCATGGCCCTTTGAAGGATGGAACTTGGAGGGCTTGGTTCTGCCAGGTCATGTTGCTCTCTAAGATGTAATTTGTTGTGAGTAAAACAATGTGCTGTGCTAACTTTGGTTCTCCGCTAGAGATGTACTCAGGTCCCATCCAGTTCTGGCATTTGAGGCTTGGGCTCTCTTGGAATGGTTTGGCTTTCCTGGACGGATTCACTTTGTCATTTCCAGAGACAGTAAAACTCAGGGACAGAATTCATATGCACCTCCTGTGCAGCTCCTTATTGTCCGGGTTTGGGCAAGAAATGGAACCTTGATCTATCAGTATAGAGATGGACTTCGCTGTGCAGCGTTTGGGATGACCCTGAGCCTGTTTTTCCAAGTGGATGAGTGGAATGAATCATACTGGAAAGATGAATTGGAGAAAAATATGCTTAATGCTGGCCAGCAAAACTGATCCTGGTGGGATCACTCCATCACTGAAGAAATGTGTCATAGCCCTTTCATAGGTGACATAAACAAGTTCCTTTTTAGGCTGCCAGGAACAGGGGCAGATCTCCTGACACTTGCATTCATTCTTCTGGAGTTTATGTGCTTTGTAAGTTGCTGGTATGACTCAGCAGAGAGGGAGCACAGTGCAGGCATGTAAGCCTGCTCCTGAGGAAGAACTGTTCTGAGGACCATCCAAAACAAAATAACTACAAAGTGTAACAAACAACGCTTTTCCTAGCCTCAGGTTAGACCTGGCTCCTGCTCCCCTACCATGGACCTCCTCTCCCTTCAGCCTCTCCTGCCTTCTGCTCCTTTACCCTAGGACGCACGCCTCTGCATCGTCCATCCCCCACACACATTGCCCAAATAAAACCACTTCTGACCACATCTCCCTTCCACGTCTTTTTTTCCTTCACTGCTGCTGTCTTTTCCCTCTCATGTTACTACTACCAGTTCTACATTTCCCCCCCCTCCCCAACATATAATGTAAAGAATAGATTTTGCGCATGGTTCTTGTGGAGGGGGGCTGAGCCTGCAGAGAAAGCTGGTGTTCCTTGTTCTTCCTTCTACTGTTCTTTTGCATCTGTCATGCTGTTTTCAATAAACAATTAAATTAAGTACATGTATTTAAGTCAACTGGGATTTCACCTAGTCTGCTTGCTTAAATATCGCTCCTGTGAAATGGGAATGCCTTGCTCTGGAACTGCTATGTTAGACATGGTTTCATTATATGATATTTTATCTTGTTTCTCCTGTACTTTCACTGACTGAAATACAGAGAGGAGAAAAAAAATGGGGTAAAGGGGATGCCGTAGGTTTAGGACTGGCTTTGCATAACCTCATTGGTTGGGGTTTGTTTGCAAACCCAAGGGTGCTTGAGATTCAGGTCACTTCTCTCAATCCCCCTGCAGTGGTAGGCGTGTGTGTGAATGCATCAGAGAGGAGAGATAAATGACTCACATTATGATCCATCTTTATTTCAAATAGTACTCCGTAAAAGGGAGAGGGTGGCTTTTGTGTTGCAAAAACCCTGTTGATTTAATTTTTATTTCGCAGAGCCGGGCGTGGCTTGGGCAGTGGTACTATCTATCTTAACACGCAGAAAGTGAGGGCAGCACAGATGTGTGATTTTTAGTTTGGCCAACTTCTCTGAGGAAAGCTAGCAGATCAGTTTAGAAAAAAAAAAAAAGTAAACTATCTTTGGCCTGTAGATTTTTTCTTGTTTCTTCCCTCTCGGTTTTCATTTCTGAACAGGCATTGTCATCTCGTCTCATTAGAGGTAACAGAATCTGAAGGGTAAGACGGCAAAAATCCTGGCTATTGACACATGTGATGCAAACTAGCTCTTATTTCCTTTGTAAATCGGGGATTGTGGAATATTGTAGCAGATGTCAACTGGGGAAAGTCTGCTGTTGTCCTTTAAAAATCAGCTGCTGCCTAGGTGCACTGGCTTTCTGTAGAGCTAAAGCAGTGATGCTTCCAGAATCAGGCTTCCAGTCTTCCCTGAATTTTGAATCACAAAAGCAACTCCAAGGTCACTTCCTGGAATACCTTTGGATTTTCATCACTTTGGGCCATCTGGACTAGATGAGCAAGGTGATATCAGTGAACTCCTTTGTGAACAACTATCCATATGACAAAGGGAAGGATGCCTTTACACAGCGCAAAAAGGGGAGGCAAAAGCTCAGGGTGGAATCAGGATTTCAGTTTTATTTTGAACCAAGCAACGTAACCTTTAAATTCACAAAGCATTGTCAGCTCTTATAATCCTTTATTAGTCTGCTTGGTTTTGATTTCTGTTTGTATTTTTAATATCTAGGGAAAGACAGATTTTGGCACCCTTTAGTCTGAACGCTGTCAACTGTCACTGTAGCAATAAGGTGAGTAAGAATTACTTGTGTGAGCAAGATATAATTGACTGGGCACTTACAGAGAAGAAAAAAGGAGGAAAAAGAAAAAGGAGTACCTTTAGCTTGATTCAAGCATTCTGTCCATTCTGGAAATAAAGGAAGAGAGAACACAAGCTGCTGCATTTGTGTGATTGCACTAAAACAGCAGCTTGTGTTTACATTTTAACTTTCCATGACGAGGCTGCTGGCTGCATGGCTGGAAGCACAGATTTGGGATGTGGCGAGTACATGTTTTGTGGGCCCTGTTATGGTGCCCCAACCAACCTTTTTACACTTTTACTCTTTTACACATGAGTGTCAGCTTCCGAGGCAAAGGCTTATGGCACTGGGGATTTCATTTTGTCTTTGTAAGTCTCTCCAGAAAAGGAGAACATGCAGAAATAAAAGAGACACAAAGGTTTGCTCTCGTGCTCTCGAGCTGATTTTCCTCGTACAGTGAAAGTGGTCAGCAACTCTGTGCTTCTGTTAATTCAGTGCTGCATTGAAATTCTCCGTAATATCATCTAGGGCCGGACTCTGCCCTCACATTCACTTTGGATGGTTTCTTAGTATGTCAAACATCTCGTTAGCCTCCCAGTGTGATATGGTAAAGCACAAAGCAATATTTTATGGCGTGGCAGACCTGAAGCACCAATTGCAATGTAAATGCTCTCCCTCTTGTATCTAATTCATTCGCACTGGTCCCTAATACAAGTGATCCTCTGGATCGCTTCCCCAAATACGGATGGCAAAACCACATCTGTATGCTGGAGATGCCGATGGCTTTTCTTTTCTAGTAATTCCTTTTCTAGTTACGAAGCTCCCCTCCTTCCCCTCCCCGCTCCCTAGATTTTTGAAAAGACCGAATGAAGACTTGACTCTAGGTTGTCACTCTGCAAATCAAGCTGTTTTCTAATCAACCAAACACTCAATTATTTGCCCTTCTGTACCTTAAAAAGCAATGATAGAGATTACTGATAGGAACTCCATGATAATATGTCAGCCCTTTTTCATTAAGCATGCCAGCTTGCGTTGTAACCTTGCTGCTGCTGCCAGAATACAGTAAACTTTTTGTTTGATCCCACAGGGTCCTTGAAGTTTATTTCATTACAGAGTATAATATCTCCTAATGGAAGCTAGGTAATAGACATACCAAGAACTAGCAAACAGGAGATTTTGTGTCAAAAGAGAATTCAATTTTAATTAATCTTTTCAGAGTAATTCAATTGAGTCTTCAGAAGGAATCTATTTCTGCTTTTCCCCACAGTTTCCTGCACCGATTCTGCATATTTTAAATCTGTAATTCAGTAGTCAGAGAGTACATCTAAGTAGAAAGCAAAAGATACATGTTAGACCGCATCTTGGGAGATTTGCTTGTATGCAAGGACTGGATCTTTTCCTCTTAACTACCGTGTTTTGGAGGCAGCAGGAAGATCTTAATGTTTTTTCCCGTGTCTCATTCTCCCTCCTACCCTCCTGCAGTGTGTGTACAGGTATATGTGTAGCTATGTGTATGTACGTATATGAACACATATATAAATATTCCATTATTTTTCATTGGCAAGAAGACTTTACTTTTCTGGCTTTTAATTTAAATGTGAGAGGCCCATTTCTTTGTTACTTCCTCTGTATCCATTTAGCAGTGCAAGAAAGAGTTATGTGTCAGCATGTATAGGTGCAGTATACGTGTGTTTAGTCTCTCTCTGTGTCTACAACCTCCCAAGCCTGATGTAATAATTCATACATGGGTGACAGGCACTTTAGAAATTATTCTCTGTAAAATGGAAAGAAAATAACACAGAATGTATAAACTTGTAGTATTATCTCCTTCTAGCTAGTTCTCCACCCTCTGAACAAATACTTTTTACATTTTTATTCTTATCATCTTTAGGGCTGAAAAAATCATCTCTTGGCATCACTCTTGATTTTTCTGACATGGCTTTCAATTAAAGCACTTTTATTTCACTGATGATGTTGTATTGATTATGATGGGACTGCATGTCACCCAGATGCACTCTGCTAGGGAGGGTCTGTCCTGAAAGGATATGGGTAGAAGGTAGGTTAGGATTCACTTGCTTGAGGTGTAAAAAGCACAAAGTCATATGATGTCAGAGTAGTAGCTATTTACTGACACCCACTTTGTGCAGAAGTATCTAAGGTTTACCATGAAAGCGAGGGACCGGTCGGCCAGGTGTGTGCAGGAAGGCACGTTCCGTCTGTGGGGCGGCGCGTGGCTCTAAGCAGAAAGCCGAGAGCTGAACCACTCCCGCTCCCTCTCTCATTCGTGCCGTAGCCTGTAATAGAAAATAAATTAACATACTCATTTTAATCTTAGGCAAGGAAGAGTGGAATATTGCTTATCTGGCAATACAGGGTGTCCATATCATCTCTGGAAGAATGGGGAACATGCAGGTGAATAGAGACACCTCTGCAGAGCCGGAGCCTGGTGAAGGGTGTGTGGAAGAGCTGTTGAAGTGAGAGGAGCTGCGTGCTCTGGAATCAGGCAATAAATTCCCAATTTATTTTCTATTTAATTTTCTCCTTGGATTTATTTAAAACTGTTTTGATAACGGGAGGCTTCTGGATCTGGGAATTTAGCACAGGGAGGGGAGAACACTAAGATTACGTATTGCTGTTTCTGTAGGTATATATAGTATTGCTTTTGTGGTGTAGCGCAACTTGAATTCAGATGCACTGCTTCCCCTCGCCACGGTAGGTAATACATCTAGCCAGAAAGCTTCAGTGGGGTAGGGCAGGAAGAAAAAAGAGAAGCAAAGAGGTGAAGGAAAAAGGGAGAAAAGAAAAATGGATCCATAGAAAAATGAGAAAAAAGCAGTAAAGAGGGTAAGAGTGGTGAGCAAGAACAAAGGGATAGAGCCTATGTTAGAAAAAGGAAGGGAAAACATGAAGTGGCTTGAGGATGCTGAGAAAACTCATCCTTCCAAAAAATGAGACTCTTTGGGAACCAGAGCAAGACATGGTGCTAGAGCATTGCCTTATGGGCTGAGCAACGGCGGGAGTGAGAAGGAAAGCCTAAAAGGAAATTGAAGGGGGAAAAGAGAGTGCTTTTGAAAGCAGGTACAGCTGGTATCAAAAGGGAGGTGGTGCTGCTTTCTGCTGGGGTGCAAAGGTGCTCATCGTTCTTTTGCTGAAGGTTGTGACTGATACAAATGCGAGGCTGGATCTACCACAAGAACTCCCCATTTTCAAAGAAATACGTTAAAAGAACTTGACTACTTTGTACTTATGGGCTATTTATTTGACATGCTGTAGAAACTTGCTTTTCATTAAGTGAAAAGAGAAAGTGAATCTGAGCTAATAGCCTAATTTATAAAAGAAAGCATCTTTTCCTCAGCATGCTTAATGAGGGAGTCGAGCTAAAGCAGAGAAGGCGGCAGAAGGCAGCCCCACATGTCTGGCACGGGAAAGCAGTGGCCACTGGGCCAGCAAATAGTTAGACCCAGCAGCTATTAGCATTTATTTAGGGGCACTTTTGAAATCTGTTTGAAATCACGTGCCTGCAGAAACAGGGGCTGCTGGCACTGAAACGCCAGAACGTGGTTAGCTGTCCTCCCAGCGGCAATGGGTTTTGGGAAGACCCTCCCTGCAGCCCCTGCACGGGCAAGAAGACATGAAACTAACACATAGTACACTGTAACGCTAACAAAGAGCCTCTTTGTGTGGGTCTTCTCACCAGCAGGTGTCTGTAATTCGATTTATCGAGGACTCTGACTTCCTCACCTAGGGCTCCTCTTAGCCCAGGTGAACCAGACTGCCCTGCCCACGTCGTCCAGTATCCACGCTGCCACGCGGTGTGGTAGGCTTACCCGGGGAGTGGGTAACGGATGAGCAGAGCTAACGACTACACAGAGTGAGAAGGATGTGTTGTGGTGTAGAGCAAATGGCTGGAGTTGTCGTTTTTGTCTGCACTAAGAGCTGTGTCTCTTCAAAAACAAAACAAGATCAACAAGGGCAAGGATTCTGTGTTCAGCTGGTTTAATTCCTGTGGGAATACTGGGACTGAGAGAAACGGGTAAAAATACTAAAACCTAGAAATGTTCATGGCTGATTCTTGAGAAATGTGCTTAGAAAATATGATTAATAACAAGGAACCCAAAGGAAAAACCCAGCAGTGTTCAGAGCTCTCCATGCCAGGCTGCAAATAGAAGCCCTCTTTTTCTTGAATCAAAGTGCAGGAGAAATATGAGGAAAATTTGTTTAGGTTTTGTGCCATTGTATGGTATGGCTGGCATCTCATCAGCTACCTGTTAAGGAACAATGTTAGTTACAGCATCCTATTTACTGCCATCCTTTTTTATTTGAGCATGTGTAATTTAAAGTCATTTGAAGAACTAGCAGTGAAACAAACTGTCTGAAATGCACAAGGTTATTTCCTTAAAATCTGGGCTTTAATGACGTGCAAAAAGGGACTTGCTTAATTTCCCCCAGGCAGTCTTTGATTTTGCGTAGTTCCTTTGAGCCCAGCCTCATATAAAGTTGACTTGGGAAGGCAATGGGCATCACATTTCCGAAGGGGGAGAGGGGCCAAGTCTACTTCTGCATACAGCAGGGACGGTGGGGTGGCAGCAGCACTGCCTTTGGCCCTGTAAGTGAAGAAACCTGTTTCTGAAGATGCTGTGTTTACCAAGCAGGGCCAAAATGAAGAGCCATGTCAGCCCTTTAATTTCTGCAGAATAAACTGTGGAGAGTTTTCCCTTCTCCCCCCTCCCCATCTCACAAGCACTTGGCTTAAAATTAGCTCTGACTCACTTGCCAGATTGCTGGTAGGTAGTTCAGAGCTAACACCTCTGCTGGGGGGAGAGGCTGGCGCTGTTTGACAAGCCTTTCTCCGAGTGCAGTGCACGCAGCCTGGCACAGAGTTGGGACGTAGATGCGCTGGGATCTTCCCTCTCGCTGCCATGGACTTTGCCTGGGGTGTCATGCCTGTTTTAAAAACCTCTGGGTGGTTTTCTTGTGTTTCTTGTCAGTGTGAGTCACCAGCCTCATGCCTTGGGTTGCCTGCCTAAGCTGTGAACTGCAACAATTAAACCAAATTGCTGATTTGTGCAAAATGCCCTGGTCTCTCCATCTGACGCGAGGTTTAGTGACACACAGCTGTCCCAGGTGGACTTTCCGAGAAGATGAGCAATCTCCTAATGCACTTCCCATCCAGCATCCTGCTCTGCAGCTGTGCGGGTCGTATGGCCAAGAGGCATCTGAATGTCACCGGTAGAGGAAATGTGTCAGGTGCAATCATCTGTACTGCCTTTACCAAATGCAATGGTAAGATCAAAGGTCTAAAGCTCCAGTGAATAGAACAAAACAACAGATAAAAGGTCTAAAATAAAATGTTCTAACTCAGAGCTCGCAGATGGGCTCATCCTTGTCCCTACTTCAAGACTAGCTCTTGCTAGCATTTGCTCCCTTTATTGCCTTCATTCTTCAGCTGGCTTTGCTGTGGGGGTTCAGTAACGTTCCTTATGTTTAGGGGGTATGAAATCAATAATTAAAATCCTCACCTCTGTAATTTGCCCTGTATTGACACAGCCTGATAGCTTCCCTGCTGAAGGCACTGCCGGCTCTCCAGTGCAGACATGGCTGGCAGAGATGGGGCTCTTGGCTGGGAATGTAAAGCTACTCATTCTGGTGAACCTAAAACTTTGAATTAACTCTTCTGAAATTGAACCCAGACCTCCCTGAAGACATCCCAGCAGCCCCAAGGGTGCCATTAGGCTGTAAGTTCTCCAGGGCATGGGCCGTCTCATCCCGTGGAGCTGTGTCTTGCCCAATAACCCGGGCCCTACACACAGCTCTAGGAGATGTTGCAGCATGTGCAGTATGTAACTGCAATAAGTGACATGATAACGTCATTCAGGCAATCGTATCACTGAAAGCTATTCCCATGCCGACCACCTCAGCCATTTTGCTGTAAAGATCTTCCAAAAATGACAGTGGGAAATAGGAAAAGGTTTTTATTTTTGTTGGGTTTTGCTTTTGATAGTCTTCAGAACAATGGAAGTTATTTTTACTCAAGCTGTCAGGGGAAAAATATCACACTGAGGCAGAGGCTGAGCTCAAGACAACTCAGGTGGAGCAGGAGCTGAAAGAGCGGTTCCCCACGTGCAAGCGCCTGCTGGGGCTCTTGCCTCCACCGGCTGGCTGCTCCGGCCAGGTTTTGTCCGGGAGCTGGGGATGCCTGACCAGAAGAGGGCTGGGATACCTGGACATCAGGAGGCAGGGGGAAGAGACAAGAGGAACCTGGACGAAGCGGTGCTCCATCAGAGTCTAGTCCGTGGCACCTGGGAGCAGAAGGTGAGCATTTCTTCTTTCATGCCTCTGTACAAGGGGGAGCAGTGTGGCACCATTGAAAGCTGTGGCCTTGCTAAGGAGCAGCGTGTTCTGCTATTGCTGCCCCAGCCAACAGATAGTGAATAAGGTTCAGCTGAGGCTGAGCCTCTGGGGATTAAACCCACTGCAGGAACGAGGAGAGCCAAAACTTCTGTTATAAAAGCAAAAGGAAAGAAAATGATGTGAGAACAGATACTTGCATGATCTTGCATTTTGGAAAGTCCAAAGGGATGGTAAAGCTGCTGAGAAAAAAGCTTTGGCCTGGTTCTGCATCTTTCTTCTAGGCAACCAGGCAGCGTGCATGGAAGCCTGCTTTGAAGCACATTTCAAACGGAATTGTCATCGCTAATATTCGGTAATTGCCGTATCTTGTCCCTGTATTATACTGCATTCACAGGCAGGCAGTATTTTACTGAAAGCATAGCAAAATGCAGCCCTGATTCAATGCAGCCTCACGTGTGTTATGGATGGGGAAGGGAGGGATGGCGAGTGGCAGTGCGGCACCCCGTGAGCCAGCCAGAGCGGGGCCGTGTCCTCAGGGCTCCCTGTGCCACCTGCGGCCACGCAGCGACTCCTCGCCCCGCTCACAGGCTCGTGTTTGGTGGCTCCTGCTTGGAGTCAGGTGTTCTCTGCCCGACACGTGAAATAATTGAATCAAGTACACCTGGCGTGCTAACAGGTCACCTGGGTCTCGAGAGAAAGTACAGCCTTTTGCACTAATATAGCAGGCGGTGCCGAGAGGAGGGTGACGTGCTGGAAGGTGGTTGTAGCTGTTGGTAGCAATGGGGGTTGCCCAGGATCTGAGAGCTTCATTAAAAGCTGATGTGTTTTATGTTTTGTCCACCCGTATCTATATTTTACTAAAAACATGACATGTGAAATGTAGATTAGGATACTTCGAAACCACCTGGTTCCAGGAGCATTGACTTAGACGTGAACATCTGAATTTCGTCAGGTTTGAGGATACATTCCTGAGCAAAGACAGGCTGCCCAGCCACTGAAGGAAGTTAAACACAAGGGAGAAATAATTTCTGTGTTCAACTGCTGCTAAATGACAGATACTTAACAAAGCACATTTCTAAACAAACATCTTCAATATTTTTCTAGCCGTATTTTACAGCTATGGCTCTTGAGACTGGTTCTAGTCTGAGGGACAGGCATGACAAAATTCCTTGGTAAAAAAACACAAGAAACTTTGGGGGTTGAAATAATTCTGTGAATGTCTGCCCACGCCCCTCTCCATCTCCGCCATCCTGTGCCATTCCCCCACCTGTACCCTTATCCATCATTGCTCTGGCCAGCCAGAGGGAAGCAGCATCTTGGAGAGCAAAGATGTGTCTTCCCCAGTGCCTGCAGACTGTGCATTAGTGCTCTGTGTAGGAACAGGCAAATTGAGACTTTGATGGGGAAGGATAAATACACCAGAACAGTCAGCAGTGCAAAAGGTACCCTATAAATGGCATGCCTTAGATGAAGGTAGCTACAGCGTGCCAGCAGAGATGCAGTGGCCATATCCTGCTCCGAGTGGGACCCAGCAAGCCAGGATTAACTTCATGGAAGTTAACAGATGCTCCAGAATTGCATCAGCAAAGCCGCAGATGGAACTGGGTTTTCTGAAATGTTTGAAGGAGAGTACACGTCTCCTGGCAGAGCAAGCGCGGTCGGATGTAGCCCAGGAGCGGCAGGGCTGGGTGCCATTTTACTCTTTTTTGTTTTTTAATAACTCCAGGTTTTAGCACTTCCACTTATTATTGCAGTGGCTGACAGGGGACCTACGGGAAAATCCAGTTTTATTGAAACTGAAAAGGTCAGTTTTGTTGAGCGTTTCCATGGTGATAATAATAAATTAAATATATTCAGAGTTTTCAAGCTACTCAGATCCATGGGTTGGGCTGACCAGCTGGAAGATTTTCCCACAAGCTATTTTAATAGTGTCTTGTTGCACGGCTTTTATGTGTGGGGTTGGCTTGAGGTTTTTTTTCTCTTTGTTAAGCCAGATTCTTCAGTCTTTATAGTGCTGTCCATGGACAGACCCCTGGCAGGAAGCCTCAGGAACGGGTCCGAAGCCCACTGGGAAGGCAGCTTTTCAGTATCGCTATTTCAGTGTTGATTGTCCCACTAATAGGTGCTTTGAGCAAATATTCCTCCGTTTGCCTCTGGCAAATGCCACCTGGGACTCAGCGATTTCCCCACTGACATCAGTGAGGTCTTTGCTTTGTGTTCAGTGCGGGTTGGGTTAGTCTGTAACAGGATACATTTTATTAGGGCTTAGATTGATTTTGGTCAATTGGTCAGGCAAATACAATCTCTCTTTCGTGCCTGGAGCATTGGATGGTATTTGCAGCTACTGCCAATTTGGTAAGGAGAGGTACAGTCACCCTTCTCTGGGGTGCTACACATTGAAACGTCCCCTTTTTTGTCTGCAGACCTGCAGGAAATCCCTGCCCTAGCAAAGGCATGCTGGAGCCCAGGAGGCTTCTCTCTGTGCAGTGACTCCTAGGATGGAGCAGCTGACACATTTCTTGTTCAGTGCTTGTAACTAAATGCCCAGTCCTGCTCTATGAATTTTCAAATGATTTCTCATCAGTCTCACGTACTTTCTATATTTCTTTTCCCTTCTGCTTGTTACTAAGGTGCCATAGGCATAAAACTAAGGTCTTCCCTTTTAAAAAGTTCATCTGCTCCTACCACTCGCTGCTAATTAGTTCTTTCTTCCCATAACTTTGATAAAGTGCTCTCAGTAACCAGGTATGGTGGCATCTCCTACAGGGTTTCTTAACTTCTGCACTGTGCAGCGCTGTTGATGTGGAAGCCCTTTGCATGATCGCATAGATGGGGGTCCTGTCACCTCCCCTGGCTATTCTGTAGACATCATCATATGTGTGAATTATTGAAAAGGTGTAGAGCAGAGATGGCACTGAGGTGGCACTGGGGAGAGCTCTGCTTCACACTTAGGTTGTCACCTTTATCCCAACCTCTGATGTCAGGGAAGTCAGGGCTGTGATTCCCATGTGGTACTACCAAAGTTCTGTGTATCTCATGCTGGATTTCAGCCTAGAGACTGCCTGAGTGCACGACGGCTGGGCTGGCTACGGCCTGGTGGGCTGCTGTCACTGGTGGCTCTTCCCCATGGGCAACCTTGGACAGCAGTGGAGCAGTGTGAGATGGCTGCCAGCCATCCTGCTAGCCAGCTCCAGTGGATGTGGGGCGCAGAGAGCAGGGGAGAGCGTGTCAGTGGGTGATGCCCTGCAAAGACCAAAACCGAACTGATTTTGTTTTATAACTTACTTTGCATGGATGTTTGTACCTTGAGAGAATCTCTGCGTAGGTGAGCCAGTGCCAAGGAATCAGACATGAGCTACGCGACTGCGCCCTGGCACTGTGCTCATTGCTCATGTATTTTGGGTGCTGCCCACACTGGCCCCGTGGGCGTGGGGAAGCTGTGAGCTACAGACCCCTCTCGTCCCAGCACCACCGGCTGAGCCCAGCCAGTTTATACAGGCAGCAGGCCCTTGCGGAGGCAATTGTCATGTTAATACAAGATCTGCCTGGGTTTTATAATCAGTGCCCTTTGCTCCCTCCTACCCCAGACTCCTCTTTTCATCATGGCTTCTCCTGCTCTGGTTGCTGCTTACCCCTGTGCAACCTTTTTACCACTCAAGCAGCTTTTCTCTTGGAATCAAGAAGCTGGGAATGGCTGAACCTTGTATTTTACTTGCAAGACACAACTGTATGTAAATTAAGGGCATTAGCTTTGGCTGGGTTTTTTCTTTCTTTCTCTCCCCTTGCCCACCACCCCACCACCCCCCAGTAACAATATGTATAACATGGTAATCTTTGTGTAATATCCTCACAGTTTTTATAGCTCCCTGTTTCCCTATACCCTTATACCTGACAGTTTCTCTATGCATACACCATATGGCAGTGTGTAGTTGGTGGGAGGTTGGGTAATGCTCCTCATCTTACCTACCTTTCCACTCTCCACCACAGCTGCCGGTTCGTGCAGAGTGCTCTCTCCGGTGGGTATTTCCCACACTGCACATGCATTAAAAATTCCTGACCTAATAGCTTTTAGCTATTATAGCTGACTTCAGAGGCGTTCTTCATTCTATACAGCTAAGAGCTGTTTCAGTTTGCATTCAACGTGACATAAATTGAAGACTGAAGACCTGGAAAACAAGTAGATTGCAAACGTTGGTTACCCACTGCCACTTCGAGTTTGTGTTCACGCTGTGCTGCACTCACATGTACACGTACTTGCTTACTTACTCACTAGGTTTTGTTTTTTATTTCTTAGGGCAGACAGTTTTGCTATTAAAATCTGCAGAAGTTCTTGTTTTCAAAAGCAGGTGAGCACGGCAAGTTACTGTGTGTGACTGTTCTTCTCCATTTCCCAGTGACAGAAGTTTAAATGCAGCCAGCAAACTCAGAAGAGACCAAACATCTTTGTGATCAAAATGATGACCTAGCAAAGGAGCTGATTTAGTCTTGGTTTCTTCGGGAATATGGTGAACTCCATAGAATTACTCATTTACTACACAAATGAACTAAAATGGGTCCTTGCCCCTTTCTCCCACCACATAAATCCCATCCTCTGTGAGAATATTACTATGATGTATGGTATTGTAGGAAGCAATTACTGAGATGGAAAGAAGAAGAAATACTCAAAAATTATTACTACCAGTCATTATTGACTTTACAGCTGAACTGGAGGGCCTGCTTTTACTTGGGAACTGCCCATGCTAATGGAAAGACAACACAGCCCAGTCTGGGGAGGGAAGGAGAGGAATTATCCCCATTGCGAGGGTAAAGATGTGAGTAACAGGGACCTTGAGGAAGTTACTCAGGATGAAGCAAGGAATTTGTGGCAGAGCTGGAGCTCACTGCAGAGTCCCAGCGCAGCAGTGCCTTATCTGAAAGATCATCTTTCCTCTTATTAATAATGAATATGATCTTTCAAATAAGGTTTTATGTATGTTTAAATTTAATAGCTCATCCTTCAGGAAAGGCTCAATCCTGCTAGGTACTACATCCAATTTGGGCTGGTTTAGATCTGTTGGGAGCTGAGGATGCTCCTCTCTTCCTGAACCAAGCCCTTAGTGAAGCTGATGCTATTGACGGATTACCATTTATAGCTCTTTATTGCTTACTGTAGGTTTATTGCAAACTCCTTTCCTGCTTAGTTCTCCTTCCCTCTCTCAGAGCAAACATAATGTACAGCCCATGTAAATATAAAACATTAAGCAATTACTGGGTTATTTCAGATGCAGGGCTAATAATACATCATTTCTGAAAACGACAGCTTCAGATGTAGGGCATGTTGTACCAGTCGTCTCGTATGATACTCACTGGAAAGTGAGCTCAGCCATTACTGTTGTATCCCTGAGTTATTACTCACTCACCCCAGGAAACAAAGGGGAGTCCCGGAGGTTAATGTGGTTAGTAAAGCAATTTGAGAAAGCTGAGCTTGTATCTGCTTACACAGTGTACAGAAGATATTTAAACAGCAGACTTCCATCTCCTGCTCCTGTCTGCCGACTCCTACATCACTGTCTTGCTTTTGTAATGACTGCCAGTCTTCTGCTGAAATAAGAAACGGTGGATGTGAGAATTTGCTGTGTATGAGGTCCCTCAGGCAAATTGCCTGGCACCAATTTTAAGAGGCTAGATGGGGATCTTGCTGAAAATGAAGACTTCTGAAGTCGTGTGGCTTTTGTGCCCCTTCTGTCATGCTCTGCCCTGGGATACAGCCTGGAAGCAGCCTGAGCAGTGCGAGGAGGGAGGAGGGCTGCAGTCTGGGCAGCACTGCATTTCTGAAGGGGACGAGGGACAGGGATGTGGCCCCAGCCCTGGGAGGCCACATCCCACCGCTTCTCCCCTGCCGCCTTGGTGCTCTGTGTCTGGGTAAATGGGGAAGAAACGCCATTGCCTCTCCTCCCGGGGGCAGGAATATTGCCCCGGCCTTGTCTGTGGGGAGAGAGGGGCTTGCAGTCCTCTTAGTCTGATGCAGAGAGCCGCTCCAGAACCCTCCCTGGGGCTCGGTGGTGCGTTGGCACGAACACACCAGCAATACCAAGCAGTAGCATATCTGCATCTCTCCCGCTGCCTGCGAGCTCACGTGAAAACGCTGGGGCGTTGGAGGCCCGTGCAGTGTCAGTCTGTGTGTGATTAGCGCTGCCATAAAGTGGGTCGCTGCTGCCAGCTGAGGCACGGGGTGCTCTAGCTGGCTTCCCTTGGCAATGCATACAATGTGTTTGAGGGTGTTAAATTTTTTAATAAGTGCCAAAGGCACGCTGGTAGGGCAGGCTCTGCGAAGTTTGTGCTGCCCGCGTTACGCCTGTTCAGTGGGTAAACAGCAGAATGAATCTGTCAGTCCAGTGCCTCCACCAGCACTGAAGTCCCTAAAAAAGATGTTTTTAAAGAAAAGTACAGATGCATTGCGTTTCCTTGGAGTACACCGTTGGGGAAAAAAAAAAAAAAAAAAGCTAGGATGTGCTCAGAAAACCCACTTGCTACTATTTATAGGCTTCTTTGCTCCACCAAATAATCCGTCTCCCGAATTTCTGAAGTTCATTTGGTAAAATCTTAGAATCAATGCACTGCGGGTCCTCACTGTGTAGCAGGCTCAGAGTGACTCAGCGACAGCACGCTAACCTCTGAGCTTTGCAAATTACTATGCTCTGCACTATTATTTCTGCTTTAATAGATTTTGTTTTGAATAGACACATGGCTGTTTCCAATCAGGAGCAGCTCCTTGACGAGCCCCGAAGGCTCGCTCTGTGGCGCGGAGCCGTGGTCTGGTGCCTGGCCTTTGCAGGGGGGGGCTGGCCGGCTCCACGGATGCCAGCCTCGGATGGCAGCGCTGTTTTTTCCTTTAGCAGTGATAAATGAGTTTTTACTGATGGATTTTTGGCTGGCCTTTTCCAGGCATTTGGCTTGCAGCTGAGCTAGTTGTCATAGCAGTAATGGGACTGCCTATGATCCCAATAAGGGGTCAGTGTGCTGACGGATTATCTTGCCCTTTCCTTTTTTACTTGAAATGTGAAAAATGTCCTGCTTATATTTTCTTGAAAAATACCTGATCCAAAGTTCTGGTTTGGGACCCTTGGTATATGGGGGTGCTTAGGTGGGAAGGGTTGGTATGGCAGAAATGCAAACCATAGGAGTGGGCTGTGATTTTAATCTTTGAACCTTGTTAAATTTGGAGTACTGGAGGGTGCATCTTCGGTGCAGTGTCCATATTTAATTTCTGTTTGTGTAGGAGTAAGCAGCGCTCACTTATCTCTATCATTTACCAATTACATAAACAGCATTTATAATTATGATTCATTTATTTAGATTTTCTCTTGTGGGACTTCCATGAGCACAGAGATTTAGAGAGAATTAAAAGAGTATGGCTAGGTTACTAGCAAGGCATTCTTTCAGGCTTGCTCTGGCTGTATATCATTCCCATTTGATTCAGCGTGCAAGTGCAGTGGCCACAATCTAATTCTTTATGGACATAATAAAAATCTTCCAAGCTGAACATTAATAGACAGCCTGTTTGGATGGCTCTGATTATAACCTGCAACAGGACCAGGGCAGGTTTGTTTCTGGGGAAAATAACTAAACTTGGGGCACCCTGACCAAGTCTCCACACACCGTGCTTACAATACGCTTGTCTTGGGAACATACAGAAGTTTCCAGTTTCAGGCCTGTGCTCTTGTTAAATTCAGAATTTCAGTGCATTTAAGCAGCAGTGATCAATAGCTCTTCACATCTTTCTGTCTTTCTGGTTTGCAGAATGTGCTGAGCAGGGCTGAGCTGTGACTGAGATGCAGCTGTGAGTAACAGGCTGCTATTCATTCCTCTGGGAGACACTGGCCTGCTTTGGTAGAATTACTATTTTTTTGAAGAAAAATTTTGATTTCTCATAGAAGCCTTAAGAAGCTGCAGAAATTAATATTTTTAGTTCAGAACTGGAGAAAATAAAAATGTTTTCAGCTTTCCCATTAAAAGCAGACTGGTTCAGGAAGAAAAAACCTAAACATTTCTGCCGTTCCCTGTTCTGTAACCCGGACATCCCAGACAACTTGGACCTTTCTCACCAAAATTCCCCAGTGCACTCATGAAAGAAAATTAGAAGGAAAAAAATTCAAGCAACCTTGATATTTACAAAGGGAATTTTTATCAGCTCTCAGTTTGCAGAAGAAAATCTCATTCCTGCAGAAGAAGCAACCCAGACATATCTCTTTTAATGAATTTCAACCACAAGCATCAGTTTGTGATGTATTGGCCAAAGTCTAGTCATGAGAGTGGGATATTGATAGCGCTGCAAGCAGGGGAGAGATTGGCAGATCGCCTTTCTCACATTTTGCAGAAGAAATGACAAATCTGTATTATTTACTATCCTTAAATAACTTGCCGTAGTCCAAAGTTCCCCTCTGTACTTAGCCAAAGCTTGTGGTGACTTACAATAATGTCACTGAGTTAGCAATTCAAACTGAGAACATTGGGACTCAGCCACATACCAGTACACCAGTATTAAGCACCCAGTCCCAATGGTTTATAATTAGAGCAGGAGGGGAGACAACCTTCTAATTTACTGCTCCCCCAAGAGTGGCAGAACTGCTGGGCTGCCCCCCTAGGCTCTTGGGGCCACTAAATGGTTAATTATTAAATAAGCCTGGGAGGGCTGTGGGCCAGGAGGGTCCCATCCTGGTGTCCCAGCACCTCCTGGTCCAATTGCTGCTGGGAGTCAGGCAGGATTCCAGGAGCCCGCTTCATCCATGCTGGCACCCAGGCTTTTCTCAGGGAACGTTTCAATGAAATAGATACATTCTCCTTTTTTTATTTTTCTTTTTTTCTTTTTTTTTTTTTTTGGGGGGGGGGGGGGCTGTGCACAGGGGGAGGGAGATGGGAGGAAGGTGATTAATTGATGTTTTCTGACAAAACATGTTTTTGCCAGAAAATCCCTACCCTACCTACTGATAATTAGAGGGTTGTTTCTGGCCCCCATGTTTCAGGCTTATAATTCTGTTTGGAGATCAGATGGTGAATTTTTACCACTGAGAGCAATTTCCTAAAAATCTGTTTAGTATTCTGGCAGTTTGCAGGATGGGGAAAAAAAAATAAAAAAACCAAACCGCTTAGGGGCAAATTTTCTGCTTGATGCACAGGGAGTTTTAACACATAATAACTGCAGCTGGGTGGGTGACTTGCTATGCTGAAATTTACTTCTTCATATCTTGAGATTATAAGGCACGGTAGTTTTCTATGTAAACTGTGGGGTGTTTGCCTTTTTAGATCTCAACTTTGTAACTAAGAGGAACCAGGTTAAGTTTGTAATGCATAGAGAAGGGAAACATGAACTACTGCTTTAATCAAAACCAGCTGAACCAGCTCAGGTAGACTTCTGCTAGTGAACAACATTACCGTTTCTTAAAAATCATATGGTAATTGAATCTAATGTTTGTGCTGGAAGCTGAATGCATTTCCAATGTGAATTAGACCTGTGTAATGCAGAGCAGTGGTGCATAATTAAGGCGCTTCATAACTAAGATTGTTACATTTGCATGATACCCCCATTTTCAAGGCATCTGCAACATTCCTCCCAAGATGAACCTAATTACCTTAAGAAACTTACCAACGATTTGGGACAGAGGAGAAGTGAGGAATGTAGGAATTTAACACGGTGGTGTAGATAGGGGCAGTGGCGTGCTGCGAGGTGAGCCATCGGATGGTCTCTAGTATTTAATGGGACGCTGGGACTGAACTGTGCCGTGGACCATAAGATTATTTTAGAGCGTACCTAATGCTTTTTCTCTTCAGAAGCTTTGATCCCCTGAGCAAGGGGAGGATTTGTTCTAGGTGATCAAGCTAAATCTAATCCAAATTAAACCCATGATCCACTCATGCTGGAGATGTAAAAGGTCTTGGCACCTGCTGCTTTGGTCTCCTGAACCCACTCCAGCTGAATCAAATTACCTGCTAATGGAGACACGGCTGAAACAATCCACATGGCTGCCCAATTTTCTGCTTCTTTAGCACTGGGTAGGTCTCTCAGTGGGAGTAAAAACAGTTTGGAGGCTGCTCTGAATGTCTCTGGCGAATGCCAGCCTCCAGAAGAGTACCACAAAGAACAGCAGGGCCTGGGAATGGGAACCGTAAATCTGGTAGGTGAAATGGCAAAGTTTGATGTCTAAAGAAAAGCTAAAAGAGAATGCAGGTTCTGTGCGAGCAAGATTAGGAGGAATTAAATTCTGTCTCCAAAATACTTTTAATTAAAGCTGACTGGAAAATCTGATATACTTTAGAGGTTTTGACAGAGAGTGAGACATGGATAACTTGGGGTGAGAGTTTTTGTTAACTTTGACTTTGAGGTCACTCTTGGCAATGGTACCAAGTATGTTGGATGAGTTATTAATTTTAGTTTTAAAAGTTCTCAGATTTCCATAAGCTTTTACCGCATTTTGAAGTTTCCTTACGTTCATCGTATCTTACTAAGAATATAGAAGCTGTAATAATTTTAAAATTTAGTTTGCTTTTACAAGTTTCTTAAATCGTCTTAATCTGGCAAAACAAATAATTACCCATTGTTGCATTCAACATGTAAGGAAAACGCAAAGAACCCCATTAGTCACTCGGTCACTGCTAAGTTGACATGGGAGGGATGAAGATCATACTAAAAAAAAAAAATATCTTAGTTTTAAAAAGCTTATGTGAGTGACAAGTTGTTCCTAGCTAGCACTCAGAATACACACAGAATACAATGCCAATGTCAAAATGGTCTCTTTGCACAGAGAATTGTGGAAGAACAGAGAAGCAGAACAAAACGCTACCAACAGAGCTCCGTGAAACGCCTGCTTCACTTCATAATGGCTGCTGCAGTAACCTTCTTCTGATTTTGACCTTTAACAATGCTGTGGCTGGAGTTTTGGATTCAGGTGGAGACAAAAAACCTAAAAATAAACCTAATTTGTTCTAAGACAGAAAACTGAGGTCTCTGTAACTTTAACATGCAATGTTAACTGGTGTGCTCAGGTTAACTCAACTAGTTCCTACAGCGAATCACTTGAGAAGCTTGCGGTGTTAATTTAAAGCTAGGAGCAGAACCTGCCAAAAGACAAATCAGGCAGGTTTCCCGCAGCTTTATATTGCTCCAGAAGCCTTCTTCCGAATGAGTGGTTTTCTCCTACTGCTAATTC
The DNA here is from genome assembly GCF_023634085.1 of Falco cherrug. Lineage (NCBI taxonomy): Eukaryota > Metazoa > Chordata > Aves > Falconiformes > Falconidae > Falco > Falco cherrug. The sequence goes on along the minus strand of NC_073710.1, from coordinate 11,930,810 downwards.
ATTAATGTTACTGTATATTACTATCAGAGTAAGATGTGGGAGTTTCTCAGGGTGAATATTGTCGTTACGGCCATAAGCAGCAAAAACCAAGGTGGCTGTGAATCAGGCTCTGCGGGGGGTTGCTGTAAGCGAGTTTGACTCGTTATGGTTGTGTCTACACGGTTCAATGCAGCACCAGGCTGGTGATGCCTGTGCTGGCTCTGAGCAGGCTGCCGTGGGCCAGGGTGCTGCACTTTGCTGGATCTGGAGACGGGTCCTGGTGGCTGTGGTAGTGTGCTGGTGTGCTTCGGCTAAAGAGCCACGGCTATCAAAGCGCTTGACCCTTTGGTTGGTTTGCAGGACTTTTGAGGGTTTGGGGATGGCGATGAAGGGCTCCTTGCTGGTGCCTGCATTTTAAGAAGCTGTCTTCTGTAGCCCTTGGAGTAGGCTCTGTGCAACTAATGCAAAAGCAGTCCCTAAGAAACAAGGCTAGAGAATAAGAGCTGAGGTTGAACAGGGTAGATATCCAGCAAGGGAGCATTTTAAGTGTGGTTACACAAGCTTGTCTGATCCTAAAATTTGATTAAGAACAAATAAAATTATATTGCTGGGCAGTCAGAGACTTCTCTGACCACTTTAAGCCCTTGCCTAGGGCAGTCTATGAATATTCAGTGTGATGACCTCTCTGATAATATTGCAATCACCTGAACATACAAATCATGGCACTTCTTAAATCCTTGAAGTAGGATGTGTTTTTCATTAATTTTTCTCCTTGATTGACTGGCACACCTTGAACTCAACTACTCAGTAGTTAACACTCCCTGATCACTGTATGCTGATCTTGGCTATGCCTTTCTCATCACAGGGTTGATTATTTCAAGTTTGAAGTAGTTGTGTGAGCACCTGCTAAACTGGCTTCAGATTATCTGAGTGGTGGGTTTGGGGTTTTTTTGGTGTTTCATGGGGGTTATTTTTTGTTTTGTTTTTCTTTCATCTTGTAAGAAAAGCCCCCCTCCGCAGTGTCTGGATTAACCAGCTCTGCTGCCTCTCTGTGTGGGCTGAGGATGCTGGGCTCCCACTGCTTCCTATTCTGTCAGCTGTGGACAAAGAAAGCATTTGATTCCCTGTGTCTTTGCACCAGGACATTAGCCTAAACAAAAATATTCATTCACAGTTTCCATGTAGGCCCATTTCCTGGACTTTGACCTTTCCCACTGCTCTCCTTCAGACTCTTATCAAGCGGTCCAGGTCTCTCCTGAGGGGGAATGCCCCACGCTGGCTAAACTTTCCCAGCAAAAGCCCTGTTACCCTGCACAACCTGCAGACTATCCCCTTATTTATGCATGCATGTTTGTTTCTTTCAGAATTGTGGTGTTCTTGATTCCCACTCAGTATAATTTACTGTAATTGCTAGATCCTTTTCTAAAGAACTTCCAACTAATCAATTTTCCTCTCTCCTGTATTTCTGCAGTGGAGTATTTTTGCCTGCTCTAATTGAAATGCACCTATTGTTTGTGCTAGTTCCCCAGCTTGCTGGGACTATTTGCAATTCTGATCCTGTCCTCCCACACATTTGCAGTCCCTTCTGGCTGAGGGTCACTTGCAAATGTACTGAGAATACTCTATACCCTACCTTCCAGGTCACTATACTATGGCATTGAACAGAGCTGGCTCAGGAAAAAATCCCCAAAGAATACCTTTGTTTTGTGCATCCTTCCGTTTTGACAGTAAACAATCAATAACTCCTCCCTGGCTTAAGTCACCATGTCTTTCTTGCATCCACCTACGGTAGTTTAATCTACGTTCTGTGTCCATAGCTTATATAAAAATATCATGTGGAAACAGTGTCAGAGACTTACTAGGTGAAGTATGACATTTACCCTTCTCCCTTCACCACAAGGTCTGCTACCTTGCTGCAAAATTAAATGATATTGTTTTGACATTATTTTTATGTGACAGATTCATGTGCAGTGCTGTACATCTCCTTCATGTCCTCCATGGCCTTACAAATCACTTGTTTATTTGTTCCAGCATTCCTGACTGCCCTTTCATTCCTCACTCCACCATCCTCCCCTGTGTGCAGCACGGGCACTGCTATTTTCCAGTTGTCCTGTGCCACCTCCATGATATCTGGAAGGTGAACTTCTAATGATGTCCCTGACTGGTAGGTGCTAATTGGCTGAAGTGATCAGAAAAATCTAACTTATTCAGGTATCTCTAAGTCTGGGTTGAGGTTGTTTGTTTTTTTAATTTCCCTTAATATAGAATGTCATAGTTACTTCCATCTTAGGCCTTAACTGTTAACCATCTACGTGGTGTTGACCTTTCAATAGCGGTTATTGCTCAAAAGAAAGCCTCAGTCATCAGCCTCTGCTACACGGCAGCGTGACACTCCTGGTTTTCCTCCGATAATTCAGTTGCTTATCAGTTTTTTTAGTTGTACCGTGGTTTATGATTTTACTGACCTTGTTCCAGCCTGCTTTGCAATTTGTTAATGCCTGCCCTGGTAGGGTCAGGCACTTTGTAAAGCCACATCAGGCAGATGGGCAGGGAGAGCAGCAGCAAGACCCTGTGGTGGGCCTTGCCAGGGTTTGCACTGCCTTTCCCTCCAGCTCGCCCAGAGCTGCTCGGCAATCACACCGAAATAAGCGTGCCTTAAAGTCGCTTCCATCTCTTGTTCTAGGTCTATGCTAAGTCAGTGTCGACTAATTAGATGATCTGGCCCTCATTTTACCATTTAGGAGGCAGAAGGCAACTGGTAAATATCACAGACAGCCCTTGTCCTCACGCCGAGCCGCTCTATTGCGTTTGTGTCGCGCGCGGCTGTGTGCGGTGCAGCCAAAGGACCGCAGCTGGGAGGAAATTGCAGACAATGAAAGTCCTCTGGCCTAACCGGTCATTGTGATATATGGAAGAATTGTGTTAATTTATATAAAGTGGCTTTTTCTAAGGCTGCTTCTACTTAAATTTGATTTTGAAAAGAAGAAATTATTCTCCCTCCTTCCTGCAGACATCATAACGGGTTTTTGTATTCAGTCAGGTCACTCGATACCTGAAGCATCCCACTGCTTTTCTGCCACAGATAAAATAGTGCCTTTTGTTTCCCCTTGTGCAGGCCTGACCTCTCCTCTTACCCTGCCATCCACATCTCTCTGACGTTTCCATTTTTGTGGGCTCAGCTGGTGCATGAGGAGGCCTTTGTGGAGGATTTAAAGGAGACAATCTCGCAGGTCCTGACACCCCCCTCCTTGTTTCAGCCCTTGGCCTTTCACGACTGCAGCAGGAGCCTTCTTCCAGTGTTTCAATTCAGTCTGATTCATCTTCCTTCCAGCAAATCTGCCGTGAGAGCCCTCTCGCCATCTGTGTGGGGAAATTGCATTCCCCAGAGGGCACGCGTGCTAATGATGGCCCAGTCCCCAGCTTCCCCAGCTGACTGCTGCTTCTCGGGGAAGTTCAGCTTGGACGATATTTGAGTCATCCTCAGCTTTGCAGCAAATTCCCACAGGAGTCAGTCCTTTTATATCCCAAGATTGCAATGATCCTGTGACCCATGAGGGGTTATAGGCATAGAATGGGAAGTAATGGGGGGATTTTTATTTGCACTACTCTTCTTACATGTACCAAAATTCCGTGGGCCTTGTTGGGTGCACTGGAATAGCTCTGCTTGCATGTGCTGCCTGTGTTAGGCCATTTGGTCAAGATGCATTGACAGCAGAAGTTCAGTATATTCATGATGAAGTTGCAACAAGAAGTCTGAAGACAACTGAGAGAAACATCAGGGCCTTGGGATGACTGGTTAAGGGATCAGGAGCACAAGCAGCGTTCTCCTCTACCCTTCCAGCTGAAAGAAGTGATGAGGGAAGAAACCAGAGGAGCCAGCAGATCAATCTGGCTCTAAGCCCGGTGTCACCAGCTGAATTTTGGGGGTTTTGATCATGGGCTGGTTTGCATGACACCAGGCCTGCTGGTGACAGGTGGGGTACACCTGCCTCAAAGGGGGGAAAGGATCTTTGCACAGGAGTTAGCAGGTCTGACTGAAAGGGCTTTAAACTAATGTGAGAGGGGAAAGGGATAAAACCAGGCTCACCAGAGATAAGCCTGGGGGCAGCACGCCAGTATTTGAGGGATGGTGTGCTAGCAAGGTCCTTTGGTCTTGTGGAGGCAGGGAACAGAGATCCATGCAGCAGCAAAGATACAAGGGTTATTGATGTGTTAGAAAGCATGGATCCACCTGAGAATGGTCGTGTAGGGATTAGGTCTTCTCCTCCCAAAAAGGTGTGGGATCAACAGCCCCGCTGAAGTGCATCTGCACCGATGCACGTAGCATGGGCAACAAACAGGAGGAGCTGGAAGCCATCGTGCAGCAGCAAAACTGTGACAAAGTTGCCATCGTGGAGACACGGTGGGAGGCTCGCACCACTGGAGCGCTGCAGTGGGTGGCTACAAACCCTTCAGAAGGGGCAGGCAAGGAGGGTGCGGCAGTGGGGTAGCCCTGTATGTCGGGGAGTGATTTGGTTGTCGAGAGCTGAATGATGGTGGTGATGGGGTTGAGTGTTTATGGGCATCAGGGGGAGGGCCGGCAAGGCAGGTATCCTGGTGGGAGTCTGTTGTAGACCACCCAGCCAGGATGATGACACACATGAAACATTCTACAAGCAGCTGGCAGAACAAGGGAAGCAATTGTCCCCCTGTGCTTGGCACTGGTGAGGCTGCACCTCGAATGCTGTGTTAGGTTTTGGGACCCTCACTCCAAGAGGGACACTGAGGGGCTGGAGCGTGTCCAGAGACGGGCAACGAGGCTGGTGAGGGGTCTGGAGCACAAGTCTTATGAGGAGCGGCTGAGGGAACTGGGGGTGTTTAGCCTGGAGAAAAGGAGACTCGGGGGGACCTTATTGCTCTCTACAATTGCCTGAAAGGGGCTGCAGGCAGGTGGGGGTCGGTCTCTTCTCCCAGGTATCTTGCGATAGGACGAGAGGAAATGCCCTCAAGTTGCATCAGGGGAGCTTTAAATTGGATAGTAGGAAAAATTTCTTCACAGAAAGGGTGGTCAAGCATTGGAACAGGCTGTCCAGGGAGGTGGTGGAATCACCATCCCTCGAGGTTTTTAAAAGATGTGTAGATGCAGTGCTTAGGGACATGGTTTAGTGATGGACTTGATGGTCCTGGGTTAACAGTTGGACTTGATGATCTTATAGGTCTTTTCCAACTTAAAATGACTCTATGATCTTATATAGGAGCGCTTCTCTTCATGGGATAACCAGGGCTCAACATTAGGCCACAGGTGACCCTTGATGTATGAGCTGAAGAGAGGGGAGGTGGTTTGAACGTTGCCTTTGCCAAGGGCAGCATCCTCGGGGAGTGCTTGCCTGCAGTGGCTATGTCCTTGGTAGGACCTTAGTCTGCCTTGCTGGACAGGAGCCTTCTCTGGGGTACAATATATTCTCCTCTCTTTAGGAAATATTGTTCTCTTCCCCTCTGGACTTCCCAGCTCTTCTGACCAGGATCCATTCCCAAATCTTGGGTTTTATTTTACTTTCATTGCCTCCTTTCTGCTACTCGATACCCGAGCTGGAAAAAACCAATAAAACCTTTACAAGTAACAAAGCACTGCTACTCTGACCCTGTGGTTTTTTTCCCTGTGTCTCTGTTGTATCTTTCTTTACTCATAACCCCTCCACTTCATTTTCTTTCTTATTACTCCTCTCCTGCTTGTCACTTGCCCATTTTAAGATTTTTCTGCACTTGATAGATCTGGTAATGAGAATTGGATTGCTAATAATTAAATAAGTTTCTGTGTGAAGACAGGGTTAGAAGGTCAAGACTAGCTGGTTCTGAAGAAAGCTAGTAGGAGTTAATGTATATATCGGAATTTGAAGTCAAATTTCTTCCTACTTGCTGTTTTAAAAAATAAAAGGCCATGGAAATACTAAACTGTATTGAAAGACAACAGTGTAAAAACTAGTAATTTTTTAACACATTAAATTGTGAGTGCATGGAACTTGCTATTTTTGGTATCGATGTATAAGTGATGCTCCTGGGGAAAAGGGGTTATTTATATTGTTAATGAGAATTCATACCATTAGGGAAGATTTAATAGAAGAAATTTCTAAGATGTATGCTTAAGGTATACTTATAAAAGTGCATGTGTCCCTTTGGAAATAAACACTTGGGCATGAAGCAGCCACTGACAGGAGAGAGTTTTGTTATGGAATACGTAGCTGGGCATTGTGTGGTAGCAGGCACTGCCTGGGGGCCACCACTCTGCCTGCAGCAGCTCCCAGCACGCAAGACGCCCAGTGGAGCATCTCCTGGCTGGTGAAATAGGGCATTTTAGGCAGCCTAGCTGGACGTGCTTGTTGGCTTTTTTCAGGACAGTAAAACTGGCATCTCTGTTTCAGAGAAGCTTCAAGAGATCTCTTAATGAGAACACGCAGCTAGATGGGTTTTAATTTTATACCACTTCCACTATTAAACACACAGAATGAGGCTTTGAAGGAGTTTGTGCTTTGTCTTCCCAGCACACACCACAACGTGCTGTCTGGCAGAGCTGTTACCTGGAAGATTCTTTACCAACCATACACCTTGAAACATCTCTCTGCCCCCACATGTGTGCACGTATATAAATATACATGCACCCGAAGAAGCATTTTCTCCTGTTACCTTTTTTGAATATTAAACATTGTTATTTTTCTCACTATTTTGCTTTTCATTCCCTCTGTAAAGATGAGATTAACTGACAAATTAGACCCAAAACCAATCACAAAAAACCTGCTGCTGACTGATGCAGAACAACATGGTATTTGATTGGAAATAACCACAATATTGCAGCAATAGTATTGGCAATAGAGCAATAAAACTAAACACATCTTTAGAAGGCTCTACATACTGAATGATCTAAGCCTTGTAAATCTTCTGTCATGCAGCAAAATACCAGAATAACTCATTTACGCTAGACAACAAGGTAGAGAGTGTGAGTCAGTCTCCAAAAGTCAAAGCATACTCTCATCAGCTGCGGAACACGGCTGATGGTGGGTGTATGCTTGTTGCCTTGCTAATCTGGTACACAAGCGTGGTGGGGCATCTCCCTGTGCTCGCTGTTACACAGAGCAAACCAGAGACGTTTTGCCTGAGGCATGTGTGTACAAACTGAGAAGGTGGAGGTGGGAAGTGTGTGAGGTTACTCTGTGGGATTGTTGGTCCGGGTGCCACCGCTCCGCAGCCCACACTTTGTCAGCGTTGCAGCAGTATGGCCAGCCCGTGACGAAGCCTAGGTTTTGACCATGGAGGCATCCACATCAATAATGTTAAAAGAATAGGTATTATTGTAAGTCTTTGATAAATAGCTACAGCAAATAAGGGGCAGATAAGATGCTGTGATAAAAAGACAAATAGGTTACGTGAGATACGCTAGGAAGAAAACAAGTTAGATAGCTTTATAAATCACAGCAAGGAGTTCTGTGATGCACAAGTTTGCTCTTTGCTATAGAGGCTAATGGGGAAGTATGGGCAGTACCTACGAGCGGGAGAGCTGGACAATGGTAAATGAGAGAAGTGAGATGTAAGGAGAGCCTCCAGGATTACAGGAAATTATTACTGTTTTATCATTACACCATTTAGACCTGGCAGCTATCCTTTCACTTCTGTCAATGACTTCAGTTTAAAGAACAACAAAAACGTTCACAAAGGATTTGAGGTCCCCGCAGAAACTCCAGGTGATGTTAGCGGTCCTTGGAGCAGACCCTGTGTTTTGCTTCCCTTTGGCATTTAAGTACCATGTGCTTCTTGGTCCCTCTTGGTCTGTGACCACACTTCACACCCTCAGGGAAAGCGAAGTCAGGGATTTCATCTGCTGCCAAGCAAAAGGGTGCATTGCACAGCTCCATCCGTGTGGCAGCAGAATAGAAATCTTGGTGGGATCATTTTTTTGCAGGGATGTGGGAGCCAGCAAGCCACAAGCCAAGTGGGGGTGTTGTCAGGATTTCTGAAAGTCCCTCTGGAGCTGGTGTGTTTCATCCCTTTTTATAATCTTCTTGAGCTAAATGGCACATTGATAAACTGTCTAGGATAAATAGTGTTTTCCAGACATTACCAGACAGTGGGGACTTTTTCAATGATCCTTTGTCACTGTTTAAGATCAAAAAGGTTTGTAACCAGTAAAATGAGAGGAAGAAAAAGCTTCTTGATATTGCAGCGAGTGTTTAAGTATCCCATTGTTTAGTTAACATGTTTTGACAGATGAGGTTTCAAGATGCATAAAAGTCTGGGAAAAAAAACCTGAAACCTATATAAACCTCATCAGTTGAGAACTGGAATTTAGATTTACTTCTTACTGAATAGAGCTATTGTGTTGTACCATGGAGCTAGTGAAAATGCATAGCCATAACAGCGCTTGGATTTAAAACACTATATACCAGGTGGACTTGCATGGAGTGATCAGAATACTAAGTGTCACTGGTGGTTTACAATGAGACTGAGAGATTATTTGTTTTAGGAAGAAAGATGAGTAGGCCTGCTGTAAAAGTATGAAGAATCTCTGATTGGGGGACACATGGTAGACAGGCCAAACATCTTTCATTATGATTAAGCAATATCAAACGCTGAAGTTGGATTGCTTGTTCTGGTGATGCTGTTGCTCCCTGCGTGTCTTAGCAAGTTAATCTGCGCCTCTGGCTCAGCAGTAGCTCGGGGATGAAATTTGGCATTTAGAGTATGCTTTATCACTTGTTCCCCTTCTCTGATTTCTCTATTTGAAGTAGGGTCTATGTGTGAGAACAGTCACTCAGAGCTTTGATCTGCTTCAGGATTTGACCCAATGTCACTGTAATCTCCACCATGCAGAACAGAAGGCTTTAAAAAAAGAGCATGGCGTGATCTCCACCAGTTTTGAACTGGGCTTTGGTAAGGTTTGTGCTGCTGTTTGATTTTTCCACATCCTGCAAGCTTCCATGTGTAGTACCTGCTGTGCTAGGGCTTCAGAGGGGAATCTTGGGGACCTTGCCCACTACTGAAGTTCCAGCTTCTGATCTGGTCCTTGCCTCGCTCCCTGCAGAGGAAAGGTGACATGCAAGCATGCCATGAAAACATATCACTTGCATAGGAATTCACCATTCTGAGCCTTGCCTAAGCCATACAGAGCTCCTAGCCCACAATAGAACAGAAGCAATAACTGTACTGCTAAACAATAATGTTTGTAAAATGGCAGGTTTTGGCTAACCGAGCTTCTCAGCGCTGTCCCTCCTTGTTGGCCAGCAGGGCCTTCTGGAAGTCTGGCCAGCCTTGGCTGCAGGGACTTGCTGCTGGTACACGCATTTGGCAGAAAACCATGCTGGGAAAAGCAGGCGCAGTTACTGATCTGGATGTAGTCACACTCGCTTACACTTGAACTGAGTTTGATCCCCAGCTCAGCAGCAGTATTTAGATTTCTGGTGCTCTGCTGTGTCTGCCATTTGCTCAGGCCACCTACATGCAGAGGCAATTCTGCAGCTCCTCAGGACTTATAGTAGTCCTGTTAGTTAGGGTTTTGTAGGGGGTTTGCTTTTTTCCCCAAAAAATATATTTAAACAACTAGTAGCATGATGTTCTGCTTTACTAAGCCAGTAGCAAAGGAACTGAATGCAACAAGAACAGCAGGGAAAATATAGGAAATATGTGTGGGATTAAACAACAGGCATCTTCTCATTTTACCAGCAAAGCTTTTACTGAAATATCTTTACAGTAAGAATTTGACTGGTTCTGATTTTACACAGAGTAACAGTAAAGATAAATGCAAAGTGGTAAGCATCCTAAAATTTCAATCACGGGAATACTTCAGGTTCTGGTGGTATGCAAATATACTTTCTTTTGTTCATAAGACTATTGCAGTGGCTTGGGTATTCCTAGGGTAAAAGGGGAATGGTCTTGATGGATGGAGCCATGATTGCCACTGGTGTGTTGTAAGTCCTCTTCTATGTATCGGCAAAGAGGTGCTTGCTGCTGTTGTTTGTAACCAAGAAGACTGAGGGCTCCCCAAGGCTCTGATTCCTGTGCTCCTGGCCATCCGTAACTCTCAGTGTAGCGGCATTACATGAGCAAGAAAACGAAAAGGAGAAACCATTGGATGTCTATAAGCATTTTTGAAAAATCAATCCAACAAAATGTTCGATGAATACATTTGCTAGTCATTTATGCAGCTCTATAAGCTGCAAATAAAGATGGGAAGGAGGAAGGTGCATCGTTATATACCTTATTCCAAATAAATAAAAAATGTTGTCAGATCATCTACTTGTAAAGTATGAATTGAACAATTTTTTGGTCCTCTGTAATAGTGTGTCAGAGAACTACACTTAATTAGTGTCAGCTTGGCTCACCAGTGCATGTTGTCTTGACCTTGAAATTCTGTAGGCCAAATTATTAAGCTGCTCAGATTCTTCATGGATTTGTTTGCTCGTTTTGGCTAGGTATTGCAAGACATCCAAACAGATGTATCTCATTGTTGGATTTACTCCTGAAGTGTTCAATTTTACCTTATGCCCTTGGCAGATCCTTCATAGCAAACTGTTTGCTGAAAAATAATTTCTGTGAATATCTTCCCATTTGCTTCCATTTACTGTAGCTGATGCCTTGAAGATTTCTGTTCCTTCATCTCCTTGTTACCCAACTTAATCTAGTTATTAGCCTGTAAACGTCCCTGAGACCTTAAAAATCTTGTCCACATGGACTGATGGCTCATTATTACTAGAAATAGCTTTTCAGAACTCATTTGTATGTTTTGCTGGTATGTTCTGCCCTATTCTTAAGAGTTCATGTCTGCTCTAATTTGAGAAAAGACTTTGATTCTTAATTTTGTACCCAAATACTGGGATGCTAACTGACAGCATCTCCTTGCTTTTCTTTCCGTTTTAGTATATACAGCATTTAAGAACAAATCAGGCAAAATCACTCATTGACTCCTTAACTGTTAACTCCAGCAGAAGCTTTGCTGAATAAAGATAGAAGGTTTTGGCTATTTACCAGTTTTGATGCTGCAGAAATATTGGAAGGCCATACACTTTATCTCCCGTGCCTTAGACAAGCATGATGGAGGACACAAGATCACCAAAAGGAAGAGTTGTCAGGGAGCAGAGGTGGCAGAGAGGCTGCAGGGTATGAAAAGGGAGGATATACATTTTGGGGGAAGATATGAGTACAGAAGTAGAAAGGAGACTTTGAACAACTGGAAAAATCTCTCTGATACCCAGCACCCACAGTATCATCTTCAGAGGCAACTTCTCATTTCATTTGGCTTTCTCAGAACTTAGACTCATGTACATGTAATATTTGATGACTTAGGCAGAAATAAGTCTATTTTCAAAGCTAATCTTTGCATTACATATTGAATCCATTATAGATTCTCTTCTACTTTAATGAAAAGCCTGCATGAATGGCTTAAAAAAAGAAAGAGCTTGCATCATAAATCAGACTGAGGCAGTTGCCTGAAAATTAGCATGAATATGTTGCAGTGAATACTGCCCCAATCAAATAAAAGGTAATAGTGAAACTGTTCAAAGATCTAAGCATGAGTAAAAGAGATATAAGTGTATTTTGCATTCTGTGGCATTTTGTGCATCTTTGTAAGGGGCAATATTTCCATAGCATTTAAAGGACACATTCTGTCTTTTTATGTTGTGATGCAGTCTTCGACATGAAAGCAAGTCCCACTTAAGCATACTGCTTGGATCAAGAATTTATGGCTCGTATTTAAAAAAGAAAAGAAAAAAAAAAAGTGGTCCTTCCTTCTATGGAAGAGATGTGGAACTAAGATATAAATTAAGTCCTCTGAGACTTGTAAGCCAGTGCATGGAAGTACACAGTTCCATGTACTGTGTCCTCATAACATGTCCAAAGGATGATCATGACAGTTCTGGTGGTTGCATGTACAGGAAAAGGGAAAAAATCAAAAGGGAGGGGGACATAATGTAGGCTGTCCTAATGTAGGTGTTTTGCTCCAAAGTACTGTTTTACATTGCAGTCCTCACCTATGGAAGAGAATGGTTGCCAAGCAGAGTGAAATAATTAATTAGGACTGTGATTATAGTGTAGTTTTTCTTTGTTAGTTGTCAGTGTTTTACCCCTAAAGATTCAGGAATGTTGGATTTGTAACAGAAAGGAACAGACAGAATAAGGACAGCAACCAAAGTAAACTTGGAGCCACTCTGTATCATTTTTCTGTTTTCTTTCCCAGGGTTTGCCGGGCTGTACAAATGCTGCCTTGTTGGCATTCCTATAGGCAGCATGTTTTTCTGCCTTGGTAAGGAAAAAACCTTTTCCACTTACCTGCGAGAACAGTATACTCAAAGTAAAACTATTATTTATTCATAGGACAAATGGGAAAGTTCTTAGAGGAATCAAGTATGTAGAGTGAAATGGCAAGGTTTTCTTTTACATCATAGATGGAAGTGATTTGCTGTCATCCCTCATTTGGAAGATCCTCCTCATTGTGGATGTCCTAACCCATCCATCCCCATGCAGAACATGCAGGCCTCTGTGCGCTGCGTTGTCATGGGTACCTGTGCTTATCCATGAACTCCATTCAGAGGGAGCCTAAACAACCACATACACACACAGAGAAAAATTCTCTTTTCATTAAGAGATGAATTTGTGCTCACGCTTCTCTCCATCTCTCTGTAGAAGCTTGTTTGCTCAAACACAGTAATATGGAGCCAGATATGAGCACAGCTGCAACTTGGGGGGTGGGGGGAGGATGCTTTGGTGGCCTTCTGTGACAGGGTTACAGTGTTGGTGGATAAGCGAAAAGTAACTGACGTCGTCTACCTGGACATGTGCAAAGCATGTGATGCTGTCCTGTGTGACATTCTTGTCTCTAAATTGGAGAAACATGGATCTGATGGATGGACCACTCAGTGGATAAGGAATTGGCTGCATGGTTGCAGCTTGATGTCCCCATGGAAACTGGTGGTGATGGGTGTCATTCCTCAGGGGTCAGTATTGGGTCTAGCACCCTTTACCACCTTTGTTGGTGACATGGACAGTGGGATCAAGCGCACCCTTGTTTGATGACAGCACCAAGCTGCCTGGTGCAGTCGACATGCTGGAGGGCAGGGATGCCGTCCAGAGGGACCTTGACAGGCTGGAGAGGCAGGGCTGTGCACACCTCATGATGTTCAACAAGGCCAAGGGCAAGGTCCTGCACCTGGGTTGGGGGAACCCCCAGCATCAACACAGGCTGGGCGGAGAATGGGCTGAGAGCAGCCCTGAGGAGACAGGCTTGGGGGTGCTGGCTGAGGAGAAGCTCAGCATGGCCCAGCAACGTACATTTGCAGCCCAGACAGCCAACAGCACCCTGGGCTGCAGCAAGAGAAGCGTGGTCAGCAGGTCGAGGGAGGGGATTGATTGTCCCCCTCTGCTCTGCTCTCATGAGACCCCACCTGCAGTGCTGGGTTCAGCTCTGGGGCCCCCAACATCAGAAGGACACGGGCCTGTTGGAGCGAGTCCAGAGGAGGCCACAAAGATGACCGGAGGGCTGGAGCAGCTCTCCTGTGCAGACAGGCTGAGAGAGTCGGGGTTGTTCAGCCTGGGGAAGAGAAGGCTCCGGGGGCACCTTAGAGCAGCTTCCAGCACCTAAAGGGGCTGACAAGAAAGCAGGAGAGGGGCACTTTACGAGAGCACGTAGCGCTAGGACAAGGGGGAATGGCTTTGAACTGAAAGAGTGTAGATTTGGATTAGATATTAGGAAGAAATTCTTCACTGTGAGGGTGGTGAGACACTGGAAGAGGCTGCCCGGAGGAGCTGTGCATGCCCCGTCCCTGGCAGTGTCCAAGGCCAGGCTGGATGGGGCTTTGAGCAACCTGCTCCAGTGGAAGGTGTCCCTGCCCGTGGTGGGGGGGCTGGAACTAGATGGTCTTTAAGGTCCCTTCCAATCCAAATCATTCTGTGATTTTCCCCAGAGGAAAGGCCTTCTGTAATAGACCGACTGTATTGGTCTCATGACCTTGGAAAAATGAAGGACCCTCGGGATATTTCCAGGTTTGGTCCTGCCTCCGAACTACTCCAGGATTCACAGTTGTAGCTGAAGGACCAGCTGACTGCCTACCCACCGACTGCCGGCTCCTCTCTCTCTCCTAGGAGAAGTGGAAGCAGCAGATTGGAAGTAAAACAACACAAAATAAAGTATCAAGTAAAGATTCAAGCTTCCTGCCCCCTCCCCCCTTCCACCTACTCTGTAGATATTTCCCAGCCTGTGGCCTATGGGTTCCCAATTTCTGATGGAAAATACAGGCTGATCTTGAAATGTGACAGCAATTCAGAGGGAGGAAGGAGAGACTGCCAGATGGCTCTGCTTTGCACCTTCTTCAGTTTGCAGGATAACGCTTCATGATTTGCCATAAATTTATCATTTCCCCCCACCTCTGCCATGGAATGAAGCTAAACTTTTGGCCTCTTGGCTCCGTCTTTCCACATAAGTAGCAAAATGATGTGGTGTTGTGGAGGGGGGGATGAAGTGAGTTTGTCGTCTTGTACGCATATGTGCAAAGGAGGAGAGAAAATGGGGGCGGGGGGTGCTGTGGAAGGAAGAAGCAGCAGCTCATGAAGAATATAACTAGCAGAGCTGGTTACACCCCCTCGCTGCCCACAGCGAGCATCTCATTCCTCTGAGAGTCTGACTGGAGGTATCTTAAATCCGCGAGAGACGAGAAGGAACTGTTTATTTACATGATCATAATCTAAGGCAGAATTACAGCCTGAATTCATGAACTTTTTGAGGTATGTTATTTGCTGCTATACAAATTGAAATGTCACTTTCTTTCCTAATTTTCTTTGCTCTCTTCCTGCTAGTGCAGCATAAAGCTGTGAAGCAATTCTGCTGGGGCATGGTGGGCCACTAATCTTCACGCAGGGAGACAGCGGGATGGGATGTGCTTCAGATCTGTGTTTCATCCTCCTCCTCCTCCTCCTCTGTCCTTCTTCTGGCCCCTCTTCAGAGCTTCCACAGAAAAAAATTTAACCATGTTGTTATTCACTTTCTACACTGTAACTAGTAGCAGTGTGAGAATGTCACATTATGTGATTATTTTTGGTGGTGGTTACACCGTGTTATTTACCAGGGACTAAAGAGTAATATAACTATAAATATCCATTGCATGACCTTAATACAGTCTTTCTGGTTTATGAAAATGTTATTTTTTTTTTATGATAATCTGCACAAATACGGTATGTGTAGCAGAATGGAAGTCAGAAACTTGTAGTTGGGAACTCTAATTTTTCCAAGTTCCAGAGAGAATTCAGCACAGAAAACATGTCAATAGGAGGCTTTTTGAGCATGTGTCACTTTTGCAGATAAACTAAGTTTATGCATGTAATTTCCATATTTTGATAGAATTCTCGACCAGGCTTTTAAAACTGTAGTCCTAAAATCCAAAGTGGTGTTTCAGCACTTCCAAGTTCCAGTCAAGTTCTGTGCATGCACTAGGTAGTTTAGCAGGACGGTGTGGCTGAATCACCCACACACAGACAAAGCGGCCCTCCGCAGCTTTGCTCCCTAGTGTTTTGCGCATGTTTTGAACAGAAGTCTTCTTGTGTCACTGATGGAAGGAGGAGTTCAGCCCAGGAGATGCTCCAGGTTGGTCATCTGCTCCAATGCTGTCCTGCTGCCGAGGAAGGGGTTATGGCCCTACACAGCCCCAAGCAACCGCCCCAGTTTCACTTCAAAGCAGTCATCCCCAAACCCCACGGGTCATTTTGTCTCCCTTATTTGTGCCTTTTCCATTGTTTTGGTGCCTGTGCAGCAGTACCACATACAACGTGAAGCAAACTGTCCCCAGGGATGATAAATTTTTTTGCAGAGCCCAGTTTTTTGCCCAGCTCGCAAAATAAATCATGAGCTGATCTGTGGGCAGGGCTGCTTCAGCTGTCCCATTCAGGCAGCTCCCACAGCTATGGCAGGATACCAGAGGCTTCGTATTAGTAATTGTATGAGCAGTTAGATATGCTTAATATTTTGGATGTAGTCTAGATGCATTTTATAAATAAGTCACAGTGTAAATATCTATTGGTTTTACACTGAAATCTACGCAGCTTTTCAGTACAATGTTATCTTAAATGGCTTCTTACTGAGCAGAGTCCTGTAACAACTAGCCCTCTGATACGGCCTAAGTGCACACAATCTAATATTTGCTATCATTTCAGATACAGGTGTCTCAAATGTCCTGCTTTGTTCAGAGACATCCAAACTTAGGTTTGGCTGTAAATTTACTGTAAATGTGCAAGGAAATTAGCTCAGAAATATATCAAAGCATTAGTTTGCCAACAACTCTGTGCAGAATTTTTGTGTTCTCAAGAGAGAAATGTGTGAATGTGCAGCCAAGGTAAGAATAATTACATCCTTTATGTCTGCTTCTGTTTTAAAAGTTCTTCAATGCCACTGCAGTGCCTAGAAGGACAAAGCTGCTTTTGCTACAGAATATGTCTAAATGGAAATAAAGATAGCTACAAGTATATGTACTGTGCCACGTATGTGAGCTCTGGTCAGAATAATAGCTTTAATATAAGAATGCATACTTTCTTGAGGGCTTTTGCTGTATTTTTGTTACCCCGACAGGGTTTCCAGACACCGAGAATAAATCCCTTTCTTTATCCAAAAATACTATTCAAATGAAAATTGTAATTTAGACACAAAGGCATGATTTAATATAATCTGTGCAGGTTGTAACAGGAGTCTGTCCTTAATAAAACATTGATCTTAGTCTTATTTGTCACTGTTAACATGTTTTTTTCTTGCAAAGAACTGTCTCCAGAAGGTCTGGTTTAAGCAATAAAGCAGGATGAGGAGATTCCCTATTTTCCAGACTGTGAGTTTGTTTTAGAGGGGAAAATTGTATTAAGCCTACATTTAAGCAGAAACTCAGCAGGAAAACAGACTGAAAATAAGCATGTTTCAATAATCTAAGATTTTTTGGGGGTGGGTTTTTTTTGCTTTTTATCAT
Source organism: Falco cherrug (assembly GCF_023634085.1). Classification (NCBI taxonomy): domain Eukaryota; kingdom Metazoa; phylum Chordata; class Aves; order Falconiformes; family Falconidae; genus Falco; species Falco cherrug. Next base: position 11,913,873 of record NC_073710.1, on the reverse strand, counting down.
AAGACCTTGGTGGTAAATCTGCTGGAACTAAAAATGTGCAGTTTTTGTAAAAATAAGTTACATTTTTTCAACTCTATCTCCAAAGTGTTTTCAGGCCCTAAAGTGAATTGAGACAGTTAATTTCAAGCAGGAGGTCTTCTGATTGCTTTTTTCATAGTCCTGAGTGGTATGTCATGACCGTCGTCACGAGAGGTGGTCTCAGCACTGGGTGGATTAGGTGTTCCCCAGGAGGCTTCTGTGGTGCCAGCTGCACAGGGGTGATCCAGAGCTCTCTTCTGATGAGGGCCTCACAGAGCTCCAGCTACTGGACCTTGGAAATAAATAAAGTAATGCTGTGTGTACACATGCCTCTGTTAGCTAGTGTGAAGAAATTTGTGGTGTTAGTGTGATCTGGCAGTCTTGACATGGTTACATTAGCAGAAAGTTTCCCTGATGAATGCCTACAGCTTAGTCTTTAACACAGGTGTGTCATCTTGGTGCTTAGAAAACAACACAATAAATCATTTCCAGTTGAGATATTGCTAAAATATTTTAGGAGATTGGAGTGATTTCAGGAGAGACGGGCATTTAGGATTTTCAGGCAGATTTTCTCACCCTCAGGCCTGGTTTCTTACTGCAGGGATAGGCAAGGCACAGAGCAGGAGGTGAGGTCTGCATGGGTCTCATCTGCTACCACAGGTTGTCCCCAGGAAAATGCTGTCTACTTGAATTTTCTTCTTAGGAAGTGGTGTTGGCCAGGAGGCAAGGGATTTCTTCATCCCAAAAAGGGTTTGAACCCTCATCTCCCATGTTCAAGGGGTTTGCCTGAGGCACGCAAGATTAGGATCTTATTTTAAGCTGGTTTTTTCCAGTTAGCTTTCTCTTAGCAGGTTCCACGTTTGTCCACACGTGAACAAATAAATACCATACTTGAATTCAAACTCCCGAAGTTTGTATGTGGGAGAGAAGCTGCGCTTACTTCTACACAAGCCCTTGGTATGTGCTCCTGCACCACTGTGCTACCAGTTTGTCAGGAGGATTCCCAGTATAAGTGGAAGCTGTTGAAGAGCAGGATCATTTCCTCTCTTGCAAATGCCAGGGCTGGGGAGGGTTTGGGAAATCACATAGCATCTTTGTGACAGACAAGGTTTAATACTTCTTAATCATTGCTGTATGTGAACAAAAGTACACTATTTTGTAGATTAAAAATACCTGGTGAGTGGCATCTGTTTCTTGTGGGCTCTGAGAACTGATCCAACATTGCCTTTCTTTAAGCTTTCACAGCGTAGGTCTGTCACAGTAACACTGGATCATACTATGACCGATGTTGATTGTCCCAGGACTACACAAGGTAGTAGCTGTTGCAAATACTTTGATCATTTCACTTCTCCACAGCACACATGCTGCTTTTATGAAGATTTCATAAAATCCCAAATAAATAAGTTTAAGTAAGGAACATGGGTGAGAGAGAGTCAACTGTGGTTATGGATGTGTAGGCGAGAACAGAAATCTTGCACCTGATATGGGGAGGCTTGTGCGTTTGTATCACCCAGCCCATCTGTTTATCAATATTATGATCACTCAAGAAAAACTCTAGTTTTAAACGCTTAGTTTTGATTTTCGTAGTTTTCTCAGCAATTTATATATGATTGACAGAACTTTGGACATAAAAGCCTATTTCAAGCACAGAAGCATTAGACCAATCATGAGATTTTATAGCTACTGCATTTGGATCCTTTTCACTTGCCACGTAATGCTGAAACGCTGGGGATTCCCATTTGCAATTCCTCTAAAAAAACTTAGCAAAAGTTACACAGTATTTGCATACTTTGCTGTATGTTTTGTGCTACCTGATACCATGTGTGGTCACGTGTGGTCTTTATGAAAACGAACACTGCAAGATGCATAGCCATGAATCCTGTATTTGCAACGTGGATGCAAACACCTGAGTTACTACTCCTTGGTGAGTTGTGCAGTGACTGGTTGCGCATGCTCTTTGAGCTGGCTGTACATGGGGTGTCATACACCTTAATCTCAATACAGTGTGTGGAACAGCCTGATTTAGTGTTGGTGCTTCCATGTGATAGCAGAGGTTTGACACTGCATGTCTGAGTACACCCTTAATTACATTACTCTTTCTCTGCTCGCTATTGGTATAGTGAGAATATTTTTCCATTTCGGTGATTGAAGTCTCTCTGACATCTAACCAGTGCCTCACACAATAAAACTGTCAGTCCTTTTATCTCTCCATTATTCCTTAAGCAATCTGATTCTCTATTTTTCATTTCATATGTACATTGGCTGAAAACCTTAACAATATTAGACTGTAAGTTTTATCTGTTTTATGAGGTAGATTGCTGCAGTGCCTTTCCAAATAATAGCTATTTCTTCCACAGGTTCTTTGCTCGAAGACTTAAAAGTCTTTGTGTATCTGCAATTACCATCTGTTAATCCAAAATTATAATCAAACTAACACCTCCATTGTATTAGAAATGGTTTGGATGTTTTCTCTAATTTAATCTCATCTGCAAAATTTGAAATGTAGCTTTCAAGCCCATCAGTCATGTATTTTTATATAAATAGTACAGTGGAAAGATTGGGTTCAAAAGGTCAGGTGTGTAGCTTGCTTCTAAGCTCATTTTTGGGTTACATGTTATATGTACTTTCTGCTTAGTCTTTCTCTTTAAAACCCTGTTAGTTCCATTTGATGCTTTGAAATTCTATTATGCTGGTTTTTTTCTCTTCTGGTAACTTTTTTTAAGAATAAATCTCTTTTTTTCTATCCTGGTAATAGAAGAACAACCGAAGCTTTGGGTCAGTTGGAGTCTTTCAGTGAGTTTTGGATCAGGTCTTGAAAAGGGGGGATAGAAGTAACTAAGGTGGCAGCTCATAACCTTTGGCATGCCTGTTTGGACAACAAGCCAGGACTGAGGAAAACAAGTTAAAATTGGCTAGCTGCGTTCCTTCCAGTGTTGTGCGGATAGGTAGATGTATAGATGTGTAATACTTGATTTGAAGTGTTTCTGTAGTGTTTGGGGCACTTGGTGTTCCTATATTCTACCATTCTGCCTCCAAAATATTGACCTTCATGCTAGTGAGCCTAACGATGTTCATTTGGAGATTTTAATAACTGGATGTTGGTGAAGTATTCAACACATCAAAATAGTGTCAATTGTCCCTCTTTTATTTTTCTAATCTGTATTTAAGTTTCTTATTTTAAGGCCAAATCACTGCTGCCCTTACAGTCTACGTGTGTTTGAGAGGAAAAGTCTGTTCACATGTTTGGATCAATCCTGTCTTTCTGTGGAATGTCCCTGAGCCCTTTTCATCCCTTGGTACGGCAGTGCTGTCACGCCAGGTGCCCGCCTGTGGGCAGCCACACATGGCTTGCTACATCTTCCCTGGCTTTTTAAGGAAAGATCTATCGGTCAGATTGAAGCTTGGCTAAGATCATGTAGCTTCAGCCAGAAAAGCAATGATATTCATGTTCTGTGCCTCAGGAGCAGCTGGGAATGCCTGTTTGAACAGAAAATACTGTTTGTTCAAAAGTTGCCTCCTGCATGCGGTTGGCGGGAGCTATTGCTGCTATCAAATTCTCACAAAAAGAGGGGAGGGTGGGAAGGAAAGATGACATCGCCTGCTTGTGGGTGACTGGAAGCGTGTCTTTGCTGACAAAGCGAAGAGAGAGAGGTCTGAGGAGAAGGAAGGGGAGAAAGGAGATGCTTAAGCCACTGAAGAGTTGAGCCAGCATTTGATAGTGTAGAGATTGAAGATTATGTGTCTCTACATTCCCACAGATTTTCCTGAAGTCACTGGAATCTCTCAAGGACTCAGCTGGCACAACTAATGGCAGGATTTAACCCAGCTGATTATATTTGAAATAGTCTTTAAAATGGTAAATACGTTTTCTGAAGGTCCATCATGTTAGTAGAAATCTAGTACCTTTACTGAATCTATTTCTTGTGTGATCCTGGATTCAGACAAAAGCTTGTTAAACTTCTGTTTGTACAGTTCATCCCATCAAGGTTGCTTATCATTGTTGCACAAGAAAAGGAAACATATCAAATGAAAAAAATCCGTTTTATAGTTGGCAAATGCCTGTATTTTGTCTTTATATGATGTGTTGTCATTCATCATCTAACCTTGGGGAAATCACGGGCACTCTAACAATGTAAGAGGCCAATAAAAAAGAAAATTATTTCAGTAAAAGTGTAGCTAGGGATATGTAAAAGAGAAATGCCCCTGGGTAATAAAAATTACCCATGCATAATGGCTGTGAATGTATCAACCAGACGTACTGTATACAGCGTGCTGCAGCAGCTCAGCTATAGGATGTCCCTGCTCACCGGGCTCAGGCTTACAAAGACAATGGGGGGGAGAGAGTCGGGAGAACATGAGGTCAAGCCCAAAGCAAAGGACTGAGAAGTCAAGTACTTGGTAAGCGCTCGTGTGTCTCTACCTATCTCTTTCACCTCTTTGTTAGAGCTGTCTCCTTTGATCTTGCCTTTCTCATTATTACTCTCTGCTACAGAATTTGGGCTCAGTTCCAAGGTCGAGGCCTGCTCCTGCTGAACATCTCCCATCCTTCCCCCGTTACTCAGCCTGTCTCATTAGAGCCTGGCAGACTTGCACTGTGCCGTAGCATTGACATTCCTCACTCTTTCTTCAGTGCACTGTAGGGACTGTTCTCTCCAGATAACAGTTGGGTACGTTTTCTACTGTCATCCCCTCTGGGCTCGGCTGGCATAGCTTTAGGAGGCTTCTTAATGTGCAGCTCTTTAGCCTTCACTTTAGTTTTCTGAGGACCTCGCCCCAATCCATGCCTTAGCCGTGGCACTAAATATTCTAAACAAGAAGGCAATCTTCTACAAGGAACTGCTTTTCTCAGCAAGTCCTGTCCTGACAGATTGTGATCTCAGCAAGCGGTGCGGCTTGTGGTGAAGGTTTTAAGTTTACTGGGTGTTTTAATTTTATATTTTACATTTTTCTTTATTGCACTTTTTAATTTTACTGACTCTCAAGCTAGTGAGAAGAATAAATCTAAGATTAGGGATAGGTCAATAGGTTATTAGGTAACTGGGACTATGTCCTTCCTCTTAGCCAGAAGTTATTACACAGTGAGCATTTTACTGCCTTGGGCAATTGCCTGTCCTTCTTGTCCGACCAGCCCCTAATGAGCCAGAGTGACATGCATAGAGCAAGTCACTGTTGATAAGAAATTATTACAAAGGGGTAGTTATGCCAGCTAGTACTGGGGATGTGGGAAAGGTCCCTGAACTTTGACACTGACGTTAGAAACGTCTTCCAGAAGCAATAAGTCAGAGCTGTCGTAGCATGTAAAGCTCTTTGCGGATAAACAAGTCCAGACACAATCCCTCCTCCTCTTCTACTGCACATTACCCCAGTGACTCTTTATTAATAGGAGTCTCCTTCTTTTCCATGTGACATTTTCCATTTGCAATGACATAAAGGATTCACAGTGAAGGCCAGACCCTTCCCCACAGCAGCCACTGTGTTTACTGGCTCCCTGCCTCCCCGTTGTCTACTACAGCAAATTTAAGCTTCTTGTCTTCATCTGTGTAGCCTGTCACAGCTCCTAGTGTGAGGAACTGTGAGTTTACTCTTTGAATCAGACTGTTGCTGAATCAAGTCCTTTGTATCTCCTTTTTCTGATTTTAAAAGGGTTTAGCTAATCCTGTTGGCACTAATATTTGAGCCAAAAAGCTGGGTAAATGAATCCATGATGAGCTCTATGCTGCTGTAGCTGGCTTCCTCTGGTACCAAGCTAGGTGTTTTAAAAATAGCTGGGGTACCAGTATGCTGCAGCACAGTCATTTCTGTGCCTGGAGCAGAGACATGCCCAAAGAGTCTAAATTAGTAACAACTTGGTGGATTTTCTTCCAGCTGCGCCAGTGGTTTGTTTATGTAGATAGCCAAACAGCAAACACCCACAGAGTTGTTAACTCTGCAAATCATCAGTAAGTATTTCCTAAACTACTGCTGACAAATTTCTGATGAGACCTTAATGTCTGTAAAAATCTATTGGATGTTGTCAAAGCACCATTAGTCAGCCTGTCATCGGGCTCGCTTTGCGGTGTGACTCAGAGATTTGCTTTCCCATACTTACTGCAGAAAAGTGAAACTGGGAAAACCTCACACTGCGAGGGAGCTGCGTGCAGCCCAGAGCCGCTGATGAGCTGGTGGACGGTACCAAAATGCCTGAAGATGTGATTTCAGAAAGAAGCTTGAGCCTAAAGAGGTTTCTCCTCTGTTCTTTGTATCTCTGGAAACAAGTGGATATTACCTCTTTTCAGTCTTGGGAAAGCAGCAAATGTTACTGCTTTTCTGCTCCTACTCCATACAATGGAAACGGGGAAGGGCGGTATCACGAAAGGGGTGCTGCACATGTAATTAGTAGGAAAACAACACACGAAGTCAGGTCCAAATGAGCATGGCTGTGTCATGCTTAATACTGGAACTGTTCTGGTTTATACCTATTTTATACCTCCTGATACTCAGTATAACCCCCTAAATATTTCCATTGTAAAGGAAGCTGGGGCTGGAGGAGAGCAGGCTGCCTGCTACAACTTGATGGCATCCCAGGGTGAAGCCTGCACTTTGCTGTTGCTTGGCATCTCCCCAGTTCTGGAACTCAGTAAGAGCCCACATTATTTTCTGAAGCTGAATTCTTTATCTCTGGCTGTCATGTGATGCCAGGCTAGACTAGAAGAGTTGTTGCTGTCAACAGTAATAGCAAAAAAGTTACCACATCTTCTGAAAATAAAAACAAAACAAAACAATCGCCTCTCCTGCCAGCATACAAAGCAAGGACACCAGGCAACAGCTCAAACAGAGCCCCTGCATACAAACAAACAAAGACGCCTGTCAGGGCTTAAGGGGGAAAAATGGCACAGCTGTAGCACCACATTAGTGGAATTGTATGAGCCTTTTTATTTTCAAGGATGCAGACAGATGCCACCTGAAACACAGGATGCTTGGAAATACCACGCACACACACAGATTAAACCACACAGGTTCTTTGAGGTTCTTTTCTGTATCTCGTTAGCACGAATTATATTAACACTGCTAATGCTGATGGAAACCAAGTGAAGCTGTCCTCACAATAGTTTAAACTTGTACAGAACCAAAGGGTAGTTTAGCAAAACAGTTTTTTGAGATGACAGATAACAATTTCTTAGAAATCGTGTCTACATTCTTGACTGTAAAGCTAAAAACAGACAATGATACTTCAATTTAGAGGCTAGGCAGTAGAGGATGGTGATCGTGGATATTACTTTTGTTGCCCAAGTTGAATGTCATTGTGCCTAATTTTCATGGATGCATCCAAGTCACTCTGCAGAACCCGTGCTCAGCGTAACTTCTGCAGGGGGGCTGCCAGCACAAGGCAGCTGTGCACAGGGCAGACAGGTACACACTCTGGAAACGAGCTCTGAGTGTCTCTGCAATAAAACGAGTCTCGCTCTTATCAAACTGGTAGTCTTCCAAAAATACCTGTAAATATGACCCATTTTAAAAATGAATGTTTGATTCATTAAAAGACGAAGAGGCGTATAACATCCTTAGTGCACTTTGTAATTTTGGCACAGTTTCCACCACCTGGGAGAAAGGCTGCATTTTGTCTTAAGGGGAGAGTGCAGTTGTGTGAAATAGCCAATTTTTACAGTTCAAAAGATAATTGAATTCCCCGATTCACAAGCTCTTGGTTTTTATCTTCTCTGTCCTCTTCTAGCATGTTATTGCACAATCCCCTCTGTTCCTTCCTAAGCTCCCAGATCGGAGCTTGCTTGTGGGGGTGGGCTTTGGACACTGGGTAGTGTAAGTGGCCTGACCAAACTGAAACGGTGCTACAGTCACAGGACATAAACTGCAATTAGATAATCTGATGGCCAGTTGCTTATCACTGTCCTTTGAAAATCGAAGCCAGGAGCCGGCTGAGTTAAATTTCCAGTCAGATGCAAAGGAGATTAGATGAGTGGTTTGTACAAATAGGAAGTTATGTATCTCATCTTCTGCAGTTGGTGCTGAGGGCTAACCCAGGGAGTCACTTTGGGTCAGGAACATTGATGACTTTTGGCCAGGCACAGCCACACCACTGATTTCACAGCAGTGACAGGCATGGCTCCATGGCAACCTTGCTGTCACTGGGCCCTCTTAGACTGACTGTTGCCACACAACAGAGCGGCGTAAGAAAGCAAAAGCTGAAGAAGCAGTGGTTTCTATCATTAGAGGGCAGCATCAGAAGCGGCAGATCTTTCTTTCCTGGCAAGGAGGGTAGGGCAGTTTCAGGCAGAAAAAGGAAACGTTGCTCATGCAAACCCTGAAAGAACTGATTTCAAGTAACTCTAATATGTCTGTGTTAAGAGAAAGCAACCTTTTCATCATCAACAAAATTCAGATATTGATAAACCAGTGGCTTAAAATTTTAATACAAGATCTCGGAGTGGAAAACACTTTCCATATAAACAGTAAATAATTAAAGAGGATTTTCCTACCAAAAAAGTGGAAATCTGATTTTAAATTGGTGTGGAGGTATGAATCATAATCTGCAAAAACCTGAGGACATTAATCTTTTGAGAAAATTTTTACATAAGCATATTACAAGCTTGTTTGGGGATTTGTTATGCACTGGGTGGAGAGTATATTATGCAGACAGTAATGAAAGAAAAATTAAGATTTGTAAACATGTTCTGCATTATAACAGTACAGTATATTGAAAGGGTTCAAGCACATTTCTAGTACCACAGGGAACTTGCATGTGAAGTGATGCTTTGTCATTGTACTATGGGTCATATGTTCATACATGCAGGCAAGACAAAATTTTCTCTGACATGGTACAGGAACTTCATGTGCTTCTTCCCACGCTTCTGCTCTAGAACGTGGTGTAAAGCACCTTTGGTTTTGCCCTTCAAAATATAGCCAGTGTGCCACCACTCTGTGTAGAAAAAGGCTGTGCATTTGAAGATGAGAAATGCTGAGGAAATAAATCATGAGTAATGCAAAGGAATTTTGTTCTCAGATATGCCCACAGTAACACTGGTAATGCTGTTCAGGTAAAGGCTGAAGTGATACTTACTGCATTCGTGTCATAAACCCAGTGTTGTAAAAATTCACTACAGCATTTTCCATAAAACTTACTTAGAATAAACAAAAGCATCCATCTATCATACTAACTAGTAACAGTTATAAAAGAAAATACAGGATAGTGGCTTATCTCTTATGCCTGGCAGTTAGCCATGACTGAACTACACTCACATCATGCAGCATGGTTGTTTTTTTAGGTAGCACACAACTCTTAGAGAAACGAAAAAGGAGTCATGGTGCTGGACGCTATGCAAAGGACACACAGACAAGTGTAAACTGCTTTCATGGCCATGGGTTAGCGAAGAAACCAATACATACGAGCAAACAGAGCGATAATCATTGAGAAGTCTCCTTTTGCTGAAGCAAAACAATATGTTGCAATATAAAAAATTGATTCTTTCAAGCTGCCAGAGACATTAGAGAAACATTACAGAGATCATCACATTGGCCACTAATTCTTTAAAAAAACTAACAAACCCAAACCTCCACTAAAAAGAAGTCTTCCAAGCAGTTTTAATAGTGCTATAGTGCTGTTTAAATACATTTTTATGAGATAATAGTTCCTGTGGCAGCAACTTATAAATACAGATGGGGAGATTGATTTAATTGAAACGATGACAGTCAATGCTAAGGAACTGCAAAAAAACCCACACACACCCCCAAAAATTATAATAATTTGTAAAGATCAATCAATAGCTAGAGAAGCTACCTTAGACTGTCCGATCCTTGATGGGCACATTCTGGCTGTACTAGATTTTCTTACTCTGAAGTGAAAGTCAATGGGGAGAGTAATGAAGCAATGTAATGCTTTACCTTTCTTGCCTTTTATAATAATTTAGTTCAAACAGGCTTTGGGAAAATCACACTTTTATTTCAAGACCAAAAGATCAATACAGCAGTATACATTTAGTGCTTGAGGGAAAATTTACTCAAAATTGTTTCATGATGAAAATGCCAAAGGCAGATTCTTTTGTTCAATCTGTTACTTTGAAGGGACCTTGTAATCTTAATTCCAAGTTAAAGACTTGTGGCCATTGTATCAAAGGCTGCACATATATCTTTCAGTGATGAAAAGCTAAGGATCTATATATAGTAATTCAATGAACACCCCACCACCACCACCACCACCACCCCCCCCCAGTATTAACGCATTTTAACATAGGAAACTATAATTATTTTGGGCTAACAGCTGATTACACCCCCACCCCCCCCACCCCAGCATTAACGCATTTTAACATAGGAAACTATAATTACTTTGGGGTAACAGCTGATTCTACAATGTGTGTAATACTCTCACTCATATAACTTCAAACTCTGTCTCTTGTTATTTGCCCAGCCAGTGCTCTCCCATCCAAGTGAAGATGGTCACAGAACGTCTCAGACAGCAATGTTCTAGCTTCCAGAAATTTGGGGGAATAATCAGCAGGACAACAGGTCAAGCTGAACTTAGAAAAATTTCTGTGCTGATAAACATGCTGATGAACAGCATTTCCTGTTTTTCCTGGTTTTCTGATGGCATGTGTAATACGGAAGCTTTCTAGATATTTAGGAAATCAGCTGAAACTTGTAGTGAAAAACCTATACCCAGGTAAGATTTACTAAGGAGGACCCATGGTAACCTAGTCACACAGCATTAGACCCTGTTCCCCACTTTATGTCATGATGCTGGCAGCTCAGGATTTCTTAGTGGGGTACCATGTTATTGGTGTGGCTCTATGACCCCTCATGGCCACCCCCGATCATCAGGTCTCTCACCAACTGCATTTTCCCAAAGCAGGAGAGAAGCTCAAGCACTATGCAGCAGTCAGAGAGTATTTAGCTCTTCTTTTGACACCTAGCCTGGGCTGGTGGGCAGAAGAGAGGTGATGTTCCCCTAGCACGTGCTGCCATCACAGCTGCAGTGCCCTTCCTTTTCCCCCAGTTCATATTTGGCCTGCATCTGCTCCTGCTAACTTTGGATTTTCATCTGTTGTACTGTGAAACCAGGGGAAAATATCTTGAAAATATCTTTACCTGTATTCAGGTAATTTTCATATAATAAAAGGAAGGTTTATTAACCTAACTATTGCTTTTCAGCTAGGATAACAGAAGCTGTAAATGCTCTCACTGACAGCGCGGAACTCTAAGATCCTGCCTGGACAGCAGTATAACCACTTAAAATATGGAGGGACAAACAGCAATAGGAAAGTACTGGTTCCAATTTATCAGTGCTGGTTTCTTATCTGGGTGTAAAGTGACCAATTGTTACAGTAGCTGTTCTGTAAATCCTTCCAAAGTGTTTTACTGCCAGGTGAATTAATGTCTGTGTGAGAAAATATGAGTTGTTTTAAATCTTTATAATAAGAATAAAAAAAGCTTCTTGTGCAATTTAGTTACTTTTAGCTAACTAGTACAGTCTGAGGAGAGACAGAAGGTCCTACAAGGAGCAGGAGTACAAACTGTGTAGGAGCTAGGCAGAGATGCACAGCTGAATCTCACAGGTGAAGGAAAGGAAATTTTCCTAGGGACCCTCAGGGACTGTCTACAGCTGGATGTAATTCAGAAAGACACTGGCTGGATTCAGAACAACTGCAGGACTGCAGTTTCTCCTTCCTCTCCAATGCAAGGACACAACAGGCCAGGGGATTCTTGTGTTCAAGTGCTTTTTTGTTTTGCTTTGACTCATTCTGCAGATTTGATTTTTCCCTGTTTAAGCAGCATGTTCTTCTACTTGGTGTTTGAATAACGGTCACAGATTGAGAGCCCTTACCATGCTTCTGGTGTGCTCACACAGCAGATTCAAACCAGATTTTTGACCAAGAATCTGGCCAGTCCAGAATCCCATCACATGTTGCAGTGTTGTATCTCTTGTGCACCCAGACTGCTACAGTGAGGATTTTGAAGTTGCCAACATTGCAAAATCAGGCCTTCAACGTGACAGTGAATGTTCTTGACCGCAGAGAGAAGAAGTCCTGCTGAGAGATAAGTAAGTGACAGTAACAGTCAGTCGAACGTTGGTTTAGAGGGAAATGCTGTAACCTAGTCTCTCAGATATTAAGGTCTGCCCCTGCATTGTCTCGGTTGCAGAATAAAATGCAGTGCAGAGAGAATCAGAATTATCTATGTGTGCAATAAAGCTGGTCTTGCTCCCAGTCTGGCTGCCAGTATCATTCCTGTGGCTGGCATTTCAACTGGCTACCAGCACAGCCACCTTGCAAATCAGTTTAATTTGTGCATCTTGCAGAAGTTTCATTCTTTCAAATCCTGAGGCAGTGGAACAGGATATTTTAGGTAATAAAACATAAAAATTGTTTGGTTTGGTGTTTTTTTTTCCCTAAGGAACAGCATCTTATTTTCTCCTGAGATTTCATACAATGCAGGTAACTCTTCTAAATCTCAGTGACTGTTTTTGTAAGGCAGGTAAATACTACAATGCAGGAGACCTTTTCTCTAAGGAGGGCAAGTATATGGGTTGGCGGAGAGGAGCTGGGAAAGATTAATGCCTGAAGCCACTAATGACAGTATTTGGGAGAGTGCCTTGAAGGTTTTGTTCTTTTCTCTCTACTCCTGAAAGGAGAAGGAAAGGCAAAGTGAGCTTCCCTGCCGCTTCCTAATTTTTGCTGGAATCTAAGCAAAAGGAGCACCACTAGGGGACTGAACATGGTAAAATATCTTGCTCCAGTTTACAAGAAAAAACTTTTTCAGGCTGCATAAACTGAAGAAAGTTCCTTGCAATTCAACAGCTTACCAATGATAATGTCTAAAAATGGGATTTTATCCATTAATCTGGAGCCCAAAATAAGTATGGTTCCTTGTCAAATGGGTAGTTTGTAAAAGAAGCTTCTGATTCTTTATGTATTTTGTAGTAAAGGACTGTGACCCTTGTGCATAAAAACATAAAAAATGAGAGGATGACTACTTGACTTTTCTAGTTTTCTCAATTTACACATTCCTTTCCAGACTTTGTGAAATCAGTCTTCCTCTGTGATTGCCCTGCAGCTTTCACACCACCACTTCGGAGCCAGCTATGCATAAGTAGCCGCAGTTTTCTTCCAACTTCTAGTGGACAATTTGGCCAACCAAAAAAGAGGTTTAATCACACACGTTTCTTAATAACAGGGCGCTGGTTTGCTCTAACAAACATGAACTTGAAGCTCCATGTATTTTATGACTCTCCTCCTGCTCGCTCTTCTCACTGCCCTGCATCCGTCCCTTTCCCAAGCGCTTGTGGTGGAAGCAGACCCTCCAGGTGCATTAGCCAGATATTGTGTGGTAGCACGGCATTTTTGAGATCAGTGCCAGAACAGCAGAGAAGTGGCATTGCTCAGCAGCAGCAGAGCACCCACTTGCGCTTTCCTTCCTGCAAGGGAGGACAGTGGTACATGCACCGAGCTGCCAGCTCACAGCAGTATTTATCACTGCTTTTTTGAGGCACAGAGCAGCAAAACAATGTTACTCAGGTCACAGAGCAGAGCTCCTCTCGTTCTTTGCCCAGTATGTCATGCTTCTGGGTATTTCCTTTTGCTGCTGTATGGCAGTTACTGGCCACGTGAACCCTGGCCTGTGAATTGGTTTCTTCAGGTAGCTTGTAACTTCAGGGCAAGAACGAGCCAAGTCAGGTTCTGAAGAAAACTGTGCAAATAGGAGCAAAATATGGCAGGGTAGGGTGAGTCCAAGAACAGGCGCTGGCTGCTGCACCCCATGCCTGAAGGCTGTGGGGGGACACCTCCATTTCAACGTGCAAGTGGAAGGCATCTCTCACAGGGATCGCAGCAGCACAGCATGTTAAACGGATTTTTTGAGGAACTATACAGCAGAGCTGTGTTGTAAAAGGCAGCGATCGCTATAAAAGGTTTATTTCCATTATACAACTTTTAGCTTCGAGGCCTCTAGGACTGTGCAGGAAGCCCACGCGTGAGGCGAGGGTCACAAAGGCACCTTCCCCGCGGCGGGGGCAGCCGCAGAGCGCCCCCAGCCAGCGCCACCCCTCAGGTGACAAGGGGCCAAGTCCCGGCCCCACCGGCGCCTCTCCCCGGCCAGCGGTAGGGCTGAGCCTGAGCAGGGCCCACGGCGCCTCGCCGGTGCCCGCCAGCCCCGAGCGGAGCCCCCGCCGCCGTCCCGTCCCCTCAGAGCCCGCCAACGGCCCGTCCCTCCGAGGGGCAGCCGGGCGCGCCTTCCCTTGGCCCCGCCCCCCCCCCGGCGCCCGCGATAAGGCGCCGCCACCGCCCCCTGCCGCGGCCCCGTTGTCACATGACAGGCGAAGTCCGAGGAGGCAACATGGCCGCGGCGGCGGGGTAAGCATCGCTGCTCGGCCGCGGTGCCGCCGGCGCCTCCCACTCCTCACAGGCTCGCCGGGCCCTGCGCTCCGGACCGGGGCTGCGTGTCCCCCCGGCTCCTCCCCGCTCCCCCCGCGAGGCGCTAGGCGGCGGCCCGGCGGGGTCTCGGTCGCGGGTGCCGGAGGGCGGCGGTCGCCCCGAGCCGGCTGCGCAGGGCCGGGCTGCCCGCGCCGGAGCGCCCTGAAGTGAGAGCAGGTCTGGGGGGCGGCGAGGGAGCTGTGGAGGGTCCCGCGGGCGCCCTGCCCGCCAGGTGGGCTCGGCAGTGCCTCCCCGAGCCCTGCGTTATCCTTCAGATCGCGTTACGTGTGTGAAGTCGTGCTTGAAGGTGGATGTGGGTTACTTGGCGCAAAGCCCCTGACACATTGAATAGCTAAGTTCAGCCGTTTCTTCAAGTGTTTTAAGAAGGCTCCATTAAAATGCATCAAAAGTTTTCATAGGTGCCGTAGGAACTTTTCATAGATGCCAGAATCAGGTGACGCTGGGGCTTGGCTGTGATGGTTTCACCTTTGGGTGGTGGTTGGGCCCTGTGAGGCCCTGCCCGGCCCCTGCCCCCCCCCCAGCGCTGGGTGCTCCCTGTGCAGAGGTGCTGCTGCTAGCCAGGAGCCGGCCCCCAAGGGCCACGCTGGGCTGGGGTGGGTAGCTGGGGTGTCGCATGGGGCCGGGACTGCAGGCTGTTGGCTTATTTACAAGGAGCACTGAGTTCACTGTGAAGAAAACATCCAGTTTACACCTTAAACAGTGCTGGCTGCTTTTGCTCTTTCGCTTGTATTGCGGGCTTGTTTGTGCCGTGGTTTGTGTAGGCCTCTTGTACTTCATATATTTGATGTGGAAACAGCATTAAAAATTGGCTAGCCTTCAGGCTGATGCTGATGACTCTTGCTCAAAACAAACAAACGATAACTTCTTGAAAAGTAGTTTCAGTGGTTTCTCATCTTCGTTGAAAACTGGATCCTGTCTGCATGACCTAAGTAGAACAGAAACGGCAGTCCATTAATTTTTTTCTGAAAAAAAACAGAAGTACGAAAGGTTAATTAAAAAATTGTGGGAAAACCAAAAATAAAATAGGATTTTGGTTACCAGTGGTTGCATCAAAACAAATCCAAAATGTTAGGTGGATCATACACTAACAAAACGTAAGCTTTCTGAAAAGATAAAACTTCTGAAATAAGCACTGAAAATCAGCAGTTCTAGGCAAAAGAGAAATAAACTTTAAAGAAACAAACGTAGTTTAATGTTCTTAGCTACATGTCACTTCCAGTATAATAAAAGAGCTCTTGTGTGGGCTTGGGCCTAATTGATCATAAAAATTGTGGGTGACAGCCAGCAGGGAAACTGTCAGTTGCTGTGGTAGGCCTTTACCAGGCAGAGCAGCGGCTGAGTTCTGGTACCAGGCTAGACAAAATGTGGGTAGCTGCATCACTTGTCCTGTCCTGGTCTTGCAAGTAGCCATTTCTGACACTGATGCTTATCTGCAGAAGCTTCAAAGAGGCATGCACCACAAAGCAGTGCTTGAATCAAATTTGTTTTACTATCAGATGTAAGAGTTTTGAGTTGAGTTTGTGGCTGGAGATGCCAGAGTCCTTGTACTAACAGAAGAAACAGACCTTGAAGGACCAGCCAATGTATTGTATTAATTACATTCTGATATTTGTGTTTCTTATGTGGCATAAACTGAGCAATTGGAGATCATGGATCAAAATTGAAAGCTTGTAATTCCCTCTGTAGAAAGAAGTTTGTGGTATTAGTATTAGGTGACAAATAAGAGTTTTACACTGATTACACTGCAATTGCATGTGTATTTGCAGGGTTGATACACGTGTGAGGCAGTTATATACATGTACCCACTCAACTTACTACAAGTGGTGTAGTGATGACTTCTTATATTTGAAACTGGAAAAGTGCTACATAATAGTCATGGCGTAGACAGTACTTTGTAATCACAGGGGTGTGTAACAGCTGGGCTGAAGAGAGTATGGAAGAAAGACCAGGCCAGTCACAGCCCCCTTACCTGCCACGTATTCGTTAGTAACAGAGTGATGGTTACACAGCCAGCCCTCTGCGTGAAGACTTCTTGGGGTCTTGAGTACTGTGAGAGCTCTCTTCCTGAGTCATTATTTGCAATAGAAAGCCAGGTATACAGCCATACTCCTTTTTGTAAGACTTAAATCCCTCTGTCACTGCCAGTCTCTGAAAAGAGCATTCTGTGTAAGTTGTGGAAAGTGGGCGCTGGGATCGTGTGTGCAGAGTGACCCAATCCCTGCAGGCAAGGCACTGTCTGTGGGTGTCTTGCCGTGTTGCTAGTTCATCTGTGCAGCTGCTGTCAGTTTGGTGTCTGAGTGCTTGGGAGGAAAGGGAGAACAAAGTCTGTGGAGGAAGCAAACTTTTTAAAGTTGCATCCTCTCTGAAACCTGGCTGATTTTCTCCGCAGAATTTCAGTTGTGAAAGTATGTCTGTTGCCTGGCAAGCTGGTACTGTCCAAGGCATGCATTAACATGAGCGCTCAGCAGAGAACCTGAGGAGCAGAGCAATATTTGCAACAACACTCAGCCCAGCCCTCTTGTGTTCTGCAGCTCTTGCTCTGGGGTCCAGCATGCTCAGCTGCTGTGACTGTTAAAGCAGCCTTAAAATAGAGACTAGAGCCTTGCCTATGAGAAAACCATGTAACTTGAAAACAACTGTACAGGGCCATATTCTTCTTTTGATTAATATTGTGGCATCAAATTCAAGCAGGGAAAGTGGGATCTGTTATATATCAGGAAGAACACAGTTTTGCCATGGGCTTAGATAAAATGTGCAGAACTGTCATTTTGCACCAGAATGCATTTCAACTTGAGTGTTAAGGTTCCAGTAAGATACTCTTAAAGCGGCGTAGTGAGACTACCAGCAGGAATTGCTGCCTGACTTCATTATTTCTCCTTGAGTCTCATTTTGATTGTCAAAGGTTTTAAGTACAATAAAAGCATTAATAGTAAACATAATGGAGGTGAAAATGTGCCTTTGTAGGAGCTTCATACGCACTTCAGGGTATAGGAATAGTAGGGATAGGCCTGGAGAAGGAGGGAGGTCAGTCCCCACCCTTTTCTTTTTTTTTTAATTTTTAATGGCAGTAAAAAAATCCCCAAACTTTTGAAGAGGATAAAATTACAATGAAGGTGACTCTTTTTTTTTTTTTTTTTTTCCCTCCTTCCTTTGAAGCAAAACATAAGACGGGTTGTGCTACAAGCTCTGCCTTTTTTTGGTTTTGGTGTTTTTTTTATCAGCAGATACCCTTATGCCATAGGTTGCTCTCAGATGTGTCTGATGATGTTCTCTCTTCCCTTTTATACTTGCAATAAGGTGAGTGTATGATTTCCAGGCCCCTCCATGGAGTTACTCCACGGGGTGATCTTGCTTGGATGACAGCGTTTCCAACCTCTTGTGCATTGCTGAGTGGCTGAGCCACATCTTTGCACCCAAAAAGTCTTGCCGCTATTTAGTGTAAGGTTCGCTATCTGATTTAAAACTTCCAGTAGCTTTTGCTAGGATTGTATGAACTTGCTTCATTCTTCCTGCAGACATGGGTACCCCAAAATGAAAGCTTAAGCTGTGCTTCCAGGCTATGCTGATGTGCTGCCCTAGGTAATCTGCAGTCCCTGTAATGATCACCTGCCATGGTGCTGGGTTATCAGGTGTGCATGGGAGGTAATAAAAATAAACACATTTGGGTTTTGCGCACTGTCAGCTCAACTGCTAGGCAGATAGTTTGAAAATTGGATTACCAAGAGCAGTCTTTCACCTTCTAAAATTACTTACACTGTTACATCAAGTAGTTATAAACAAGTAAAATAAAATATTTTATTAGCTCTTTTATGCTGTGTCTGCACTAAGAAATTACAGGGTTTACATTTCTGATGCTGATAAAGTCTTCCAGGAGGTTATTTTATGCAGCTGTAAATCAAAGGTTACCTTTCAGGTTGCCTGTGAAAACTATATAATAATTAAGATGTGGAGCTCTCTTTCTCTAAGGTTAAGTCTCTTGGTGGTTCATTTCTTGTCATCTTAACACTGTAACAATTTATCTTTCTGTCATCTCTTCTAGAAGTGTATCTAGTAGAAAATGACCATCTAAACAGCCAGTCTTCAGTAAGCTGAGGTGGAGGGACAAACTGGACTTAAATCGTAGAATTTTATTGACAAGACAGTATTCATCTGTAATACTGAAGCTGCTATATTAAACACTTTTTAAAGAAGAAAGCTCTTAGATTCGTCTCATCTGATTAAAAAAAAAAAATCCTACAACAAGCTACTGTGCTTTTACTGGTAAAGCTCCAAAAAGCACAGGTATGGACTTATAACAAATGTGAATGAATCAGCAATATGTTCTTGTAGAACATCTTAAATTATTTAGTAACCAGTTTATTTCAAGCAAGTACTCCCTACTTTTAAACTGTATTCTTCCAATTGCATTTCTGTTGAGTACAATCTTGCAGAAACTTTCTGGGCTGTCTCAGCGTGTTTGTGCTGCCCCAGGGACAGGTGGTAATGTATAGCAGGAGGTCACTGGTACTGAGGACATGCTCTTGTGGCCGCATGTGTTGAGTTCAGTCACTTGCTGAAGCTGCTTGTATGAATGCAAGAATAAACATACATACATAGAAAAGAAATTTGCAGGTCCTATGCGAGTATGGGAAATGCTGTTGTCCTGTGTCTGCTATTCATCATCGTCTCTCTCTAGTCCCTGTTTCAGATAATGAATGTTTCCCAGAAGGACTTGCTGAAGTCTGCCAGACTTCATGTAACCTTCCACTTCTGTTTTCCATAACTCAAACTCATTTTATTTTCTCCTGTTTTGCCTTTACTCAGCAGGCCTAGGCTGTTGTTACATTCCTTCAGGTAAAGCAACACAAAAAGTAGATGCAGAAAGCGACAAGTGACATGCTGTGGGCCATAGCTGCAGGCAGCCCTGTCTCCTTTGCCATTTTTTCCATTGGCACTCATATGAGCTATGTTTGGAGAGCGATGCTTGCATACAGCATCTCTTCCCCTTGAGTGATTAGCATTTTGTTTGTAGAGTTGAACTAAACTTCCTTTTCTGTTCTACACTAACATAACAGACACTGTGCATCTGAATTGTGCTAACCATTGTCTTTGTCTTCAATTAATTGTCAATTAAAAAAATCTTTCCTAGATCCTCCTTTTGGCTGGGGAATGAGACATTGAAAGTGCCTGTAGCGCTCTTTGCCTTGAATAGAAGACGACTGTGTGATCGCCTGAGACAGAATAAGGATGTCCAGAAGAATTCGGTTGTTCTGCTGCAAGGTGGAGAAGAAACCCAGAGATACTGTACTGATACTGGTATTGTGTTTCGCCAGGTAAGAGCTGAATCAAAACCTCAGATCAAATTAAGAAACTCTTTTCAATTGCATGAATTTTTAAACAATTTTTGATTATTTTCCCTTTATTTCTCATGTGTGCCTTGCCTTGTTTCACCGAAATAAATTGGCTTCTTTATAATATTGCCTCTTCAGCTCCAAGTTACTCTCTCTTTCAGTGTTTTAGTGTACAGACTCATTATCTGGTTTAAAGGGCCTAAACCTGTGCAAGCCCCTACTGCCTGTTGGTGTTTAATGTAATATTAAAAAGACAGCAATGGAATGTTTCTTAGTTTTTTCAGTCTTGTCTGTGACCCAAAAAATAACCTTCTCTCTGTAGGGAAACATATAATGGTGGACCTAAACTGAATTAATTCATAGAAAAGCATATTTCAAGCTTTCAGAAATAGTATATTCTACAAAGCAGGATGTATCTTAGAATTTATAACATGTGTCTTCTCAAATTAGATTATTCCTTAAGTACCCATGTGTTCTTCTGCCACAAATAGGACTTAACAACTTGTTAATGTCATGCCAAATGCATTCTCAGTCTTTGGGGAAGTTGGCATAACAGAAATCTAATTATGCATACCCCATACTTTGCATGGCTGCTGCAGTACTTTGTTTTCTGAATTTAATTGAGCTGTTGTATGTTACAAAGAAACAAAACCAAAAAATTCTAATCTAGATAGTGCATATCTTAATACAGTTATTGGTCTGTTTTTAGAGGAGATGCACCTTTCAGGGTATCAGTACATATGTCTGTCCTTACCAAAATTCATCTCTGTATTGTTAGCCGTTTTGTTCTTTGCTTGCTTGTTCTTAAAATAAATCTTGGCTAAAGGCTGTTCCTAGTGCAGCTTCCTCTTCTCGGGGGGTGGTTGGGTCATCTTTAGCACTCTGCCATCACAACCCAATGAATCTGCACTCTGCTGTTGCCTTGTCTCATGTGACATGATTGTTTCTTCCTGATTCTACATTCCCTAATTCTAGATCGGAGGAATGTATTTTACTGTGTGGTGTATGTTCTGCTGAGTTGACCTGTTTTTTTCTTATGGTGGTTTATTAATCTCTGATCCTGTCCAGTTGTCAACAGAAGGATTTGTATTATTGTAACCTAAAATTAGTAAGTCTGAAAAGCTTTAGACCTAAACCACTCCCCCACCCCCCCTCCAAAAGCAAGAGAGATCTTTTTCAGGTATGTGGAAGTAAGAATTAGTATGTGCTGTAGTGTTTTTAGAGCTGGTAGAAGTGAAGGTTTTCTTCTAAGAATATATTTTGTCTTAACCTAGGAATCATACTTTCATTGGACTTTTGGAGTAACTGAAGCAGGCTGCTTTGGAGCAGTAGATGTTGATACTGGAAGATCCATGCTTTTTGTTCCACAACTCCCTGAAAGCTATGCGGTTTGGATGGGAAAGTAAGATCTATCTTTTAACTGTGCTCCCATGTATCTGAGTACTTCATATAACGTAACTGTCTGTAGAGCTGAAATGCTATTTGATTATAATCAGATTCCACCAAATAATTTGTTGTGAATTGTAGTGTTATGTACATACAGTGATACAAAAATGTGATCAATTGGTATTGATCATATGATAGCAAATGATCCACCAGCATTTGTTAGAGGATACCTTTAGAATTGAGATGAACCCATGGATCTCATGGTATTCATGAAGGGAAGCTGAACCATAAGGAAAAGTAGAAGTCTTGTCTTAAGACCAAACCAGCTAAATAGTAAAGCAGTTTTTTTAAGTTTCTTTACCAGTTTGCAGCTGCCTTAGCTAATGAAGCTCTTTGAATGGCAGAAGGTAGTATAGCCTCTTTGAACTGGCAGACTGGGGAATGTGATTTTAATTCTATTCTGTGAGTATGCCATAAACATCTCTCTTTCTATCCACATTGGTAGTAAATATTGCTCAGTGCCATAGTGGAGGAATTGATTTATTTATGCGTTCATTTCTTTTCTCAGTCTTAATTCTATTTATATTCTCTAACAAACTGTAATTTTTTTTGTTGTCTCCATTGTCTCAGAACATTGGACTACTTCCAATTTAATATTTTGAGCTCAGGTTGCTTCGCTTCTAATTGAAGCTATCACTTATATTTTAATGCTAATTTTGGGAAAAGGAAAACAATCGCAACCAATCCCATATGCTGAACTGTGCCAGACCATATGGTAGGGCATGGCTGCTGTCTTCTCAGAGAGTTTATATGAATATCACTGTCTTAGACCTGCCTGGGAACTGAAATTGTTTCTGATGGCATAGAAATATGAATGCTGCTGTTTGAAATATTTCAGCTGAGAGCTGCACCTGTCTGGGAGGGTAGGTTCTGTTTAACCCCCCCCCCCCCCCCCGTGTACTCTCTAAAGTTGTTCCCTGGTGGTGCTTGTTCCCATTTATAGACAAAGCTTTTTCCTCCCCCAAAGTTCTCTTCTGTTAGTTCAGATCAGCTGGTTCATACCCATGCTGATGGTGCCTAATCTTAAGAGGTGTAAAAATATTATGGAAATTCCACTGTCTCATCTTTAATTTTCAAACAAAATATTGTGTTTATAAATGGTGGCCTTTTTGAATTGTCTGTGCAGCACTTGTTACTGGTTCATTTACAGAACTACAAGACTGGTTAAAAGTGGTTTATTGTCATTGTGTCGTCTTGCAAGAATATAACAAATTGTCATCTTCACAGCATCCTTGTTTTCTAAACTGTCCTCCTTACCCTCCCTGAATCCCTCTGTTTGAATCTTTGTTTTCTGTTCTGTCAGCCATGGCCATGTACTTTTTCAGCTTGTCAGAAGGACGATGGATGGATAACTCATTTGTGAGTCAGTAGCAGTTCTGCTTCGTAAGTTGGTTGGCAGGGGGTGCTGCACATAACTAGGTATTGTGTTCCTTCCTAGAAGACTCAATTTTAAGTCAAAATTGGCACTGAAAGAAAAACATAAATGTTTGCCTTCCATCCGCTGCTGTTTATCTACTATAGTTTGCCTTGGAAATGCTTGTTTCTGTGCACGTGGAAGGCACTATCTACCCACTGAAGAAACGTTAATTTAACATCAATGAAGAACCATCAGTTCAATGCCTTGTATGATACTTGTGAGGTTGCTATTTTATACTGTCTACAGCTGGTCTTCTAGTTCATCACATAGGGTGCAGTTGCTTTGCTTGATGTTTGTGGTTTTATTTTTTATTTAAGACAGATGTGGAAACTGTGAGTTTAGTCAGAAATGCATAGATTCTCTTAATGAAGAAGGCTCTTTACTGCTACTGTACGTTGATGTACTGTTGTGCTGTCTCTTCTGAAGACACATTTCTGAGTTGTTTTTGAAACACAGATAATGTGGCAGTCAGAAAAGTTTACCTTTTTGCCTTGAAGTAGTGCAAAAGGGGGGCTTCTTGCCTTCTTTCAAATTGCTGTCAATTTGGCCAATGCCAATGAAGTGTCTGAGAGCATTTGCTTGGAGATGAACAATTAGTTTACAAATGAGACCATCAACACTGTAAATACTTTAGTCTCACCAGTTGCACTTGTTTTTATGAACAGTTTTGCATGGTGAGATGGTGCCTGGGGACTCTGCAGAACATGTGAACATGGAGATGATGATGAGTGCACCACCCTGGGCTGTCAGTCTGCCAAGGACCCAGCACTGTGTAGTACCAGTGTTGAGGGTGACTACCACTTCTTTGGAAGTGTTACTCATCTTATAGGACTTCTTGCTGAATGTGTACGCTCTTAAGATCTGTAAATAGCTGGAAGGCTAACTTTCAGAAGTCCTTCCAGCCAAAATAAAACCTCTTCAGTTTCAAAAGGGAGGAGAGATGTAATTTAACTCACAGACTATGGTCATCCTCCAAAAAATCCACAACCTCTTAAGTTGGCAATGGCAGAATTTTTATGAATGTAATTGTAGGACTGGTGGTCCTACTTTCGTGTTAGTAAGCGATTTCAATAACAGACACTCTGTTTGTAAATGATGAGTGTGGGCATTTCTCCAAATGCTGGGCAAGCCCATTTCTTAGTTGTTGGCTGGGAAAATCTTTTCAACTAAGAGAACAACTTTGCCTGTCTTGATCTGTAAGAGAACAACTTTGCCTGTCTTGATCTGTACCTCTGCACCTTGCCCCTCCTGTTGTTTGTAAGGCAGAAACAAAGACTCACAGGATGGCTTAGTGGGTAGGCTTTTTGCACTCCTGAAGTATTTTTCTGTTCTGACTTTTGGTGGAAGAGTTTAATAAATTAATCTGGTAATATAAGATTGTAAAGGCTTCAGAAGTGTAGCTGTGTTGTACATGCCCTGCTTTCTTGGCATGGTCTTCCCTAGTCAAGTTTGTGGTGCAAAGCTGTTAGCAATCATTTCTATTCCTAGGAGGCATTAAGTTGATATGACTGCATGTCTTGCACAGAGACTTCAATTTCACTAATTAATGCTGCACCTGCCATTTACCTCCTTAATTATAAATGACAGAACTAGTCAGTGTGCTGATTAAAGATATTTTATAACGTAAAACATACTGTACAGCAGCTGCCTTATGTGGAGCGGATGCCAAACTAACTGAATTGCCTTGCCATGTAAAGAATGTTTTTAATAGAAAACAAAAATATTTAACGCTTTCATGCTCTAACTTCGGAAATACATGTTAAATGGGACAGAGCAATATTTATGTGCAATTTCCTGTGTTTTCTTTGAAATCCTGCTGGCTGATTGGGAAGTATAATACCATTAATCTAGCGTTGCATCCACTCTAATTTTCCATGAATTTGCTTGGAAGCTATCTGTATTTGCAAAGTTGAACCTTGGTGTGGCACTTTGGAGTTGTAATAAAGCACAATGTAATACTTTGTGAATGTTAATAATTTCTCAGTGATCTAATGAGGAAGCTTTTTAGACATTGTGATCATTTAAGTAGGCTACAACCAAAATCAACCTTTGGTTGTGGTGATTAAACTTGGCTGACTTCAGCAAAACTGAGGAGTTTTACAGCCTTTGGAAGAAAGTGCAGAAGTATGTGGTTGGTGGGGTTTTTTTGTTTACTTTTTTCCCACACACACTTTTGTGAAAAAAGAGCTTTTCAGGCTATTTAGGCTTTTACACACACCACCACCACCACCACCCCACCACCCCCTGACTGTATGTGATCATAGAATTCAGCAGCTAAGAAATTGCTTTCTTGATCTCTTTTTCTTAGTGGAGATTGGTCATATTTTGTGGCATTTGTATTTTGAATAATTCTGAATATTAAACTGTGTGCGGCATGGGATGTTTGCCAGACTATATGATGGTGGCTGAGACTATTGCATTAATGAGCCCCAGGCTTGGCTACAAGAAAGCAAGGTCTGTAGTAAGGCCGTTCTATGCAACCTGAGAATTGGAGACAACTCTTTGGAAAGGTACTGGAGTGTATGTGGGTGCTGTAGGGAGCTCCACCTAAGTTGCTGCTCTTGGTGTAGATTATGTAGGAATGAAGGACATTTTCTAGATGAATTTTCCTGATGTGGTACATATAGGTCCTCTTCTCTGTAGGATGCTCTGGAGCTCTGAGTACATCTGTATAGTATATATACTCCAGAAGGGTTTTTGGTTTTACCTTCTGAACTCATCTGTGATATCATCCCCTGGTATTTTTTCTCTTGGTATTTTCTCTAAAATGAAATATGCTTAGTGTTTTCATTTTCCATGTCTGTTAATTTGATCTCTTCCTGCCATTTGTCCCTTCCCTCTATCCCCTGAACCTTTATTTTGCTGTTTTTTAAAAAATAAAACCAGCTTTTAATCACTTTAGGTCATCTTATTACTGTTTTGTACCAACCGGCAATTGCAGTTTATCTGCAAAGTTTGTTACCACCTGCAAATCTCATGAACATACTCAGTTTTGCTTCTGTTCCTGAACAGCATCAGAACTAATTTCAGTCTTTGCAGTATCCCGCTAATCAAGACTTTCAGTCCATTGCTGTTTATCACTTTAACTTCTGGGAACATAGGTCTAAATTGATACACCACTTTTCAGTGTGGGTGGAGGATTTCCCAGCCCTTGAAAATCTCATCTTTTAATCTATTTATTTTTATTTTCTGCTTTAGGATTTTCACTTTTTTATTGGGACTAGTCATTGGGTTTCAGGTCACATCATAGTCCTGTCCAAGCCAATTTGAGTTGACTTTGGAGAGTGACAGTCTTGAGAGAGATTTTTACCAAGTATTTCACTAATATTCAGATAGTACATCTGTTGCTTTACCCTTCATCCAAGCCTTTAAAAACAATGCAGTAAAGCTGGTTGCTTTTGATTGAAGAGACCTACTTGTGCAATTCCCCATGCTGCTTATTTTCCATGATTCCAGTTCTCTCCATAGTACAGTGATTTCCATTTCTTGTCTCCCATTCGTTTATTAAGTTATTTCTTTGCGGATAAAAATTACTTTTACAGAATAATTATTGTCTGGATTGCTCTTTCCACTTTGCTGATGATTGTTTTTCTTTAAACAGTGCTGCTCGAATGCTCTGGCTTCTCAAGTCATCAGTTTAGTCAATGTCCTAGTATTCTAATTGTCCACGAGCCTTGCTAGTCCAGGATGAATGTGTGTTGTTTCTATGACTTTAGTAATTATTTTTATAAATCTTTGTTTTCTAGCTGCTTAAGTTTCCTTGTATTTCCCATGGAGAAACAATTTGTTTTAATACTGTTTTAAACAGTAGTGGTAATTTGTATCAGTCCATTGATTTGCAATCTCTGCCAGCGTAGACGTTTAACTGGATGTAAGTACTGAAGCGCTTCTTTTTTCTTTCCTCTTTTTGATTTGGGTGTACTGAAAAATAGAACCAGCACTAAGTAAATCTGCCTAACAGTGCTGCACCAGAGTGTTTTTAATATCCTGATATGGCTACAAACCACAGCAGAGAAAGTTAAGACTTGCCTATGCATGTCTCATTCCTCTGGTATGAAAGGGAATGTTGATAACCCCCACCAAGCATTTCTTATTTTATACTTTATTTAATGTTCTAGCAGGAGTATAGAGTTCAGTGATACAAACTCCCGATAACATCTTGAAATATCAGAGGATCCAAGTGTTCTTTCGATCAGGCGTGCCATGGTTTTAGCTCCAAGGACTCAGCTGCTCCTGACAGGAAGGTACGTTGCAGCAAAAGAAAGGCCCACGGGGATTTTCCAGCAGGGCTCTGACAAGGCTCCGCACCTCCACGTTGCCTTCTGCTGTGCAGCTGCCTGGTTTGAGTGTAAAGCTTAGCTTCTTGTCAGCTTGGATCTGAGAAGGCACTTCACTCAAGTGAAATACCTGTGGTGATGTCTCTATTCTTGCACTTCTAAAATTCCATGTTCCCAGCTCTCGATGTTAATTGTTTTCTTTAGGTTTTCTATTCCCTGGGACCTGTGCTGTATGCTCAGGAAGGACTTTCTGAAAGAGCATTACCTCCACTGGGAAACATACAAAGAAAAAAACAACCCAAACTGTTTTGCTAAAATAGGATAAGGAAAGTATAATCAATATTAATGCTTCTTAAAAGCTACATGTGCTACAAAACACAATCCAGGGAGATTGTGTTTTGCTTGCTGTGTACCCCTTTACCTGTATACTTGGTGGAGCTCTGGGTGTTGGAGTATGTGGCCTCCACCCTAGTCCTGAGGGATGCCAGATACTTCTTTGTCTTATACAGGCAATGTGGCATAGTGGATCAAGCACTGTTTGCATGGGTAGGTTCTGCCTTTTCTTTGTGTCTGTGGTGGGTTGGCCCTGGTTGGACACCAGGTGCCCACCAAAGCCACTCTATCACTCCCCTCTCAGCTGGACAGGGGAGAGAAGATACAATGAAAGGCTCAATGGTTGAGATAAGGACAGGGGGAGATCATTTACCAGTTACTGTCATGGGCAAAACAGACTCGACTCGGGGAAGTTAGTTTGATTTATTACCAATCAAATTGGATTAGGGTAATGAGAAATAAAACCAAATCTTAAAAACACCTTCCCCTACCCCTCTCTTCTTCCCAGGCGTAACAGTTTACCTCCTCCCCCACAGTGGTGCAGGGGAATGGGGGTTCTGGTCAATTCATTGCACATTGTCTCTGCTGCTGTGTCCTCCTCAGAGGGAGAACTCCTCACAGTCTTCCCCTGCTCCAGCATGGGATCCTTCCCACAGGGGACAGTCTTCTATGAACTTCTCCAGCGTGAATCCTTTCTATGGGGTGCAGTCCCTTTGGGAACACAATGCTCCAGCATGGATCCCCAGCACTGCCCGCAGCCCTGCCCCAGCCTGGGCTCCTCCATGGGGCCACAGTCCTGCCAGGAGCTGCTCCAGCCCGGCTGCCCACGGGTCACAGCCCCCTCCGGGCATCCCCGGCCTGGGGTCCCAGGGGCTGCGGGTGGGGGTCTGCTCCCCGTTACCCCCCGGGGCTGGGGGCACAGCCTGCCTCGCCGGGGGCTTCCCCACGGGCTCCGGTGCCTGGAGCCCCCCCGGCCCCCTCCTGCCCTGGCCTGGGGGGCTGCAGGGCTGTTGCTCTCCCACGGGCTCCCACCCCTCTCCCCCTGCAGCTGCTCTTGCGCAGGAACTTTCCCCCTTTTGAAACCCGTTATCCCAGAGGCGCTGCCAGCGTCGCTGCCGGGCTCGGCCTTGGCCAGCAGCGGGTCCGGCTGGGAGCCGGCTGGCATCGGCTCCATCGGGCACGGGGGAAGCTGCTGGCACCTTCCCACAGAAGCCACCCTGTGCCCCCGCGAACACAGCCTTGCCATGCAAACCCAGTACAGTGCCCGTTGAGCTGTTGCAGCAAGTTCCTTTAATTTATTTCTGGTTTAGTTTTCTTTAGAAGTTGTAAGATTGGGAGCATTATCATCCCCTTCTTAAAGCTGTTCAGGTCATCTTAATGCTGCTGTAAGCATCAGTACTACTTTCTTTCATGCTATTACTGATTAGTATGGGAGCTGTGAGACATGCTACGCACATTCCAGAGCTTGCTAGCATGCTTTTATGTGTTGGACATAAAATATTGTTCCTATTGCCCCCAGTATAGGTGTTTTTCCAAAGTAAAAGCAGAATATCTGCTATTGACAGGTTCAGTATGTAACTTAGTTAAGAAGCATGAATTGAGTGTTTGAGTGGAATGCTGTTATTACATAGTGACCTAGAAATTATACTTACCCTCTTAACCATTGTAATTTTTTTTGTGCTCCTTTTTGGGGAAGAGCGCTTTCAAATGAGTATTTGTTAGCAGTCTTACACTACAAGAAGTCTTGCAGGGATTTCAGTGTATAAACATTTCCTTTGTTACAGTTTTTTTTCTGTACTGGTATAGAGCCCTGCTCTCCAAGGAAGAATTTTATTTGCAGAGAGAAATAAAGCAAAGGTTACCAGTTGAAAGGTTTCTGTGGGTTTTGGGGGCTTTGGGTAGCTCTTGATAGTATCTCTTAAATGTCTAATTGAGGCACTGCCTCTTGAGGTGGAATTTATAGAAAGCCTGAAGAACTTTTAATCTTTTGGGAATGCCTGTGGTGGGAACAGCTAAACAGGAGCAGGGAGACTGTATATTTAAAGTACATGAAATGGGTAGCTCAGAGCTTGGCTTTTATTAGGAGTAACCATGAGAGTCTCCTCAGTACTTCATTTCTGATTTCGTAAGTCCAGTGGTCTGTATGTTGCTCATGGTTATTCTGCTTCCGCATAATTTGTATGTAGTACTTGAAGGTCCAGGATCATATACCCAGCATCCTGTGTCCAGCATTATGCACGTGGACTCTGCTGTTCTGTCGCTCTGCTAGACCTGGCTTCAGTTACAGCCCTGGTTACCTTTTCCAGTCAAATCAGCTGGAGTCTTCATTTCAGTTAATTTTCTTTTAAATTCTGTTCTCAAAATTCATTTTACTCTGGACTGTATCAAAAGGAGCAAGGAGTCTGAGTTTACCTATATGCAGGTACCTCTGTCTTTCAAAGGATAAAACAGAAGTCTAGAGAAGTGTGGAAAGGGAGTAACATTAAGGTAATCAAAACATTGCTGGAGGCTGCCTGTGAGTACCAGAGAGCCCATTAGTACTGTTTTGTTTTAAAACTAGCTTGATGCCTTTTAATCATGTTCGAGAAAGTGAAATTCCTTTTGGATATGTAGGTGATTGCATTTTTTTTTTTTTTGGACAAAGTCAGGAACATCTGCTGGTATCTTGTAAAGCCTCCTGTGTTGTTCTTCCTAGCAGTTCTCGACACCCTCTTGTTTGGTTAATGCTTTGCCATCTGTTAACTTGATGATACTGGAATGAGGAGGGAGTTTATTGGTGAACCTCTGACAGCGTTAAAACACGGCTTTTGTATCCCTTTTCCTCCTTCAGCTCTACATGCTTTGCTGATGTATTTCTATACTCATCTGCTTTAATTTTTGCCAAGATTCTTATTCTTTGTATGCGGTCTCACTGAAACTTTTACTCTGCTTTAAGCTCATTCTACCAAGGCCTGAGAAATGAGTTGTTGGCTGTGTAAACTTCAGTTGCTGAAGCAATTTACTCCTTGTGCATGTGTTTCACCTCAAGTAAGTGAGGAAAAATGTGATGTAACTCATGCAATGACTTACTGGCAGTAAATGTGTGTATGCTGCAGTGCCATGTATACAGGCTAATGTAGGCATTTACTTTACTTAGTAGAGACTATTTGCTCAAGACAAAGTGAATTTGCTATAAAGGGGTGTTTTGTATCTGTTACTCTGAATCTGAAAGTTAGGGCAAAAGGGAGGAAGCAATACTGTTGTGTCCCTGTAAATTATAGAATGATTTGGATTGGAAGGGACCTTAAAGACCATCTAGTTCCAGCCCCCCCACCCACGGGCAGGGACACCTTCCACTGGAGCAGGTTCCTCAAAGCCCCATCCAGCCTGGCCTTGGACACTGCCAGGGATGGGGCAGCTCCTCCGGGCAGCCTCTTCCAGTGTCTCACCACCCTCACAGTGAAGAATTTCTTCCTAATATCTAATCCAAATCTACACTCTTTCAGTTCAAAGCCATTCCCCCTTGTCCTAGCGCTACGTGCTCTCGTAAAGTGCCCCTCTCCTGCTTTCTTGTCAGCCCCTTTAGGTGCTGGAAGCTGCTCTAAGGTGCCCCCAGAGCCTTCTCTTCCCCAGGCTGAACAACCCCAACTCTCTCAGCCTGTCTGCACAGGAGAGCTGCTCCAGCCCTCCGGTCATCTTTGTGGCCTCCTCTGGACTCGCTCCAACAGGCCCGTGTCCTTCTGATGTTGGGGGCCCCAGAGCTGAACCCAGCACTGCAGGTGGGGGTCTCATGAGAGCAGAGCAGAGGGGGACAATCAATCCCCTCCCTCGACCTGCTGACCACGCTTCTCTTGCTGCAGCCCAGGGTGCTGTTGGCTTTCTGGGCTGCAAATGTACGTTGCTGGGCCATGCTGAGCTTCTCCTCAGCCAGCACCCCCAAGCCTGTCTCCTCAGGGCTGCTCTCAGCCCATTCTCCGCCCAGCCTGTGTTGATCCTGGGGGTTGCCCCAACCCAGGTGCAGGACCTTGCCCTTGGCCTTGTTGAACATCATGAGGTGTGCACAGCCCTGCCTCTCCAGCCTGTCAAGGTCCCTCTGGACGGCATCCCTGCCCTCCAGCATGTCGACTGCACCAGGCAGCTTGGCGTCATCAGCAAACCTGCCAAGGATGCGCTTGATCCCACTGTCCATGTCATCAACAAAGATGTTGAACAGCACCAGTCCCAGTACAGACCCCTGAGGAATGACACTCGTCAGTGGTCTGCGCTTGGATATTGAGCCATGACTGCAACTCCTTTGAGTGTGGCCATCCAGCTAATTCCTTATCCGCTGAGTAGTCCACCCATTAAATCCATGTCCCTCCAGTTTAGAGGAGATGATGCAGTCAACTTGCCACACATCAGGAAGCTCGGGACATGCTGCTGTTGACTTGATACCTATTTGAGTGTCTCTGTAATCATTTAGTAATAAAATGTAGAATGTGTAGAAAATGTTTTGAAATTAGTTCCAAGTAGAATTACTCAAATTTTTGTAATGAACATACCCTTAGGAAATTTTTTTTCCAACAGCAATAGTTTTACATTTGGATTACACAGTAAGATAAGTAATCTTGAATTAGGAAATCTAACAGAAATGCTGAAGAAAAGTTAAATTGGACTACTTCAGGAAAAGCTGAATTTCGTTTTAGAGCTGATCCACTGTAAAAACTAAAACCTGAAAATCTGTCCTAGAAGGATTAAAAAAATGCAAATACAAAGCAACTTGTAGGAAAAAGTTGTTATATATATTGAAGATTGTCTGGAAGAACATTTAGATGCAAATGAAAACATATACATATGAATGTATATCAGCAATTAGGTTGCAAATATATTAGCAGTTGGCTTAGATGTGTTTCTTTCAGGAATAGCAATCAGCTGTTACAAATTCTGTTCACAGTTTTTCTTTGGCATTTGTGATTTACATCCAGCTCGTTTGTACCTCTCTTCTGAATGCAGTTCTGAAAACTAGAACACTCTTTTATCATGTTGATACTACGAGGCTATTGCTCCAGAGTCCTTTAGAATACAAAGAAATGTTTTGTAATGGAATTCTTACAGTAATGTCAAATTTGTACAAATCTCTTAAGATCTGCTGTTATGAGTTCTTTGCAGTGTTATGAACAACGGGTTTAAAATGTTTTTAGACAACGAGACCAAGTCTTTATTGGGTTTGAAGTGGAAAGACAATGTGGTTAATAAAATATTGAAAAAAAAAATTAGGTTTGAATTTTGTCCAACTATATAAAAGCTTCAAAATATTTTTTGGGGGTGTATTTATAGAGAGGCTGTCAGAGCTGTTCATCTTACTGATGGATAAACAGAGGAGTCAGTAGTATTGCCTTCCTGTTTGAAAGATCGCATCAGAATGGAACCAGTCATAATACTGTGGTCTGTCAAAATCTGCACTGGCCTGATTAGGTTGTGATTCAGTGGAGCATCATGGGTTTTAAATATGCTGTCATCTGTCACTGTGAATTTAGTTAAATCAGATGGGAAGGTTTGTTCTAAACTTGGAAGTTTTCACTAAGCTGATTGACTGACTGGTATTCCTGGTTACTAGTTTTTAATTGTATACTCCCTTACTTTTTTGCTGGTGGTTATCATGTTTGATTGATGTATAAGAGAAATGAGGTATAGCTAATGTGGGGTATTATTTTACCATCTGACTTAAATGTCTCACACTGTATTTTTATAGTGAAAATATTGCTGCTGTTGCTGTTCCTCTTTTTCCCACTGCTACCTCAGTAGAATTTTGTTTATAATAAAGTTGTCATTTGTTATGGTTGAAAGGTGAATCTTCAATATTTGGTGCTTTAATAAAAACTTAGCTGCTAAAATGAGACACTGCATTAGAATTCAGGTCTTCTCTTTAAAATGTAGCATCGTATTTTTAGGCTATCTTCAATGTTTCCCCCAATTGCTCTGAAAACTGTAAGAAAGCAAGTAGGTGAACTGGATTGGGTAGAAGAACATGGAAGGTGGAAGAGTTGTGTAGGAAGCATCAGCAGGATGTGAATGTAAACAGCTTTGTTTAACACTAACTCAAGGTTTTTCCACTGGACTGGAAATTGTGATGTATTTTAAGTGGTGAAGTAGAGACAGTCTCTCTTGTCTAAGAGATTCTTTGGTGACAAAAAATGAGGACGTATTGTATTCTTATAAAAAAAAGTGCTGGACTCTTATATTTTGTTTCTAATGGCTGTAAACTATGAGGTGCCAGATTTTTGCCTAGCTGCTTGAGCATGTGGACATGATGCTTTTCCAGGAGTTTGGAGTTGCTTATTTCCAGTATAAGATAAAATGATGACTCCCACTATTCTGGAAGCTAACTATTGACATTTCTAATGAACACTCATATTTGCTTGGCTGGAGTTATAAAACTATAGGGAAAGTATATTGAGCCTTTTTTAGGGCTGAAGTACATTATTCTCTGTAGGTTATTGCTAATTTATGTTGCCAGGGAATCTAAAAACTTTTGCATGTGTTTTTCCCCTGCAAAAGCCTGTAAAAATTAGGCCATTGCTTCTGTTCATATCTGTTTACAAAAGTAGTTTGTTTTTTTGATAGGTAAGGAGAAACATGATTCAATAATATCGGGGATCATATCTTCCACTTGGGTAATCCTTCTAATTAATTTATGACTTGCTGTGGGGATATTTGCATGTAGTCTTTGCAGTGATTAATCAGAATTTTGAAACTGGCAGCCCATAGCAGCATTACAAAAGACAAAGCCAAACCTAAAAATTGTAACCAATTAACTTATTCTACCTCCCTGAGAGTCATTTGTAGAGAGAAGCTTTCCTCATCTCTGTGAAGTATCAGATGTACTTGAAATTATCATAACTGAATGTAACTTCTGATTGTCATGATGCCAGTGAGCATTCAGTGGAAGGTACTGTTCCTTGTGACAGTAATGGTCAGTGCTAGAATTTAGCCTGTTTTACATTTAAAATTAATAAAAATGAATACCGAGCCCTGTATCTGCTAAGGAACTCTGCACCGGTACTTTTTTACAGTAACTATGATGTATGTTGGTGCGTAGTAGTCTTTCATAAAACCTAACTAAACTGGTTAAAAAATTGAAGAGACTGGAGGGAGTATGGAGAGGTGTCAGTGAGGATCATCTTTGCTACTTTTTCTCCCTGAGCTTTTGTTTTGCCTTCTACACTGCTTTTCTATATGTGACAGCACAGAATTTTTCCGCTCTTAATGTAGGCTTCCATGTCTGCTTTTCGCTTCCACTTGTATGGTTCTGCAATAGAGCAGGTCTTTGCAGAATTCTCCCCGTTGGGATTAGTGGTTTCATCACTGAAGCATTGTGGCACCTGTGGGGTGGGTAAGGGCTGGTAGTTTGTGGGAAGTGTAGGTGAATTTATTTTACCATCTAGCCAGAGCTGCTAAATAGCTGAAGTGAGGCAGAGCTTTGAGTGCTTCAGAGAAGAGCTGAGAAGTCTGCCTCTCTTCTTTGTCTTAGAAGTCTTGTTGACTTCTGAGCAAGGTAGCAAGAACAAGATCAGCGAAGAGGTACACATCTGGGAAATGTGGCAGCTTGTCTTTAGGTGTGATGGGGTTGAAAGTATCTGGAAGATGACCTAGTTTAATAACTGAGAGAGAGGATGGAGTATTGTGGGAAGCTTCTATTTTCTTTTTCTCAAAGTAGAGGAAAAATTCTCAGCCTTGAAAGGATGATGAGCTACTTTTGTTCCTCAAAAAGAGTGATAATGTACATAAGAGACGTTGGAGGGATTACAGCTGGATTTCAATCAATAATGGATTAATATTAACCATAACCAAAGAATTAAATTAGTAGCAGTGTGCTGTAGACCACACAACTATAGAGGCAACTAACAACAACAAAAGCTGAAAAACGGCTTGTGAAAAAACAGCAGTTTTCTTACTGGCGTGTTGGAAAGTGAGACCTGCTCTTACTTATACTGCATTAAATGAAGTGAATAAAATCCAGCACACTTGTGAGCATACTTTTTAAGAAATATTTAGAATAAACAGTTCTTCGATTCAAACAATGCAGCTAATTGTAAATGGTGCTTTGGAGGTATTGCTCTGAAGAGCATATATTACCATAAATTGCCATTGGCCATAAATTTGCTGGTTGTACAGTTGGGATTCTTCTGATACCAGATGAATTGGTTGAAACTGTAAAAGAGAACAAAACCGGAAAGTGCTAAATCTGTTTATGATGTTTCTGGAATAGTAAAGTACCTCAGTGTGTGAGGAATGAAGGACAGGGAAAGGGGATGCCTGTAGGAGAAACAGAGTATGCAAAAGTTGGAGGTAAGGGAACTATAAAGATTTAAGAGGATGTAGTGATTTTTTTTTTTAATGGTATGCGAAATTAGCCAGGGAGAGAAGATAAGTGATAACTGCTTTCAAATCCCCAACAGTTGACAGAGAGTCCACAAAAGGAGCATTGCAAAAGGAAATGCATAATGAGATATTTTTATGTTACTTTGACTAGTACTTTCACAGATAAATAAACTTTTAAAAATCTGTGATTTAATGCTTGAGAACACCATAAACGATTTCATGTTGTCATTCATGTCTCAGTCTAGTACTGTTTGGAGCACAATGGAATGTAAAGTGAAAAATGAGCGCACAGATTGAAAAAGTGATGTAACTTAGACCTTTAGCCACCTGGTACTGCAGGCAGCTATGGCACATGCCTTTGTTATGGAGCATCTCCTAAAGATGCTGAGCTCTTTGTCCCACCACTTCTGCTTTTTCTTACTGCAAGGATTAGAAATGTTCTTTGGTCTCCAGCCTAATTTATTCTTTCCCCAGTTGGTCTTGTGCTCTTGTAGTCTTAATGTTTAAACAGCTGAAGGTTCTGTCCTGCACACACCTCTTACTCTCCTGCTGTCTCTGAGGAAGCAAAATGCACAGAATCCTCCAAACTCTGGTGCTTCCAACCACGTTTCTTGTCTCCTGTTTTCTTTACTCTGTAGAAGGATGTAAGCTGAGTCAGCTTTTTTCTTTCCTTTTTCCTTTTTTTTTTTTCTTTTGAGATTACATTTTCAGAATGACACTGGTTATATTTATTTATTTGGCAGGGCTAGAGATTGTAATCAGAGACTAAAGTCTCATGAATAACTGGCTGCTACCATAAAGTGAAGGAATAAGCAATGGTACAGCTGCTGGTACGGGGATCGATGGGGGAGCCCTGGAGCACTGATCCATGCTAGTGGCTGCCCCGACTGCAAGTAGATCTTTCACGTTATTCGTGTATTTAGTTAAAGTGTCTAGTTAGGTATTGGGAGAAAACAGCAGAAGTGACTTAGTTTTGGACATGGACATAGAAAGTTGTGCACCCTTTTGGGTTAGAAGGGTGGATCTCTGGTGTCCTGAATAATAGAGGTGGCAGAGCCCATGTCTTAATAACCCTCACTCTGCTTTGTGTTCACATCAGAGGGGTTACCAGGGTAGAAAACGAATGTTTTATTCCTTTTTTTGAGTATGACACAGGGCAGGCTGGTCTTTTGCTATTTCCACATCCTTCCAATATCTGGTGAGTTGGAAGGTTGTATACAAACGGCATGGCAAAAATCTTCAATGGAACTGTCTGGTGTAGAGTGAATGGGGAAAAAAACCCTTTAATTCAGGAGGAGACCATGAAATCTAAGTGTCGGGCATGGACTGGATTAAAGCACACTGATTTTTGTAGCTGTGGCAACTTTCTGTGTAATCTCTTTATTTTGAGAAAGGGAGTTAAGGATAAAATTATTAAAAGATTCCTCATATCTGATTCTGTTGTTATGATAGTAGAGGACATTATTATTTTTGTCTGTGGCCTTATTAAATATAACAATAAAGCTAACACAAGCATTTTTCTGTTGTTTTCCATAGGATTCATCCTCCTGAATTCTTCAAGAAAAAATACGCTGTGGATGAAGTCCACTATGTGAACGAGGTGAGTTGTCTGTGTGTCTGAATATTTTTCTGGGAACACAAAACCAGTATGTGGCAGTGTTTTTGCTTTAATTTTAGTCCTCTGCTTACTGGATGTCTCCTGACCTGGTGGGACAGCCCCCACCCCCTAAGTTACTGGAAAGCATATTTCGTGCTTATAAAGTACTTGTAATTTGTTATTATATCTTTTTAAAGGCTGCCATTTTGAGCTGAACACTAAGGTCTTAATCCAAAGACAGTCTCATAAACATGTTCTGCGCATCATGAAATCTTTCAGTCTGTGTTATTATCCAGCGAAAGTATGTTGCTAAGTACAGGGTTTGCAGTGCCTTGGAGATTTGAGGGGATTGCTTTCAGGGAGATGGCATGTCCTAGCTCTGACTTGGGAGCTCACATTTATTTTATGCCTCTAAAGAGCTGTGAGGAAAGACTGCCTGCCTTACTCTTCATTTATGTTGAATCATTCTAATATTTGAAAAGCAAATGTATTCATATTTTTAAATGCAAGTGTGACTTGCTTAGTTAGGTTTCTCATTTCATTTCTGAGCAGATGTTTGTGTACTTATGCACCTGGGCAGTTATCTTTTCTTTGGTAGGAAGGCTCAGCAGGGTGAGGGCAGTATTCCTGCCAAGCTCTGTGGGTGATTTTGCGTGGAGAGCAGCTTGAAAAGGAAGGCTCCAGTACTTTTGTCCCAGCAGAGCACTAACTTGGACTCACTAGACCAAAACTTTTACTCTCATTGGCTGTGAGGATGTTTTATTTCATTTTCATAATGAGTCCAGCTATGAAGTGAAGTTTGATCCTGTATTTCAGTAGCTGGGGATGGAGGAAGCTGTAGAGTGGTTGTTTTTTTGACATGTGTGAATTGGAGTTCTGTGGAGTGCTGGTGCTCCAGTGCTCATCTGTCAGATGGTGAAAATTGCAAGTGGAAAGTATGTGTTTGATTTTTTAAAATCACATTTATTTTGGGTCACTTTAGTTGTTCTGGGTCACTTTCCATAAACAAATGCCTTTATTGCAGTTCTGTTCTCTGCTTCCTTACTGTGTAAAAACCATATTGATAGGGATATGATAGCTCTTTATATGGACCGGTAAATTGTCCAAACATAAAGGTTGTTTTCCACCTGGACTACATGTATTGAAGTTAGAAGCTGTTGAAGCTTGCAATGAAAATGTTCAACTTTCAGAGATTCTTTCTCTAACTTTTACTTATTTTACCAAGAAATTGGTTTTCCACCATCAGGACACAAGGGGCCTTATTTACAGCATAGTTTTATGTCAACAAATGACCAACTTGTGTAAGTGTTTAATCCTGCTATATCATGGGGAGAAGGAAAAAAAGAAAGCATGGAATTGGTATTTTTAAACCTCACTGCCATATGTTTTCTTTTGTTACTATTATTAGTGTGCTGTTAAGCTGATTTAAAGTTGGTAGAACTGTGCTCTATGGAATTAGGTCATTTGTTCATTTCTTCAAGAAATGTGTAATTCAGCGCCCACCTTTCTGCAGCTGCTGTGAAAGTCCAGTTCTCTACAAGCCCAGTGATTTTGTTCTCAGTTTGTAATTTTTTGAAAGATAACGAAGGAGCCTAACAGAAATCTTAGTAAAAGATGACCCAGTGAGGATAGTAGTAAGTATTGATTAGCAATTATTCAGCACATTATAACATAATAATATTAACGCCTGTGTGTTTTATATGCAGTAGTGTGTTGAGGATAGAGTACCCTGTTCCTTATTTCTGTGTGACATCACAGGTTTTTGGCTCACATTTCCTCTGTCTTCCAAATTATGGTAATAGACTAATCTTAAATTGTAGTTGCTATATATGTCTTTAAAGCACACCATCAACTTAAGCACTATATTTCTGTCTAAATATTTTATCTACTGACTCTTGTTGCATGTTTCAGGTAATACTACGGTATCTGAAAGATATCGGAGGAGCATTTTTCTCTTTGCAGTTAGTTTACTTTATGTACAGCAATTTTTGATTCAATTGGTTTCAATGTAATTTTGAGGAAATAAAAAGAAAAATAATAGCATTCAAAAACTTTTTTTTTTAGATAGCCAATGTCTTGGCTTCGAAGAAACCTGCTGTGCTGCTTACTTTGGTGAGTCATATTCTGAAGAATAACTACTAATTTCCTTCAATAAGGAGATCAGTTTATTCAGCGTTCCTTTGCACTGTCATTCCTAATCTTTTTCTCCCTATCTTGGTCAAATTTGAGGCCATCTGTGTACAGTTGCCTGGTCTCCTGGCCCCTCCATGATTTCAAGATCTGTAACCTCTGGCCTTCCAGTCTGTATTCTCTCTGACAAAAGCTTTGTCTGTTTTCTAGTAAAACATGACAAGCGTATCGAACATTGACTGTGCTATCCTTCAGCCTATGTACAGTGACTCCTTTCTTTTCTTATGCTGCTCTAGTCATGTCATGAGCATGTTTGGGCCTTTCTGTGGGAATCCCACAGGCATTCAGGGAATACTTTTTCTGCATGGAATGGGTTGGTAAGAACAGCTTCTGGGAGGAGGTAGTGATGTCAAATGCCTGCCAAGTGTTTTGAATGGTGCTTGATGATTTCTCTGGAAGGAGGATGAATGAGTGGAGGTAAAGCCTGCAAGTTTCTTCTTCCCTGTCACTTCTCCCCCAGCTGCTTTCCTTGACAGATGTTTTTAAGCCTCTCACTATTAAGAATATCTGATTTCATGTCTCCAATCTGTAGAAGATACGATTTGCTGACTCTGAGCTTTCCCTTACAGCAAGTGCAGTGGCAGCTTCTGGATTTGTTTTCCCATGATAGTTGCCAGACGGAAGTCTTAACAAAAAAATCCCTCCTTAAGCAGTCACGTAGCCTGAGATCTGGTTTCTTTATCCATTAAGAACAGAGGCCCTACATAATTTTCAGTCTTTCTTCCACTTATATTTGTATAATACACACACACATACAAAAGATGACCCTGTACCTTTCTTCCACGTTCTTTAAGAGAAAGGAGTGGGAAAGGGAATATTTGACCATCTTGAATCACAGTGCATTTCTGCACATCAAGTTGTTGAGTAGTTGCCATTCTGTGAGCATCCGGTTGTAATCAGGAATTTTCACCTAATTTTTGGCTGGGAGGACGGAACTGTGATGTGCTTTCACGTTCCTACCACTGCTATGATGAAGTATAGAGCAGAGCACTTCTCTTTCCACTGGCTGAATGGAAGCTTGGTCCTCTCCTTCTGTGGTCTCCTTCCAGACACAGAACTGTAACACTGCTCCACAGGGTTTCCCAGGCACATGTCACAAGTGTTCATCTGCTGTGTAGCAGCCAAAACACTCTTGCTTATGCTTCTTGCTTGAATGGAAAGCTGTAGGGAAGCAGCGTGGAAATTTAAATAGTAAGCATTGCCAAGGCAGTGCATAATAATTTATTTTAAAATGAAATTACTTTAGAAGAAACCTTGCTCGTTTGTTACTCTCTTGCCCTTTATTATTACATAGGTCTCCTAGCTCCCTTTCAGGGCATAAGGGAATTAGAAATCAAAGCTTGCCATTTTCCTAAGCAGCACATCCTAACCTGAGTTCTATTCTGGTCTCCTATGGGACCAATGATTTCTTAATACTGGTCTGCATTTGAGTCTCTGGGTTTTTTTTATTTATATTATAAATTATTTATTTATATTATATTTATTATTCAAGTAAACGTATGTCTAAGTTTTCCTAAAGACTTACTGCAATCAGGTTCTTTCCATGATTTAAATTTTAAATACTTGTGTTTGGCTCAGAATCATGGTCCTTTTAATGTTTTCCTTGCTAGCGCGGTGTTAATACTGATAGTGGAAATGTCTCCAAAGAAGCTTCGTTTGAGGGGATCAGCCAGTAAGTGACAAGGCTTTTTTATACATTAATTTTTGCATGGTTGTGTTGAATTTGGTTTATATTTCACATTAAATGATATTTTTTCCTAATACCAGGATGCTGAATGGCAGATCAAATGTATTGGTATTTCTTTCTAAATAAAATGTTTGATATGTTTCTAATTACTTGAAATACAGTGGTGGGTTTTTAGAAATCTCTTCTTCATCTAAGATCATCCAATGTTTCTCTTTCTCTGTGTTTGCTTTAAATAGCTAAAACCAAATAGACCCATCCTCTTACCTCCATTTCCACTTTTGGGATTGGAATATTTGGATTTCAGATTTTAGAAAAAGTAATCTTTAAGAGTAGCTCCTTTCTCTTACTCACTTCCTTGTACAGCATTAAGGTAGATATTAGGGATTCTGATATGCATCATTTTCTGAAGAGATGTCACATTACAGGTGTAAAATAAAAATCACTTTTCTGCCTAGATGTGATCTTTTAGTGTCCCTGATGTCATCTTTTTATGAAATTTGGCTGCTAGCGGGGTGAAAATATCTTCCTACATACAGTATTTTAAAAAGGCAATAAAATAAAAATACTTCACAGCCTGCTGTGGGATGTGAGGATGATGGCCTCAATTTTGAATGAAATACAACGATCTGTTCTGTTATGATATCCTAAAATGAGATAATTTTCTATTTTAGCTCAAGTGTATGGCAAATGAGAAATATACACCCTACCCCCTTGTTAAAAAGTCATTAAAATAAACATCCATACTGAGATGTTGAGTGGGTGGCCTCTTTTTTATGATCCTTCACTCCCAGCCACCCTGCAGTATTTTTCTCCATCCGCCTTTGTTGACAGCATATTAATTCTGCTGTTGTAATGCACAGAATTTGCTGCAAGTCCGGACACTCGTTTGTGTAGTCTTGAGAATATGCTTCTTGCTGGGATCGTCTTTGTGTCACGTAAACTGAAATCTGGAATCTGGTTCCATAATTACTTTGTTCTCCCCTCCACAACCTAAATGAAAACATAATGATTCAGTCAGGGATATTTGGGACCAAGGTGGTGGTCTTTAAACCTTTTAGGCGTCTTTTGCTGCCTAAATAGTTTAGTTAAACTAAACTATTCCAGAATGCAAGCGAGCCATTTTTAATGAATATTGGGTGTCCTTTCTGCTGTTACAGCATTATGATGATCTTGCTTTCACCAAGCAGATGCTTGGTTATCTTATGCTTTTCAGGTACAGGTGGACTCCGAAATCTGTGTGGAGTGATAACTCCAATTTTGTCTGAGACCAGCTCCCCATGGAACGTAAACAAGCACTAACTCCAGTAGTAATTCTTTATGGGAATGATGTACAAAGGTCTGTTTGAAGTACCAAAAACCCCTTTTTTCCTGAATTTCATTAAACACTAGAATTTAATTAGTAACACATTCTGTTACTAGTCAACATTACATTAGGAAGCCACTCCATTTAGCACTTGATTTGAGATTTTAATAGCATGTCTCTTGCAACACTTAAAGGTATTAATGACATTTTATCACTGGCTTCCCAGGTTTGTAGTAAACATGCTCTGTGTGCGCTCTGGGAGGTGTGCTTCTCCATTCTTCAGGATCGATTTCCAGCTGTTTAGCAGATACGTCTCTTTTGAGACCCAGGATATGCTCATACCTCTCCACCCTTAGGCACCAAGTTGTTGATTTTGTCGCCTTTGACGGATCTGGTTGGTGTCTTCCCCTCCTGTGCTGTCGGTGTGGAAGAACACGCACTGATTTTGCTGTGGGATGTGCTGAAGATGCACTCCCCTCCTCTGACACATACCATGCCTCACACCACTTGTTACTCCAGCCTTCCCTTGATCTCCCCAACTCCTGCTTCTGTCTTCTCCGGGGCTGTCATGTCCCTCGTGAGAGCGTGCTTGGTCTGTGTGCTGGCAGCAGGCACGTGGAAAGTGAACGCTGCTCACAGGGTGGGGAGGAGGGGGTGAGCATCCTTATAAACTCTGCTGTCCTCAGAGTTTTGTTACTGTGTATATAAACCAGTCCATTTTATATTTGCTTTCAGAGCAGATCCAAACCCAGTATCAGCATTCCTGTTTTCCCCACTTCTCTGCCTCTCCTGTATCAAATGTTTCCTTTATGGAAATGCATACATTTCGGACGTATTGATTTCTCCTGAGAGGACTAATACCATGGAGCTTATACCAAGCAATGTGTTCCTTCTAACTGTGCTCCCTCCTGCCAGCCCATGACTGCAGCTTGCTGGCATTCTCTGTCCTCCACTCAGGCAGGCTCTACCCTAGCTATAACGCTGTATTTTCTTCCTGGGTTCTTGGTTTTTTTCCATTTTTTGGCTACCTGGCCAAGATGTATCTGCTTGCTGGGGCCCTTTACTGTCCCTCCTGCTCCCATTTGTCTTTTTTCTCCTAGAGTGACTTGCCCCAGTGTGGATTTTTGTTGTTATGTTTTGGTTTTGTTGGTTGTTTTTTGTCATTCTTTTGTTCTGTTGTGGGGTTTTTTTTTTCCTATGGAT
Organism: Falco cherrug; assembly: GCF_023634085.1. Classification (NCBI taxonomy): domain Eukaryota; kingdom Metazoa; phylum Chordata; class Aves; order Falconiformes; family Falconidae; genus Falco; species Falco cherrug. Next base: position 11,870,315 of record NC_073710.1, on the reverse strand, counting down.
AATAATAGAAATGGCATATCATTTTGTGAAAAAGTTGAATCTTGCCCTCTTTGCAGGCTGTTCATCTGCTCCTCCTGTCAGAGGCTGCTTTTTTCATGCCTAAATGATGTTGCTTCCCTGCCTTACTTTTTGAAGCTTTTGAACTTCCTCTAAAACATAATTACCTAAACCATTTGATGAATTTTTCTACTGTAATAAATAGTCATTTGAGACAAAATAACTACTGTGGCTATGGGTTATTTCTACTCTCACCCTGAAGATCACCCCGGAGTTATTTTAGTCCTGCTAGCAATGATCAAACTTGATTTTGTGCGGATAACAGGGCCCATAATAGTGAATAGTTTCCATTAGTTTATGTATAGCGCTCTCATATAGCTAAGTATGTTGTACTAAAAAAAAGCTTTTATGTTGCTGCAATCTGTAAAAATAGAGAATGGCAGTACTTGGAAGTTGCCCTGCTCAGTGAGGGGTGGTACTGTGGCTCGGTGGAGGGGGGAGCCGCCTGGGACAGGGACTTAAGACAAGAGACCTGGACCGTTTGTTCCTGATAACTCCTCTCAGGTCAGCTATGTTCATGGCTGTTAAAAATCCTACAGAAGTGACTTGCTTTCACACGGCTGAAGTGTAGAAGGCAGATTTCTAAAGTAGTTCTAGTGCATTGTTTTCTAGAAACGTGTATTATGTTTGCTGATAAAGGTTAGTTCTATTTGTTATGGCTTGGTTTTTTTCCTAATTCATGGATCCATTTTTCAGATTGGAGAATGTGCAGGAATTTTTTAGATCAAATCAGGTGGGTGGTTATGTACCACTTGTAAAAATGCTTTGAGATGATGTGACTCACTATACGGAAAATGGATTTTGAACCAGTATGGTTAAAAAGTAATGTGCCATATACTTCAAAACACTGGTGAATAAATCTTTGCTTGCTGGGTTGGGTGTAAATGATGGGCAGTTCAAGCAGTTCTACCTAATGTTTAAAGTTTTTCAGTGAATTCCTTTCCCTCAGAACTGCATATAGTGTTGGGTCTGATAGTGAAGACCATCTAAATGGCCTCTTCCCTATTGCATAGTGAAGTCAGGCGTTTGGAGAGTCTCCACATTGAAGAACTGTAGAAAATCTACACTGTGTATGAATATTTTTTTAGATTTTTATCACCGTATACACACTAACTGTATTTGTTAAACTGACAAAAAAGGGTCTCACCCTACGGTGTTACTGCACAGGAGGTGTAGATTTCTAGCTTTTTGTTTTAAAGTAATGAAATTGTCTCACATGTTAGGGGACAACTAAGTATGAAATCAATTTGGAGATGCCTTTCAGTGTAGTATTTCTTAGTTCTGTGTCGATTAAATGGGAGCATTAGTAAGTTACAGATTGCAACTGTAGCAAAATGTCAATTCGTTTTCTTCCTCAAGACCACATTATCTCATCATCTAAGTGTTGTCAATTTGCAAATTGCAGAAAAATGCAGAATTGGCTTGCTCTACATGATCCTTTTAGCGTTAGGGCAGTACATGTTTTTTTAAGAGTAAGTTTTTTATTGTCTAGCAGGATCAAAACTTTGCTGGGAGGACAAGGAGGGTGATTTTATGTAGGACTTTGTGCACAAATTATGGGAATTAAATACCATTGGTATACTCCTGTTGGTGAGGACAAGCCCTTCCCATTGAGCTTTTTATTTAACCACTGACCTTATGGATGTGGTTTGTTTAGCTGCCTTGTTGGTAACTAAAGTGAGTCATCAGCTTTAGAAGTCTAGCAGTTGTAAACAGGTGGCCCTGCAGCCACTCGCGCAGGACCCACAGCTATCGCAAACTAAGTGGAGTTGAGACCGTTCAATCCTTAATCATTGGCTTCCTTGAAAAACCTACATGAAATAGATCAGAATCTCTTCCAAATCTGAATTGATGCTGTGTGCTGGAGGTCTAAGATCTTGTTTTATACTTCACATTGTATCAGAAAGTACATCTTTTGGCTCAAATTGCTTTTCTTAAGGAGCATTATTTGAGCTATTATAAAACTATGCTGGAGTACAAACCCACATGTCTCACCCTCCCCCCCCCCCCTTTTTTTTTTTTTTTTTAAATGCTCAGATGAGAGACATTCTTCTATTGTGGGTTTCATGTTTGGCTTGTTTGATTTGCTTTTGGTTCCATCCATTTGTGCTTGTGGTTAAAGTGAGCGTGTCAGGTTCTTGAGAGAAGAGATTTGAATTTTCAGAGTGTTACGTCATCTGCCTTCTGTACCTGCCCTTCCTTGCCCTTCATTTTCTTTTGTTACTTCGTAATAACCATAGTTTATACTTGTCTTATTTGCATAGAGCTGGTGCTGGAGCTTTCTGCAGTGCTGCAGTGTCTCCTTACACTTGCCTTCATTGATCTGTTTTCTGTCTGACATACTGATGACAATTATTGAAAGTCCTCATGTCTGTTTTGCAGGTGCAGCTTAATTCTTGTGTCTTGGTTTTCTGTGGTGGTGTCAGTTGGTATGCTTTCCAGCCAAACAGGGAGCTCAGGCTTTTGGGTTTTTAGAATTTTTATAGATTGATTTTACTATATCATTTGTGTATTTTCTTCTGTATAAATTTGTTTAACTGGCTCTTCCGTTAAATTATTTCTGCATTGGTGTACGTAGGTAACAGTTATTGAGATGGTGGTGATTAAATTGAAAAAGTGCCCTTTTTCTCTGGTTTTACAAGACTATCTTGCTTCCAAGTGCCCAACTTTATTCTATAATGATGCATTGTTCTGTGACTTGTGGCTTTTTTAATTGTGTTGCTTTCCTGGTGGTTTCTAATTAATACCCGTAATACTGAATACCGTACAGTTTGTCCATGTTGAATGTTGTGATAAGTTGTTGTTTTCTGGTTTGGAGTAGGAACACAAAGCTATTAACCTTCACCTTGTTAGGATTTTATGAGTTTATAAACATATGTTTTTGCAAAAGAGAAACATACTTGTTTTTCTTCTGCTATCTGAGGATGCAGAAAGACCGTGGTACAATTAGAAGTGACTTCTAAATAATTTTTTTAATTGGATTTGTTCTTTAGTTGGTCCCTTCTGAGGTATAAAGAATGGTTAATAACCTGGAATAGATTTAATTTTTCCTTCAAAAATGTGGGAAAATTAATTGTTGCCTTATAACATTCTTCTGAAGGTCTGTTGGGAGCCTTGGAGCATTGTAATTCTCTTAAATGCCCTAACTGAAGAGCCAGCAGTCCTGAGTCACACAGAAATATCTTTGATGCAGAACGCTCCTTAGGCATTTAAATTGTAAGCAAAAAACACCTTCAACAATGCTTGAAAACCCGTTTGTGTTCCGCTTAATTACTCAGCTTCTTACTCTGTTGGCCACTGTAATGTTATTGTTTAGAGAGCCTCAAAATAGTTCCAAGAACACATGAATTGCTAATGTAGAAAATAAACAGAAGAATAGTTAAGTGGTTGAGGCCAAGGTGAGATAGAAGCTTTTGCTTTGCCTCTGCTGTAGATTAGAAAAGACAAGGAGAGCTTCTTTACCTTTTCACAGTTCTCTAAGCAAGCTTGTTTGCGTCGTGTTCTGTGCACACAAAAATGGGAAGGCATAAAACACAAGGATGAAATTAGCAATTCACTGTGTTTAATTTCATTGAAGGGTGTTTGAGGAACAAAGTTAAAATTGTAGAACAATTTGGAAGGGACATCTTGTGGTGGATTTGGTCCAACCCACACTCATAGCACTGAATTGATAACTTTTGTCATTGTCAGAAGTTTAATAAACATGTCTTGGACATACCATTACTCTGACTTCTGTACATTCTTAAAATTATTTATCTGGTTTAGTCTTACGGATTTCAAAATTAAATATTTCTGTAGTGAAGATGAGCATGCACATTCTCCTCACTGGGATTAATACTGATTTGTACTAATTTCCAATACAGTATTTGCTTTCACAAATTTTGACATCCTCAGAGAAGACACACTTAAAAAGTAAATAGGTAGTCTCTGCTATTGTGTGTCTGGCTGTTTTTTAATATTTGTATTTTTTTGCATTTTTTTGTAGATTTAATGTGAACAACAAAATTCTTCATCCTGAAATTGCAGAATGGTGAGTAGCATAAAATCTTTCTCTTTGGGCACTGTTGAACATGCTTGTATTTTGTGCCAGTGCTTCAGAGGTATTTCTCAGGAGAAGCCTCCTACTTTACTGTATGAGTTTTAATTTTAAGCTGTTTTCAGGTTGTGGTGTGGAAATAACATACAAAAGTAAAAACAGGGTTAGGTAACAGCATTGAAAAGTGAAGAACTTACATAACATTTCTAAAGCATTGTGTCTGGATATACACTTCTATAGAATGTGTTAGGATTTAAGGCACATTCATATAAATGTGAATCTGTATGAATAGGAAAAGAACTGAAGATAATTCATATCTAGAAATGAAAATCAAAGGTAGATCAAAACTGTGTCTGAACTGGGAAATATTTAATGAGGTGTTATTACTTCTCTAGGATTTATTTTAATAGCATTAATTCCTTTGAATTATTAGTCATGTAACTATACTTTGTAATTCCAGGGGAATTCTGCTGTAGCCTATCTAGAATAGACAAAATTGGAGTGTGACTAAGTGTATTAGTAGCTTGCAAAGCTGCTGCATTTTACCAGTTTTCCTCTTCTGGTCAGCATTGCCGACTTTGTCCTCAGGATAGCTGCATAACTACAGTTTTCTAGTTTTCCATTTTGTAAATTAACTGAAGAAACAACAGCGGTTTTTTGTTAATGAATTAGGTTTTTATCTAAGCTTTTTCAGTGTATTAATCTAGAAATGAAGGAAGCAAATCCTTAGTTAAGACAGATAAGCTCAAAACCTTAAAATACAATCAGAAAAGTGTACACTGACTACCACTGTCACAGCTTATTGTATTGTATGCTACTATGTATTATTGTTTTTATTTTTTATTGTTAGTCATATGCTAAGAACATTTTTCTAGTATCTGCATCTAATTGCCCGCTTGAAAACTGTGGAGATGTTTTTTGAACATAGTGTGATTTCAGAACGTGTAGAATTTTTAATAGGTCACATTTCTGTTACAGCCATTTTTCATTGCTTGGCATGACAAAAATGTTGTAAAAGGAAAGTGGGAAGCAGGGAAACTTTGCTTAGACATTGTTGCATCACTGAGTCATGGGTGGACCTGGAGATGTTTGGGACTCATTGCTTGCAAATCCTGCTGATGAGCCTAAGTGCTTTGTAACACACAAAACTCACGGTACCAATTTTATAAATCTTGCCTGTTCTGTCCTAGAATTTCGACCCTTCCTTTTCCAAAACAAAGAAGTTATAAAATTGATTTCTGGATTGAAGAGCTGGTGCAGCCTTTGAGGTGCAAATTTCTGAGTAAGGTAGACAGAATACAAGCTTGGAAATTGATGTGTAGAGATGAGCTTTTTGGATCCAAGAAATTGTCACAATTAGGTAAAGAAGCAGCTTAGGAAAATCTGGGTATTTTTTAAAATATTAGTTTCTACTTAGTCAAGCTGCTGTCATTACAGATAAGACATAAGATAATTACAGATTTCTTATTGATAAGAAAAGTCTAGAAATGTTCACACATGTTCTGACACCCCTGATGTGATGCTACATTGCTTACAAAAATAATTGAAAGGGTAAGTGAAGTTAGAAGTTCTTCATAAAATCTTATTTTCCTGCAGAGGTGGCTGCTTCTGAGTTCTAGTTAGTTGGTTTGGTTTTGTTGTTGTGTAAGACTTTGGGACCTTTTAGCCTCTGGCACTTCATTATCATGTATGTGCCCACCAGCCAGAGGGGGATTCTCCAAGTGACCTACCAGGCTGAGGAGTGGAGGAGGGAGCTGCATCTTTAACCTGACAATGTCAGAGAAAGACAAGGGGCAAGAAAGGGGACCCGAAGAGGGCCTGGTCTAACTTCCAAGCTTTGATCTGTAGATACAGCACCACTACAGGGAGAGAGATGATAATTTTAGCAGCAGAAGACTTTGGATTAGGGGTACCAGCTTGTTCCCAAGTTAGCTTTCATTCTGGTTCCATCCACCTTACCAAGGTGTTGCCTGATAAGCTTTTCTCCTCTGTGGTTTGGGTTAAGGCAGGGTTAAATCTTCATCAGGAAGCTCAGGGATGGACAAACATGAAGTCCATGCCCTGAGGTTGTACAGAGATAGACAAAGAATTGAAACAGCAGAAAGGCAGCACTTGGAGCTGGTTTAGGTCTCTTCTGTGAATTGTGAGTGGCAGCCTGGAATTCTGATTTTGTCTTCCTTGTGATCTCATGGGGGAGAGATACTTGGTATGCATTTCTCTTCCACCTGGCTTTCAAGGAAAGGGAATTCTAAGTGAAACCGAAGTTCAAATTTGCATTCCAAAGTGTTTTAAAAGGTTTTATTGAGTTTGGTGGCTTTCATTTTTTCCATTTTAAGTCAGAACTATGTTAGAGACCATTGTTAGGATTTAAGCATCTGGTGAAATCAATATGTGAATGACAGGCTACATGTATTAAAACTTCCTAAAGTAGATATTTCCTTGGAATGTCAAGTTATTGCCCAAGAAACTTTCCTTGGAAAGCAATATTATTTTTAGAATTAAGAATATTTTTATTTTAGGAAGATTAATTTTTTTGCGGGTTATATTCTAGTGTAGGAAATTGCTTCATTTGAATCACGTGTTTGCATGGTTCCATATCATATCAAATTCAGCGAGCTCCGAACTACTGCTTTACATGATACTTGTCAGAAAAACTCCAATCTATACTACGCTGTCAAAACTGCCAGCAAGAGGTGAAATGGCTGAGCTTTCTGAACCAGCCAGGGAGAACTGTGAGCTACAAAAGGCAGCTCTAGTATTATACAGTCCTCTAATAAAATACAGAGAAAATGGTTCAATACTAACAAGGGAAAGCATTAGTGATTAAGGATCTTGCCTCCCATGCTTACTCATCTTTTTCAAGATCTCAGCATTTTCTGACTTGCTATGGAACTTAAGGATAAAACATAAAAGAATTTGACCTTTGTCTGGATTTCAGTAGTTTGCAGAGGGTGTATTTTCACTTTTTCTCTTTGAGTGAATGTGTTTCCAAACAGATTTAAACACTTAAATTTTAAATTTCAGGGTTCCCATTTTAAATTTGATATTGGATGTGTATGCTAAGTATTGATCTCACTGTTTTGAAAAGAAAATATCATCTAATTGAAGACAAACTCTAAACTGGTCCAAATTATCTCCCTAGTAATCAGAAGAAAATTTTTCTACACTAGCACTTAGCAATATGGCCTTTTGTTACTTTAGTATAGCAGTGTCTACCAACCATAATCGTGGTGGTGCTAGAATATAAATATTTAGGAATGCATGGCTTGTTTTGTGCCTGTATATACTGTATTATTCTGTTACCTCAACGAAAATGGAATTTGATAGTTGTGTGGAAGATTTCATATGTTCTGTATTTTGGATTACTTTGATGGAAAACTGTAATTGTTTCTTTGGTGAAAGTGTTAACAGTATGTTAACGTCTTAAACCTGGGCATATGCTCTTTGTATTTTCAGAGGTTTATTTATGTTGTAAGCCTCTTAACATCTTGTTTGAACTGTTTCAAGATGAACTCCCATGTTTGATGGTCATGCAACTATCTTTCAGAATTGTAGTGTAATGTGCATTACTGTGTTTACTGCCTTTGGTGCTAGTTCAGTTAACAAGTTTTTATGCGAAAGCTTGCAGAAGAGCATAAATGTATCAGCTATGGTACAGACAGTTCTATAAATAAAATGTGGAAAGGTAACAGCAAAGGTCAGAAAGGGTGGAGACAAGGTAGGTCTGTGGAGGCTTTCTACATGGGGAGCATCTGTACTTACTAGGTGGTCTGTAAATGTAAAGTTTCCAGAAGGGCGAAGAGGAGTGGACATAGCCAGATGTTTTCTACATGTGTCACAGAAAGCAGCCGTTAAGGTTGCACACATGTACTAAAACCAACAAAACAAGACAGCTGATAAACACTGAGCTGACAACTGGGAACAAATACTTCTGGCAGTTCGATCAGGACTGCTGAATGCGCATAGGGAAGGAGACATTTGTGTATCTTTGAGGAGAGCACTGCTTCAGGAGAATGGAGTAGAGTTATGCAAGTTTCAGCCTCATAACTGCCTTGGGTTCTGTATGCTCTCAATGACTTATAAATGGAAAACATCTTGTGCATGAAATCTGGTATCCAGCCACTTAAAATGGCCAAACTTAATTTCAGGACTGAAACGATGCTTGTTTGTATTAAAGCTTCTCTCAGATGACTGACGTGTGAAAAGACCACCTGCTCATATGGCCAAGTGCAAATAAAAGCTCAGAATAGGAAGAAGAAATGGGTTTTATACTGTTAAAATAAAGGAGAAAAAAAAGTTACAGGTCAACCCTGACAGTAGGAGACTTGTGCTTCTATTTTAACTTGATTGCATTGAGTGGCTTGCCTGTTAGTCTGAGAGCTGCATTACATGCTGAATCTGTACATTTTTGCAATTGCATTAGCCAGAGCCTGGAAATTACTTATTCCCATTAAAATATTAATGCATGTGTGCAGAGCGTGTAACTGGTACAAGAGCTGTTTTTAATAGAACATTGACGTTCACAATCATGACAAAGGTGGGACTTCCTTCCAAACTTTATCTTGGAACTGGGGGGAAAACATCATGAAAACTGTGGAGCACTTATCACCTGCGAGATTGCCCTACGTGCTAACAGTGCTTTAAACCTGGCTTGAGAATGTTGCCATCAAAGCACTGAGAAGGTGGTGAAATACTTGCCTTTCTGCTACCCAGTATGCTGGTGGGAATTCCATCAACAGTGCTACTGCAGGTAACACGGGAGCCCAGTGACTTTTTCTTTTCAGTATCTAGTGGAGGGTGAAGTTCATAGTGTTCCCTGCATGACTATGCATTCTTCCCTCTTCCCTACTAAAGGCTGGGTAATGGTTTTTGTTGGTCTCAATGACTAAACGTTTCTTGTAAAATGTTTCAGTGCTTGACCTTGTGTAAATGAAGGTGATGCATTGCATTAAAAAGTCTGTCTGAGGCTTAGCGTGAATTTGTCTATGCAAAAAGATACCTGAGAAGTTATGATCTAAAATAAATACCTTGACCCTGAAGCTTTATGACCTGGTCAAGGAAAATGGGTTCTAATACTGTTTACATTTGCTGTTGAACAGTTACTAACTTGTATTACTAAGCAGATCCCAATAAAGAGATTAGACAACTGAATTATGAAGCAACATAATTTTCAGGCACTTGTAGATCAGGGATATGTACTGTATATTGAAAGTAATATAAAGGCACATCAAACAAGTATTAAATTATCCTGCTAGTACATGCAGTCTTCCGAAGAACAGGATTAAAAAAAAAAAAGTCTGTAAGCCTTTGCTACCTCATTTTGACATGAATATATTTGAGTTACTGTTCTTTATGTCTTGCATGAAAGGCAGAAGCAGAAGTTTGTTTCCTCACCCACGTTGAGCAGATTGTTATCATCCCAGTGTAATTTTTTCACCTCTGTGCATTTTAAAACCTTCTACTTCTCATTCTCAGTGTGCATAATGATTATTTTGTGTTGTATTCCAGTTGACTAAGAATGTCAATCCATTCCCCTCTACTGTGTTTTTGTTGTAAGAGCATTTTGGTTGATGGCAGCATTTTGTTTACTCTTGCCAGAAAAGTTATATTTGAAGGGGGGTGGCTGTGCTGCATAGCGATGCAATCACTGTCTGTGGGAAATGCTCTTATCACACATCAGAGGCACTGATGGCTGAGAAACCTGTTTCTGGACTCATTGAAACAAACTACAGGAGCACAAATACAGTAAATAGTTTTCTACAGCAGTATGAGTAGGAGCATGTTATAATAAAAAAGGGGGTGTTTTGGTGGCAGTTTCAAAATATAAAACAGTTATGGTACTTGGTAACTGCTGCAAGCTCTGAAATGGAGCTGGAAAATAAAATTTAAATACTTTCAAGCAATTCTATAGATGTAGTTTTGGGTTTTATAAGCAGTATGTACTTCATGGCTGCCTTTGAGATAGGCATGAGAAATATTATGAAATCAGTAGGTGTAGCTGTGGAAAGAGTAGGTGATTTTTAATAGAAGGTATTGGAACTACCTCTGCTTCCCTATTCACGCTACACTAAATAGCTGCTTTTATTTGAAATACGTGGTAGAAAGTAGTGTAAGTAAGAGTTTAATGGTAATTTTTTTAGATGTGTTCAGAACAGAGCATCAGAGCTCATGAATAGACACAAATTCAGTATCTCATAAAGCATGAAGAACAGGACGTTTTTGGGAGGGGGTTGTTTGTTTTGTTTTTTTTCCTGCAGAGGCATGTGAAAGAGAATGGACATCATGGCTGTAATTACTGCTGCTGTGGTTTCTCAGTTTCATGTTTGGGGTTTTTTAAAACCAAACAAATATCTTTTCTTCACAGCCCCCTCCTCCCTGCCTTGTGAGGTATTGCACATAGGTGGGAGTTGCGATTGTGCTGAATAGAAATTCTGGAGCTCTGGGGATTTCATTATGTAAACTAGTTTCAAATTGTATTTAAAAAGTAGATCATGTGTGCTTGTAGAAATGTTCGGTTTGAAGTAGTGTTTGAGCCATGACAAATGCAGAAATACATTGCTTTTGTTCCTAATGTATTGTAGAATGAGTTGAAAAAATGTTGGTTGGACCACTTGTTTATTAGTATTAATATAATGCAGGCAGGTATTTGAAATGCTTGTGACTTCCCTTTATATGATTGTTTTGCTAATGCTGAATCAATGCCAACAAAACTTTACTGTCATGAATACTGTAATAGCTCTTTGCTCTTGAGGTGTACTTATCTAATTTTACCATAGGTGATGCATGTTATTTTCAGGCTCTTTTATTTCATGTTCTTAAGCTGTGAAGTTGCAACCTAATCTGATATCTGTTCTACTTTTCTTTAAGTCGTGTGATTAAGACAGACATGGAGTTGGAAGTTCTGCGCTACACCAATAAAATCTCCAGTGAAGCTCATAAAGAGGTAATGGAACCTTTACTGTTAATAATTTTTGCTCTTAGTGTAGCAGTGGTACTCGGAAAATGTTCCCAGCAACCCTGAATTGCTTAGTAATAAAATAATGGAAAGGCTGGATAGAAATGGGAGGATAATATCGCTCCTATTACAGCCCAGTAATATACCTTGCATTGTCCTTGAACTCACTGGTGCATTTGTGATGTGTGAGAAATGAAGTGTGGTTTTGGGTAAGAGCTGGAGCCTCAGCAGAAGGTGACCTGCCTGCAATCTTATTTGTCCTGTATGCACAAATACCTGTATAGTGATGGAGAAGAAAGAGACCAAGATATCACTCTTCTGGCTCATGTCAGCGTGTGCAGCTCTGAAGAGTTTAACTAGCAGGTTGCTCTCTCCAGATTCTTACAAACTGAAGGAGTATTTCCTTGCACAGTGTAGGGTAGTACGAGTATTCCTTAGGTTGCTCCTCAGAGATGGGTATGTCACCCAGTACAATGCTTCATGATGTTACTTGGTTGATATAGCAGTATGGTGAAGACAAATCCTGGCTCTCGGCAAGGCTGCTCAGGTTAGACCTAGCACTGTACCAGTGGAGTCGTGTTCCTCTACTGGTACTGATGACAAAATCAACTTGGGTGTCAATCCTGTGCTCCATATAGTGATGCAGAGATGCCATCAGTTCTGAGTGATGACCAGAGGGAGCTTAGGTAAAAGTAGCTGATGAGGTTACTGACTGAACTGTTGTCTTTGCTCCTGCTCATCAGATTTCTGAACTGTGAAGCGTAAAAATATTTTAAAGTGAATATTGTAAAATTGCAAAGTCTAGAGATAGTCATATACACATATTCTCCTTGGTCCTTCATCATCCTTGAATAATGTTATCACTTCTGAGAGAATTTCTTCTGTAGAGCAGCTGCCTAGAACTTTAAGCAAAGGAATAAAGCTGGTTCACATTCTTAGCAAATCTGCGAACAAATATCAGACTTACAGGTTGTAAAACAGTGTTAACTCTAGTAGTTTCCTGTTGATTCAGATTGCAAAGTATAAAAGAGAATCTCCTGCTGTAGTATATTCCAGTTCGCAGTTTTGTTTTGCTGGTGTTTCGTAAAAGTAAAACAAAGAGTCTTGCTGCCAAGTTCACCAGAGCTTTCAGAATTAAGCATTGGTATTTTGATGAGCTGGACTTCATTAGGATATCGTAGTTTGGCAATTAAACTTGCTTTATTGCTGGAAACTGCAGGCATTTATAAAGACTAAAATGAGTTTGATTTCTAATGTAGTTTTAAAATGCATCTATGGATGTAAATTTAAATGAAGTACAGATGATATTTTTGTAATATAGGTTCCTCTGGAGATACTCAGTCATAAGGCATAAATTTATAAATATGAGATTCCCTCCTGCTATGAATGTCCCATGTTAATATGTATCTTACAGGTAATGAAGGCAGTAAAAGCAGGTATGAAAGAATACGAGATGGAGAGGTAAGAGTTCTTTCAATAATTGTAATAAAAAATAGAAAGTCTCTGTGTAGTGGGGGTAGAAGCAATAGTTGAGGCAAAGCAGTGGTATTGATTCAGTTGAGACTGAGAGCTCACTGCTGTTTGAAGGCTGTTGTAAGCATTATTTTATTATTTTGAGGTGGTACTTCATCAGTTTCAAACCTGTGTTAGATGATGGTTGATTATTTTTTGGTGATGGTTTAGTATAGCATAATTCTGTTCCTGGAGTTTTAGTAATTTAACAGAAGCTTTACAAAGTAGCTGCTTTTAGTGTTTGAAGCCATTCAATAGAACGATGTTTATGGGTAAACATTGCCCTTATACTTAGAAAACCGCATGTGTGAATGTTTAAGAACCGTATAAAAGGCTGTGTTCAATTACATTTTGCTGGCAATTACAAGTCAGCATTACCTGTACTCGGCCTGTATATGGAGCTCATCTCACAAATATAATAGATGTTACTACAGTAGTTAAGAAGTCAGGAAGAATACAGCATATATCTCTTACGTTGAGGAAAAATACTGTTCAGCCATATAAAGGAAGGATTAGCTGCTCCTAACTGATACTGCAGTGATGTGTCTAGATACAAGGAAAACATTGCTGCCTCTTTTAAATCAATATTTACATTAGATCATCAAGCAGCTTATCTTACAAAGCATGGTTTTGATCACCAAGTCCATTTATTTTTAGCTCACATACAGTATTTTCAATTTTCAAAATATTTGCATAAGGAAGAAATAGAAAATAGCAGTCATATCTCAGTTACTCTTGTTTCCTGACAGTAATTTCTCAAACATTAGTAAGCAGGCTAATTTGGTGCCCAGTGAAGGGAAAATAAAGTGACCTCAGTATTTGTCATCAGGATTTCAAGGGGGCTCCAGAAACAAATAATGGCCTTAGAACATATGCAATATGGGAAGACTAATGTTACATTTAAGCAGTTTAGATTTCTACAGTTGCTATAGACTCATGCCTATAATTTGATGATGCTTCAGATTGCAGCTATTGTGCTTCAAATTACATATGCCACTAGGTAACGGGGGGGGGGGGGGGGGCAACGGGACGACGACGTGTACATTCCCCCCATTAACTTTATTAATGAACCTTGTGTTTGTGTTTATTTTACTCATTGCTCATGCTGTACATGCTGATAGTGAAATTTTGGCTCAAAGTCAATAGTAATCAAAAATTTCCGTAGAGCAGAGTTTGTTCTCAAGTGCTTTTAAATGTCACGACCCTGGCGGTTTGGTTTAAATGTCATGCAACAAATGCATACATATGCACTCTTCTGTAAAATCTGTGAGGTATATTGCATTTTCGCTCTAAAACTTTCATTCTTCTCTAGCTAGCTTCTTCCATACACATCAACATTTTTAAAAGTTTTTGTGGTGTTCAGTTGAAAAAATAAATAAATTAGGCAATTTACTATTAAACCTATTTAAAATTGCCTTCTGTTCTTCCATATGTCTTGGTAGATTATACTTCTTGAAAGAGTTTGAGGTTATTTCACTAATGAAAGAGGTCTTGGCAGACTACCTCTGTAGTGTCTGCCTTGGAGACTGTAATTAAAGCTTCTGTTTCTGTTGCTGGTAGAATGCATCCCTGCCCTGGTTTCTGTTCCCTTATTGCTTAAGGGGAAAGGGTCTCAAAAATGTAAACCTGTCATTTCCATACCTTCTTGGCAAGAAATACATAGTTGAAATGTTTATAAATGAAGTTAGGAAACAGTCTAGGAAGTCTCTACTCTGTATGCAGATAAAACCATTAACGTAGTCTAAGGAGGGAACTTTCAAAGATCTAAAAATAGGTAACATCCCAAAATAGACAATTTTAAAAACTCTTCTATTCCAATGAAATATTTCTTTTATTATTTTTTCCTGGTCAACATGCTAGATAGCTTGCATTAGGCAGCTTTGGTACCTGTGAAATCTAAGGATGCAGAGAACCAAAATTCTTAGTCTGTATAGAATTATCAAAAGTATTCACATTTGTATTTAAGAGATCAATTAGAAGTTAATGAAGTTTTTAATTTTCTGATGTTTCTAGAGCTTCCACTTCCTTTGTGAAAGCTTTCTGAATTTGTGACCCTCTTCCCCAGGTGCTTTTGCAGTTCCTATTGATGGCTATGAAATTGTGAATTTTTGAAATTAATATAAATATCTCTTGAAATGTGGCCAATAAGCCCCTTTTATATTGCTTCATTCTTTGACATTGTGGCGTATAATATATGTGGGTTTGGGTACAAAGGTGGTCCGACCCTGTCTTCTGGGAAGAATAGTGTCAGAGATCCCAAAAGCAATTAAAATTTTCCATTACTACATGTAGGACCTAAGTGTTGCCTTTTCTTTGTTCGTTCGGTTAAGCAGTCTTCCTACAAAAAAATGAGTCATTTCACTTCTACTGTATCATACAGCAAAATCATGGTAAAATATTCAAGGACATATATCTAAGAGACAACAAAATATAAAGCTAGTTATATTTATAGTATTGGAATTATTCTCTGAGAAGTAATTTGAAAGAAATTAAGTTATGGAGAACTCTCTAGATAAGGTAGTATCTTTTCTTTTGGGGGTTGAAAAGCTAGCTTCAGAAATGTGCTGGAAGTATTCTTTATGATTAAGGTCTACTGGTAAATGAATTTGAAACAGTAATGCATTAATGCTGAGATATATAAAAATCGAATGCATTTAACTGCAAGTCCAGTCAGCGCTGACTTCTTTTTTTGGTTTGATGTTATTTAACTTCAATATGTGGTCGGTTGACTTTAAGGAGACAGCCAAGGCAATTATCTACAAACAGTAATTCACAGCATGTGTAATTGCATATAAAGTTATTTTGGTAGGTCAGATTCTGAATTTTCTCTGAAGCAGTTTGTTTAGTATTTGTGCCTATCTCATGTTTAATTAATCTTCTTTTAATTAAAGGCTTTTAATTATGAAACTGCTCTGTAGCAAATATATTGTTAAAATACAGAAAAATGATAAAAAAATCACTGCAGCTGGAGAAGTATGTTTAAGAAAACCTGATTTCAGCTAAGTTGGTTTAAGTGTGTATATATAAAAAAAATATTTTGAGTCTATTTAGACTCAAATATAGATGTATATACATGCATATACACTGAAAGTACTAATTAGGACCTACAGTCATCTATTTCAGGATGCTCAAGGCACTGGAGATACCTTCACTAGAGCATTGTTTATCAGTTTCTAGAGTATTGCCTAGTACATACCAAAGTTGTGAGTCTTTCGTGCATTTTCTCATTTGTTCCCTTTTTTATGAAGAGAGCAATTTTAAGGTCAGGGTGGCTACTTGTAATTGTTGATTTGATTGGGGAATGAAGTGGAAGTGCATACTACAGCAACAGAGGAGTAACATTCTACATAGAGTATTGGATGTGTAGCTATTGTGTGCATTGCATGTTTTTGTGGGGTTTTATCCTGTTCTTAATAGCAGTGAAGGCCCTATGATAGGAGCGCATGCACAGTCCAGAGTTCATTAAATGATAATGTTGTTGTCATTGTCTTGATGAGGCTGGGCAGCAGTAAGCCAGTCCTAAATGCTCATTCCCTTGTCCCTAGATTATTTGACTATCTCTGAGCCCTCTGCAGCTGCTGAACACAGGAGCATCTTAGTGTTACTGTGCAAATAACTATGATTCCAGTACCTAGGATCCAAAAACTTGGATCCTGGCCCCATAGAGTGGGCTCTTTTGAAACAAGGAAGCAGTTAAGTAGTGTAAAGGGCAGGTAGGGTGATGTGTGGTGTCAGAGGTGGGTAGCAGTACTTTGCATGTTGTTTCAATCAGTAAAAGCAGCAAAGAAGAATCTGACCGTATCTGCTCAGTGGGTGCACAATCGCATAGCTCTTGGCACTGCTTAGGCACTCCTGGGTTTTCTGATCAGCTTGCTAGGGGAAACCACTTCATCTCTGCCTGTCTGCTTTCCTCTCTGTAAGGTTTGCCTGCATCTCCTTCTTGTGACTTTTAAATGTTTCAGTGCAAAGGCTGGTATAAGTGATGGAGGGCAATGTAAGTTCCATGTGATCTCTCATTAGCGGGTTACCACCGGTCAGCTGGAGATGTTCCTGGGTGTGACACTGGCTCTCCAGCTGCGGTTATAGGAGGGGAAGTTGGAGTTGGGAGTTTATTTAGAGTATGTGCCAACCAGATCAGGAACTTGTTGCACAGCTGTACAGATGCCCCCTCTGTATGTAGTGCAGTGTATCTTTTAGGTCAGTACAACCATACAAATAATTGTGGGGATTTTGTAGTTAAAATTCTGCTGTAACAACAACAATTTAAAGAATAAAATGGCAAGAAGGCAGTTGCAGAGGTTTTCCCTTCTTGGTTTACAATGCTTGCAGGCTATTTTTACACCTTGCCTCTCTTACTAGCTGAGGCTGATAGGAGTTCTTTATCCCTATTCTTTTTAGTGCTGTCGCTGAGTCCAAAGCAGAGCTTAAGAGTTTGAGTTGAGTTGCTGTCATACCTGTCAATGTTAAATTTCACTATCTGTGGAAGTCTGAGAGTGCTCTCATGGATTATGGCTCTCATCTTTCATTTATCTCTTTCCTCTGCTCCAGTGGAACAAACTGAAAATAAAACATCCATGTTATTTCACTAGAAAAGAGAAAATAGCCAGAATAATTTTATTTTCATTTGGGTCTTTCCTTTTAGTGAAATGCTGATTATTTTAGCTAATCAGGATTTGCCACTTCCCATCTCGTGATAGATTTTGCTCTTTGAATGTTCTTGAGAAAGTTGCTGACTATTGCAGCTATTTGCTTAAAAATCTTTAAAAATATTGCTATTTTTTTATGATCCAGTTTTTGTATTTAGAATTTCAGCTTGAGCATAGCCTCTGTAAGTAAGTGTGTGTGGATACTAAACAAGCTGCAATGCCCGTTGCAGCTGACAAAAATACACTGGTGAACTCTTCACCGTTGCTTTTTGACATGGAATGGTGTTGAATTGTGCCATGACCCTCACTGGTATTTGTGTACAGTATTTATTTTTATTAAACACAAGACCAGCACTCCATTAATCTCAAGCAGCATGTCAATCTGCTCAGTTACTGAAATGTGATTTTCTTTTCCTTTGATTTTTTTTTTAATCAGTTGTTAGCATTGCGTAGCCTGAAAATGGCTTGACCGCCTTGTTTCCCAAAGTTGCCTCACAATTAGAGGTGATAGGTTTTTAAATGTAGGTCACTGCTGTTAAAAGGCTGGATTTAAAACTTTAAAATACATGAAAAACATCTGAAAGTGAGGAGGAAGGTAGGCTTTCTCCACAAAATAAATAAATAAATCCACTTGTTTTTCTTTTGTTTCTGCACACCTGTGTGGTAGGAGTGGTGTACGTGTCTGCCTGCTGTGTGGGCGATGTTTTGGTACTAAAACAATCCTGTACCCAGTATTAATTATTTGCTTTATATCTAGTTCCAGTAGAATGGTCAAAGGAAGAAATGAATCGGCAATTTGTTTTTAGCACAATGTCTGCACTGCACAGCAGCCCAGGAGCTTCTGTTCAATAGGGATCGTATTGGGGCTGGTGGGGAAGCTGGTGGGGCTTTGTGAGTGGTTTTGTACCGGTGCCGGTGGAGCAGCTGGTGGCAGACAGCAGCTTGGGGTCACCCAGAACTTCCTAAAAACAGTGGTACAAAATGACCTATAGCAATCCAGGGTCAGGTAGGCAGCTTAGCGCGGTTCTGACAGCATGTTGGGTAGCTGCTAATTGTTTAGGCTGAGCAGCTCTCAGGTGTCCAGTGCCCAGAGGGAAGTCAGATGTAATGTCTGTGCTGGGAAGAGCAACTGGATTCAGAGAGACGCTTCCTGCAGCCTAGGTACAGCTGGTCCTTTGATGTTTTAAATTAGGTTGTCTCTGCTGATTTCCAAACCCAGCTGAATTAAGGTTGTAAATAGTCTTAAAATAAACCTGAATTTAAAAATTGGTTTATAAAACCCCTGAGCATTATTCCTCTTTTGTGACACAGAGGCATAAATGTATATGTACACGACTCGGCTCAGCAGAAGTGGGGGTGAGGATTACCTCCTGAACATGGACACCTCCTGTTTCAGCAGCTCATCTGCTCTAGAAGTGCTTCTCTGTGGTAAATCCACTTCGAGAGGTTCCAGCTGCCCCAGCCCTAGCACACAAGTACCTGTTTCCAGTCACCCTGCTCTCCCCAGCTGAGAGGAGAAATGCTGGGGGGCAGAAACCTGCTGGAGAGGGGAGCGTGGGGGCACTGGAACCTCTGAGACCAAATTTGCGTGAACTGCTGGTCTTTTTGGTCATTGCGGTTGGTGGTGGACTCCATTAACTGCTGGGAGGGAGCAGAGCCATCCCAGTAAACTTTCAGCATTTTCTCTTTGCTGGAGGTCCTGTGGCAAGCTCGTATGTTCTCTTTTTCAGTAGAGGACAGCTTGGTTCGCCTCCTGGATGTCACTTTAATTAGCTCATTGTGTAGAAGAGTGCTGTTTAATTGCACAGGTCTCTTTTGTGACTTGTGATTGAAGTTCCACATAATTGGGTTTTATCTTCTACAAAAAATTGTGGAATCCACTGTGTGAGAGCTTTAAAATAGAACCCGCTGTCAGCCCACAGATACCGGTTACCATGCTTGCACTAGAAAATAGTTCCCTTGAGAGAGCTGTGAAAGTGTGTGTGCAACGTGCATGCATACAGAACTTGGCTTGCTTGTATAGCAGATATAACCCAACTCTAAGTGCAGTGTCGTTGTATGTCCTTACAGGGTTGTTAATATAGTTAGTAGTGTGATAATTCATAATAATTACCCTCTTAGGAAATCAAAAGGTAGTTGCAATTTTTATTTAAATTTTGAATCTGAAAATTACAAGCAGTATTAATTTCTATGGGTGTAGTCACTATTATTTATATTAAGGAAAGAGCAAGCTTTCTTCTCAAATTAGCAATGATCTCGGTTTTTACTGAATCTAGTGTGGCATTGAGATAGTGAACTAATTAGCATTACTAATGACAAGCTAAGATTGGAGATATATGAAATGGAACTCAAAAGCAGGCTGAACTGATCATTATTTGCTGTGAATTTTGTTCATGCTTGTTCAGACAAAATAAAGATTCTACCATATGTGAGACTTTGTCTGCATTGTGAGCTTTAGCTTAATAATTTTTGCTAATTATTGTCAAAGCAGAGAGATCAGAATTTTGTGTTTGTTGGCCCTCATCTTTTGATAACCAGAATTGCTATGTGATCATGCTCAGAGACTAGAAGCCCAACTTGGAGGAAATGGGTAGAATACCAAGAATGTCCATTAATAACATTGTGTCACCCACTGACCTTCTGAAAATCAAAACCATTTCACACAGATGAAAAGAAAATGAGCAGATTCACTTCCTTGCTGCTGGCATGCCCTCTGCAAAACTCTTCCAGATTGCTTCTTAGAGCAACCTCATCACCATAGCGTGCAAGTGCCGCCTTCCAGCTTATTAAGCAGCGTTTCTAACTTCTATCCTGATGGTTCTTTTTTTGTATGTTTGGTTTTTGTTTGGTTTTCTGTTGTTGCACCATCCTTCTAGAGGAAGAACTTTACAGAACTGTGTACTGTTTTGACAGATGGTAGTTTTTTTAGCATACCCGTTATCAGCAGTATTGAAAAAAACCAAGGTCAGGATTATAATTACAGGATGATATGTGATAGTCATTTTTAGTTTGGTTCTGTGTGCAGATGAGCTTGGTCTGATTTGCAGAATGTTGTGTTGCTCTCAAGTGTTGTACTTTTTTTGACCCGGGTCTTGGTTATGGGGTGTTAAGTCTTCTTCAGAGTTGGAAGGCCTAGGTCACTTGATGCTTGTTAAGGTCTGAGATTACAAACACTAATTTTAAAAAATCTATGTATGGGAAGTCAATGAAGGCAGCAAAGGGAAAAGCTGCGGGTGGTTGCCTGTAGTGAGAGATGCAAGAGTACTGGAGTTTGCTTAGCGCTGAAGTCTTCATGCCTAGCTGCTGCCTTTCTGCTGTCCTAGCAGCACTGAAGACGGCATGTGTAACTAAGGTTGAGTCATACAGCAGGGCAGAATAAAGTTGAATTGCCAGGCAGAAGTGATGGAAAATGAACTCTTAAGGGAAAGATAGAATTGGGGAGGAACCTGAATGGTATTAGACAGTATAGGTGATGTTTCTGCTAAAAGCAAATTGAGCCTTGAGGCGGTCTTGGGAAGTGAGGGATACGAAGAGCTTTGCTGACAGCTGACTTTGTGTCTTCTGATTCATCTACTGAAAACTGTATATTTAAAAGAACCAATGAGCTAAGTAATATTTGAAGACTCCACAAGTTAATCCGTTAGTGTAAGGTACAGTTACCATCACTTCTCATTTGGTACAATCCTCCTGTAAAATGTCGTCTCTTTCAGGAATATTAGACTGGATTTCTGCTTGCTCTTATTTCAGAATGAACCTGCTATGTCCTCTTGGTCAGCACCAAATGGCAGAGGTGGGCAGGCGTTCTTAAGTCTGGTTAGCAGGTGATTTGTGTAAATTGTGTGAAGTTGTTTGAGTGCAAAGTATCCATGTAAGTTGTAATTGTTAGGGTTGTGTGAAGTTTAGGTTGTTAGATGTGATTCATTAGTAGCCTTTTGCCTGTCTAATCTCTAGATTTGCTCTGTAATGGAAGGTTTGACACTGGGTGTAATGCATTAGATAGGGTCAGCTCTCCAGGATGATATTTTTTTTTTTATTTATTATTGTCTGTTTGAAGGAGGAGAACAACAACATGTCTGTGACTAATGTGGTGTTTGGGTTGGAAATGGCAACAGCATTCAGGAGTTGGCTTCCCAATCCTGTAAAATTTGGGGAGACTTCAGAGATACTGGTGTTGAGGAGTCACCTGGTTTTCATCAGAAATTCTGTGTTCGTGACAAGGAAGTTGGTCTTGTGTGACAATAAGCCATTTAACTGAGGAAGGTCTGGCCAACTCTGGTTCTGTTGTTGTTGTTGCAGATCAAAGAGTCTTTTGTCCATCAGACCTTCCTAGGGGATCTAGAATTTGTCAGGGGAACTTGTTGGTTATTTGGGACTGGTGAGGCAAGGAGGTCTCTGTTACTTTAAAGGGTTCCTGAATGGGTGTTGTAACTTCTTTCTGGTGGTTTTCTGTATTGCTTTGTGTTTCATTTATTGGTTCTAGCACTCAAGATCAGTAGTAGTGATTTTACCACCTGTGATAGGCCCTTGGTGCTAGATTAAGCAGATTGCTGAACTGGTGCTCCCAGGGTCCCAGTGCAGTTTAGAATAAGCATCGAGAATTAATCTGTTCTTACACTTCAGCTCATCGGTCTGCATTAACCTCTGATTTCCACTGGTGGTGTGTGGTCTTCTCTTCAGCCAGCTCAGGTGCTGGATAACAGCCTGAGCTCTGGGGCCGTGCTTGCAGGGGTGGTGTGTGGCTTGAGGCCGGTGAATGGATCAGCAGGACACTGTGAATAGGGTGCAGCTTGGTTGTGGATGTGCTTGGGGACGTGCAGATTTTGTGACCTGCCTACAGAGCACCTGTGTGGTCATTTGTTTGGCCCCTGCATTAAGAAAGGAGGGTTGCAATGTTCCCAGGAACTGGAGGTGTCATGTGCCTGTGTCTTCCTGAACCAGATGGAGTTCTGCTTCCTCAGCTTCCCTTCCCAGAAAAATACTGACTTCTGCAGCTGACTAAATCTGGTTCAGACATTGTCATCATAAATTGAGTGTCGTAATCTTTTATTAGCCTTAAGGTAGTAGCTTTACATACCCCATATGACAAATTGCTGCATTGTTCTCTAAGAATAGTTAAAGTATTCAAAAAAGTATTGATGGCAAATTAAGCTCTGTATTGGGACTTCCAACCTCCTTCTAACCTAAGCCCTTATTGCGCTTCTGCTTACTCTGTGGTGTTGAACAGAAGTTCAAACTTCAAATACTCAATTTGAAACTGAAAGGAAGATTATGAAATGTTGGTGATTATGTTGGCATTCTGTGTCACTGAATAGCACTTTTGTGTTACATGCTATGTGGGTGGCTGTGTATTTGCTAAGAAGCATAACTGAAGATGAAAGTTTAATTATTTCTTCAAGGCAAATCCTTTCTCCCATGGACTTAAACTTGCATAAGAAAAATGAAAATTCATAAGGAGTGTAAAAATTGGCTAAAATTAAAAACCATTTATTTTTACCCTATTTATTCTTCTGAATAATAAAATTTCCCCATGGGTTTTTGGAACATATGTGCAATAATTACACTGAAGAAGTGGTGCTTTTGTATCAGCTTCTAGAGCTAGGGCAAACATTGTGATTATGCTGCAAGCTTAAGTCTAGGTTTTATAGAAGATCTCATTCAAGGCTCTGTTGCCATCAAGTGCAAAAAACTGTGACCCACGGATTGGTCCCTGTGGGAGCAATTATACTTTGCAGAGATTTTTTTTCCAGCACTGAATATTATAAATGTCAGATAAAAGTTTAACCCTCAGTACCTCTAAAAGGATGTTTCCATACCTGCTGGCAAGAATATAAATTTTTAGCTTGTATTTGTAAGCATTTTATTGTTTAAGCCAGGATTTTTTAGAAAACTTGTCTTAATAAACAACTCAAAGGTAACAATGCTGTCTTAGTTATAGACTGCATGCCTTGGTGAAGATGAAGCAGGGGCTGAAGCTGCCTGATGCTGCTTAATGCAGTGCTGTGCCCAAGCCTCTGGTGATGGGAAAATTGGGTGCAATGTGAATTGATGATTAAAACTTGTGTACTGTTTGCAGAAGGGAGAGGATGTGGAGTGAGTGCGAGGTTGCTTAGGAACATGGCTTAGCATCCGATATTCAGTATGCATGAGTGAAATGTTTTGGTGAACAAGAGCAGTATGTTCATCTTCCAGCCATTGGTCTGTGGAAAGCAGTGGGTAGCAGGAGCTGACGCTTGCCTTCAGGGGAATCTGCTTCCTTTTGAAGAGATGCAGTGTGTGCACTTTCACTTCCTTAATTCTGGTGTTTAAGTCTTACCAAGCAAAGCATGTGCATTGTTCCTAGCAGAAATTAAAATAATATTTTTCTATTACTTAAAATAGCAAATCCAAGCCCAGCAGATTTTCTGCCCCCATCCCTCTCTGTTTTCTCACATACCTTCTTTGCTTCCAAGTACATTTTTGTCATTATCTGTGATAAAACTGATGAAATGGATAGAAATTGCATCATGTCTTCAAAGGCTTTTTCAAAGTGAAAGTAGTTGTGGGATGCTATGAGGGATGTTATGCTACCTGTCTGTGAAGTTCAAGTCTGAGATGAGCAGAAGCACCTTTCACTCGCCATATACTGCATATACCATAATACTGAGGCATAAAGATAAATCGGTCCCAAATATACCAACCCTAGGACAGCAAGGGTCACCTTCATTTGTACTTTTTTTTTTTTCCCCTCAGTGATGTGTATTTATCCATTGTTTGGTATTTTTTAAAATTTAAGATGTTGATGATGCTGAAAACAGTCTCAGGCAACAGCAAGCAGAGGGCTTTTTCTCTTTTTGAGAAATGAAGAGAGGACCTTGCAAGTAAAAATGAGTAAGTTTTTTCTGTTGGGCCTCATGCTAAGGGATGTAGATTCGTTTGTGTGGGCAGATACAAGTGATATCTTTTAGATATTATGTAGAACTTAAGAGTAAAATTTTTTTGCAGGAAAGTTATGTTAGGTTTTGGTTCGGTTGTACTTAGTGTGGGTAATTGCATGAAGCAGTAATTTCAGCAGATTTTGTGAGGCTTTTGAGCAGTTCAAAACTTTATTCCAGAATATTGTGACAAACATTGCAAAGCTTATTCCAAAATACTATGGCGAAATGCACTGCCCTGAGATTATATACCATGTTGTGGAGCACAGGTGAGAGGGCCACATCCTATGTGGAGCTTTGTTAACCTCCTGCATGATACCCCACTTGCTATACACAAAACATACTGCTTCTCTGCAGGCATCCTGGCTGTACCTTCATCTGCGGGGACGGTCCCTGTGTGCTCATTTTAGCTACGTTACTTTGCTGTTTCCCAGATGTATTCGTTCCTTCAAGGTTCAGTCTATACATTTTATCTTGCTCCACTTTCCCCTCCTGTTTGGTGAGGTGACACAGAGAGGAAGGGTAGGGTTGTGGCTTTTGCCACTGCTTTGGTTCTTTAACCAAAGGTTGGAAAAATCAATGGGTATAAGCATGTGAAGGTCAAGACTATTCAGATATTTCATTTTTGAATGTGTGTGGCAAAGGTTCCTGTGCTAGGTTGCTTGGCCATGGTCAGTGGGGTGATTGGGGAGCGTGTACCGTGCTGATGGGCTCAGTTCAAGTACGGGGTCCTGCTCCTCCATGCCAGCCAGTGCTCTGCACCAGTTTCACCTTGACAGTCCACTGGTGACCTTGCACTGATCCTCAAGACCTGAACGGGGTGTGGGGCTCCAGGCTTCCAATTACAGCTACAGTCATGGCAAATCACGGCTTGTCACCATTGTCACTCGAGATAAATGCCAGATGATTACAAGGTGTCATTCATCTTCCTTCACTGCTTCCACACCTGCTAGTTGGCTCTCTGCCAGCATCCAGTGCCCCTCACAGCACAGGGACCCCAGGGATGTGCTCAGGCTCATACAGGTACCGTCCCTTGCATCCAGCCAGGGCTGCTGCTGCCCAGCCCAAGCCACAGCTGCTGGGGTTTGTGCAGCACTGGGCTGGGCTGTCATTCATAGCTATGTGCATGGTTTGTAGTAAAACGAGGCACAGGGCTTCTCAAAGCTGCCTTTGAGAAACTTGGAAACATGGAAACTTGGCTCAAGGTATTTGCCTTTATCCAGAAAGAACCTGAGATGAAGGACTGAGTGCTGTTAACAGCCTGCTGAAGGACTGGAAAAGAGAAGCAGATTGTTTGAGCAGTGCCCTCCAGCAACACTGGAAAGAAGAGAGAGGCTCGGTCTTTCCTCGTATTTCAGAGATTGAAAAGACCCAGAAAATACATCTTTCCATGCCATCTTTCACGCATCAGGAAGCAATTTAGGAGCTGATAGGGATGAGCAGGAAGCATGGGTCTTTTTATGTATTTTTCCTTGCTGGGAGAGAACTTTTACAGTGGGAAAAGTAGTTCTAATTTTCTGAAAAGAAGAAAAAAAAAAAAGCTTTACTTCCTTTATTTTTCTGTTAGAGCGTAGGCAATCACAGCTGGGCGTGTTGGTCTACACCAGTAGACCATGTGCTTCATTTTCTTTAAATCTGAGTCACTCCTAGCTGATTTTACGTATGTTTTTCTTTTTTTTTCAACCTGAACAAGTATTTTGAATCCATGAATCATTTATTTTGATGGTTCTCTTTAGAACTGGAAGCAGGTGGAAATTCATCAAGCTGATGAAAAGGGATCTGGGAAAAAAATGTCTATCAGCTGCCATGATAGGTAGTGCGCTTGTAGACATTGCCGGTGGCCTTGAGATCAAACAGCAGAGTAAGAGCCCAAGAAAATCTAACTAGGTAATGAGTAGTGGCTTTCTTTTGATTTACAGCATGGCTTTACAATCAATCTATAAAGCTTTGAAGAGAAAAAAATAAAGCTCTAAGGGAAAAGGAAGGGCCATACAATTAGTTGTTACGCTCTCCTTACTTGTCTTGTATAATTCCAAAAGTGTGTGCTGAAAATGGATGATAGCGTGCAAAAATCTCAGCTCTTGGCCAGTTCCTTTGTAGATTCAAGCTGAGATATGGTTCATATCATGCTGGTTCTTGGTCAATATTCAGTTTCATCTTAGCTATAGATTATATGTAGATGGTTATAGTGGAAGGAATTTGACAAGGGTTGCATGTGTGATGTAACTTGCAGCTCTTGTATATCAAATTCCTGCTCTGATCTCCTTTTCTTTCATCTCCAGTGTCTTTCATTAAAGAATTGGATGGTGAAATGGATGTGATAGCTTGGAGAATATTTCAGAACCACATACGGCAGTATATTTTTACTCAAGTAAATCACTACAGTTCAGAAAACTAACTCAGGAATATTGTGCTGGAATATGGATTTAGAAATGCAGTTTGTAATTGTCAGGACACCATTTGGTTGAGACTGCTCAGTCATTAATTTGTTTGAAGTTGACACTTGAGTTGAAAGACTAATAGCTGCCTTGGTGCATTGCTCAATTTTAAATCTAATCTGTTACAGAGTTTGGGTGTACTGTAACTGTGGATGTAGTTTGTCATTTTTATAGCTGGGGGGGCAATACTATTGTTTGGGGACCTGGGGGTTTACTGTTCACATGCACAGGCTTTTTTTGGTATATTAGTAGAACTTGAGCATAATGAAGAGCTGATCTTTCCGATCTTAAAGTTTTAATATGTGTATTATAGCAGTTGTTTTCACTACTCGGAACAATTTATTTACTGTTAAAATCCAGAAAATATGTGTTTTCATCATCTGAAAAAAGGAAAGAATTGTTCAAAACTACAGGTTTAACTCATGTGCACAGAGTGCTGTCAATGTCATTTTTCCTGTATCAGTGTGCATATAATGTCAGGGGGGTTTAGTGCATGTGACAGACTCTTCTGATGTGACTTTTTAAAAAGGATTTGTGGGAAATTTTTTTTGAAAAGTTACTACTAACTTGCATGTATGATTACTAATTTTGGAAATGACAATTTGCAAACTGAGGTAAGGCTTACATTCATAGTAACAATCTATCTAGCATTATTTCCTCTTCATATTTCGAATCAGTTATGTTTTAGTCATAATAACATAATGTTTCTCAGTTCACATAGGAATAGTAATTTCAGTGTAAATGATGGTATAGGCACAAATGAAAATATTTCCCCACCCCGATACTACAACGTTGCTACTTCATTGGGAAGACAATTTTTTGAGGGTATCTCAGCTCTTAATGTTTCCCCAGTCTGGCTCCTGCTTTACCCTATAATGATTTAAGCTGGCAATAGTCAGCAGACAATTCTTTTTGTTGTTGGGGTTTTGTTCCCCCCACCTCCCAGTGCTTTCTTGGCTGCACTCGTTCATTATTTCAGTATCGGGAATGTTTGAAACTTGGAGCGTAAACCGTGAAATATTTGCTGCGCTGTCTTTTACATAGTTAATAGATGTACTGGATCCCCAAAGTATAAATCAAATTATGTAGCCTATTATGCTTTACATAGGAAAAACAAAATATGAAATATTTTACAATGCAGAAAGTGCCTGTGAATCAAACTTTTGTTTTTCCTAAGGGATACCATTTTGACAATTTTATGAGGTTGCGATTTATTTGTAGGGCAAGTTGGCACGTGATTTTGATAAATGATGTTCACACAGCATACTGCTAACAAGAATACTTTTTTAAAGCCACTAGTCTTGCTGATTTGTGTTATTATAATACAGTATCTGTTAAACTCCCTAGAAATGTGCCTCTCTGAGATACACTTACAAACCCTGCATGGTGATGCTGGTCAGAGTGTGAACAACATAGGCTTTCAGTGTGTGCTGAGGAACGTTTTTAAGGAATAATAAAAAAAGAAAGCTGCTAAGAATTGGGAGGAGGGGGGGAAAGCTGTATTTTTTTCCAATACAGACTTGATTTTATGCAAAAGACTCAGAAAAAATGTTTCTTCTTGAAACTCTCATGCTACCTCTTGCTGTGAAAGAATGGTCTGACGTGAGTGTCCAAGAAACAGGACTGTTTTCGGAATGACATTTCATTGAACAAATACTTCAAACTGTTGTCTTGCAAGATACTCCTCTAAAAGTACGTGTTAAATCGTATTACACATGGGCTGACTGTATATTGCACAGAATTAAAAATGCAGCTTTTATGTACATGCTGCGTGCTGCTTTTTTTCAGGATGGGATGTTAGAACAGCTAATGTGGAAATTCTGTACCAGCCGCATTTGTGTTTCCAACTGCGGCCATGGAGTTTGAAGCAGAACGGACAGCCTCTGGTGAGGCTCCCATACATGTGTATCAGCGAAGAATCATGACTGAAACCATAGCTTCTCTTGCTTTCCAGACCTACAATGACATTAGACATCAGTTCTAATTTCCAACTTAATTTTTAACATCTCTGTTTTCATACCTTATTTCTTTGAAATTGCTTGAAAATACTTGGCTGGCAGCCACTTCTGAAATGTCTATGAAGACATGCTATTTCAGAAGCAGCAGCCTAATAAGTGGTATTTATTCTTTTTAATTTTATTTTTACTTTTCTTTCCCTTTTTGCTATTTAAATTGCACGAGAGAGCAAGTCTGCAAACATCTTTATTTCCTTCTCCTTCCCCCCCTCTTCACTTGTATCTTTTCAATCTTTTTTTAGCCTCTTTTCAACCACATGCAATGTACTAAAACAAGGAAAGGGATTTGACAGTATCTGTCCAACTATTTGGGACATGTGGGATATGTGTTTCATAGAAATGTTCTGGACAGATTATAATAGGCAGTAGTGAACATCAGAGACGATAGTTCAGAAAATAGTGGTGAAAGGGGTTTGGTAAAAAAGTGACTTATGAAGTAGACAAGCTGGAAAAAAATGAGATTAGAGTAGAAATTAACTGATTTCTATAAATCATATCTATATGTATATATTAGTATATGTATACACTAATATATATTATAATACAAGCATAGTAAATATATATTATGATCTATATAGAGATCATAAATCTACTTAAAAAAAAATAATAACAGGCAAAATTCTGAGCTCAGGTTATCAGCCTGATCTTTTGTTTCTTCCTATTCAACATTTTGTCTTTCTGAAAGTGTAAAGTAATGACAATCTGTTATTGCAGAGAGAATTGAAGACCTCTTAAGAGCTGAAAAACAGTGATTTTTTTGAATGGTTGAATTCTGAAAGAAATGAAGTTAGCAGGAGTTTTCATGATCTGGTACTTGGCACAGAGCTTGCTCTGTTCAATATTGCAAAGGGGAGAAAGATTCAGGAGGGCTTTCTGCAGATACATGGGCTGTCAAAACCTTTGTTAATGAGGGTTTATACCATTTAGGTGGAAAGAGACCAAAAGTAGTACTGTTATTTTTTAAATAGCACTGGTCAGCCTCCAAAATGCATTTTCATTGCTGCTGAAGTTATTAGAAATATTGATCATGGGAAGTCTGAAAGGTGTGATAGTGAAATAGTCTGCATGGGTGAGAGAAGAAAGTTCAAGCACTTTAACCAGGTTCTATGTATGTTTAAAATATTATTTGTATGTATTTCAGTTTATAGGGGATGTATGCACACACACATGCATCTTACCTATATAATATTTAAAATTGCTTTAAATAAGCCCTGATGGAGCACAATGTTTCAGAGGCTTTAGCAGCTTCAGGAGTTGTCATTACATGTATGAAACATATCTCTGTCAAAAAGCCATTGGAGTGCAGTGCCCTGTGGGGTTATTAGCAGCTCCCGAAGGTTCTTGCAGTCCCAGTCCTACACAGTTTTGGGGCGAGAAGACACATGAACTTTGCCAGATTTTTCTTGGCAAGATCGGTTATTCCCATTTATCCCTCCTGATCTACGTGCAAGAGGCTGGCAGAGGACTGTCGAACAAACTCTTAAACATCTGTTATCTGCAGAGGTGAAAGGGAAAATGCCAGTCGGTCTGGCCATTGCCACGATACTTCACTCCTACACAAGGGTTTGTTACAGAGTTCCATAGTCTGCAAGAAACGTTTCTGTGCCATATAAAGCCCGTGAATGCTGGGTTGTTTCTTGCAGCACAGTGGTGAGGACTACTGAAATGAGAAGAACCAGGCAGCACACCCCAGCTTTCAGTGTAAGTAGATACAAACGGGAACAGTAAATTGCAGGAAAACGCCTCAGCAGCACACAAAGATTTAGTGAGATTCGGTGTGTAGTTCTGATCTCTTGTCATAGAAGTCGAGGCAATATAAAAACCAGTACCTGTAATCACATTCAAAGGTCTTGATTTTCAGAGAGATTAGAGAAGGCAAATGCTGCTTTAAGTCAGAGTGCAGGATTGCAAAGAGACTTTGTGGGAAGATACAGAGGTCCAAAGGGATTATGGAAGAGGAATGCTCATAAAGCTACTAAACCTAATAGCAAGTACAAGAAAATATAGATATAATCTTTAGCCGACAAAGAATCTACACAGATAAATTTTATGTGAACTCACTGTTATTGGAAAAGTTCAATGGAGAGTAAATCAAGATCTTGTAAAAACAAAACCAGATCCCTCATGTTAACAAGGTTTTTAGAAAATGAGAGTAGGAAATGGGAAGGAAGAAGATAGCATTTTACTTTTGAGAGTGTGAGAAGCCATTAGGATTTAATCACGTTGGTAAGATGTTATTTGTTGATTGGAGGTGTGTGTGTGTTTATTCCTTCTTTTTATTCAAAGAAGATTTCATAGAGAGGCCATAGTTTGGTAGTTGCAGATGGCAAACTCAGAAGCTGTATATGGCTTCTATAATTATCTTTATTCTGAATAAAAATAGGTAGTTCATAGTGTGTTGTATACTTTATCTTTTTTCAGCTAGGAGACTATCAGATTATTTTTCTGTGAAGTCTAGGTATTCCCTATTTAAGGATTTACTGCACATGAGAATCCTTGGTAAATGAATTACATATTCACTTGAATGTATGATTTTTCTCTGAGGCTAAAGATTGTTGTCTGGGTGTGAGCGCAGCAAAGCATCACTAAGTGGCAGTGTGACAATGCATAGCTTATACATCCTGCAGTATGAAAATATTTTGGGTTTTAATACTCTTAATATGTGTAATTCATTAATAGGGGTAGATGAACTTGCCTTGCACAACAGTTGTCGTATGAGAACAGAACAGAAAACTAGAATACATGCTCATCTAATAACAGAAGTCAAGAAAGCTGCCAGCTGAAACACTGCCAACTTGACCAGCTGGGACAAGGATCAGCGTATCCAGGGGCTAAGGCTTGGACCAGAAGTTGAAAACATGTTTCCATACAGAGTTCTGCCAGGAGATGCTAAACAAGTCTCTTTGATCACCTTACATTTTTTCCTTTCGTTATTTCTCTTTTCTCTGGAAACAGAGCAGAAGCTCCAATTCTCTGTAAGGTACCTATAACAGCAAATGGCCAGCCTCGGCTGGATCTCTTGCTCCTCTCTGATAATACTTAAAACGTGCCCCAAAAACCACCCTTAAGCCCCGTTTCCCTTTCAAATGCAATATACAGCTTCTGCAGTTATGCTCATTCAGTATATTAAGGTTGAATTCCAGTTTTCTGTTAAGCTAATCATATTTGCTTTTATTACAAGGTGGGGTTTTTTGTTCTTTGTCATTAAGAGGTGAAATAAAAGCAGAATACAACTCAGGAAATTACTAATTAAAGGAGCGGTAGACTTGTTTTTAAAGATTCTTAACACGGTTAGAGAATATAAGGAGAACAAAATTAAACTGCTGGTAAATGATGGAGTAGGAACATGAGTCTGCGTAGTCTCTAAATTGCTGTTTGCGCTAGTGTGGTAATAGCTGCAAGTACTGGAAGCAGCTGGAATGAATAGGTGAAACTTATTCTCAAAAAGCTTGGAGTATTTATAAAGGAGTTTTTCAAGACAATGTAGAAAACTCACTCAAGAAATATGGTAAAATGTATTATAAAAACAGTAGTACAAAGGAAAAAATTTCACTTTTTCTTTTAGCTGCAGGTGAGCTTTGTACATCTTGGTCTTGTTTTGACTAGCTGTGATCAAGAAGATGAAAATCTGAATGATCGTACACTTGGGAAAGATGACTTGTAGCAATTTAAAGAGCTTTTATTGCATTGATTATTTTAAAGGAAAGTAAACAAAATAGATTGGAGAACTGTAGTTTATTTCCATATTGTATGCATTTTATCAAAGGTGTCCGTTTTCAGTTGTGATTATTAGAATTTCGAAAAGAGAAATTAAACATCTGTATTCTTCCCACAGAGCCACTGCAATTGTTAAACGTTATCCCTAAGCCTCTCCTTTCCCATCTGTTCTAATGAAGACTGGTAGAAATAATCCAATTCGCTTGCCGGAGGAGCTGTGCTTTCCCAAAGGCAGGCTTGGGCTGTGTTGGGGGCTGGCAAGCTCACCTGGTACACAAGAAGCTGCAAGTGAAATGGATTCATCTGTTTTCGTTACCCAAGCTAACAGGGAATTAAAAGTAAGGCTAGAGAGTGAAAAATATATTGGATTCCTTTCAGCTTAGATTATCAAAGGAGCTGCTGCTAATGTAAGGAAAAACCTTGGTTTCAATTTTGAAAAGTGCTGTAGTCCCACTTCTATAGTGCCTTTTCAGTAGAATTTAAGCTTTTAAAGGCAACTATATGTTTTTGCATAGAGTATGATCAGTGCTTTAGTATTTGGCAGATGCGGGCTTCAATTTCCAAAATATTTAGATGTTTTCTGCAATGTTCTAGCCATTGTCTAAAAGCCTTACTAATAACCCAGGCGGGGCACAAAGAGATGCTCCTGTTGAAAAGGAGTGGCAGGAGTTTGTGCAGTCTGCTTGCTGTCCTCTTCCCTAGTATCATGTTAAAGAAACCAGCAAGCAACAGCATAGGTTCACCACACAGGTCACCAGTTTGGTGGGGTGAGTGTGGGGCGACTCGGGGGCAAAGGCAGGTCCTCAGGAAGAACCGCTCCTGCCTTTTGGCCCAGGCAGGATTCTGGCACTAGGAGAACACTGCATAAAGTTTGCTGCTTCAAGTCTCTCTTGAAGTTTGTAGAGGTGATTATCATAAAAAAGCCAAAAATACTTGAGTAAAAGTGATTTGCCCATTGTTTCTTCTATTACGAATGCTGCAGTGCTACAGAATAGAAATGTGGAGCTTCAGAGAGCAATAAGGGGGACTTAGAACATATTAATAATAAAGAAGAAACGGCAGCATTTCGGTGATCACTTGAGCCCTTCTCCAATGGCTTTTCTGGGTTAAATTTATTTGGGTTTGGAGTCCTTTTTGAGTTTTACATTATTCTATATCATGGAATTGAGTTTGGTTTGGTTTTGTGGTTTTTTTTGAGGTGGATGGTGGCAAATATGGCAGAAACAAAATGAAACAAGTGTGAAAGGAAGAGGGAAGTGCTATCATGATGACTATGCATTTTGTTAAACAGTGTAACACTGTGTAACATCTTAGTTGCAAAGGTTTGCTTTGATTCCTTTCTTAATATGAAAAATACCGATGTCCTTGGCTCATGAAAACTGGGTATTTACCCATGATGCTTTATCTGTCATGAAACTTCAGCATCTGCCCAGCTAAAAATTATTTCTATTCAAATAGTCCATTTTAAGTACTGATGGCATAAAACCAAAGAATGATTTGATAGCGCAGGGGAGAAGCTGAAAATGTTATTTAAAAGCCAGGGATACCTCTAGCGAAGCTGCTCTATTTTCTTCTTTCCTATAGTGATTTTCTGATTAGTTCTATGTCAGTCTCCTTTACCTCACACATTCTTGTAGACCTTTCCTCAAGTACCTGTATTAAGTAATTTTAATTTATTATGATAAGCCATATGCAGTTTGCCATTCAGCGAAGTGCTTGTCACTTTGCTGTAAACTATCTCATATGATGTGACCTAACCAATTCTGACAGCAGGGAGAGTTCAACCACAATATAGAGTTTTAAAGTTATTTACAGTGCTTGAAGGTCTGTCTGCGTACAGTATCCGCTTAATCCAGCCTAAATCCAGAGAGCTGTCTTCTGGTCCTGCCACTCTCTCTAATGGTCGTTAATAATAGCTGTTCTAGTCACACTGTCTTCTGACTGAAAAATCTATCTGGAGTTGTTGCATCTCATGAGGCAGATCAAAATTGACATTTTTTTGTTGATGTAACTGGTTTCTGCTGAATACTTGGGGACAAATAAAAGTAACTGAGCTCCAAAAGGAAGGGGAAAAGTCATTCATTTGGTGGAATTACCAGCCAACTGATATCTCTAGTTACATAAGTAGTCCTTTAAAAAATTCAGCTTAAAATGTACTTGAAAAATGAAGAATTAAAATTAGCTTTTTAGCTATCAATTGCTTTAATATGTCACATTTATTTTCTTCAATATAAAAATCATTTCATTATTAAATGAATCCATGATGTCAATTATCTCATTTAACGCTTCTGTTTCGTAGACTAATCTCATTTAACATTTCCATTTCTTCTCCAGTGGATGTAGTATTAAAAGTGAGAAACTGTACGTTCATTTCTTGAGAAAATGAATGATCTTTGTTTGCTGTTACTGTTTCGTAACTATTTTAATATCAATATATGTGTGCAACAACATAGAAGATCTAAAAAGTGATTTAAATTTTAGCAGATCATCTAGTTCTGGTTTATGCTTGGGGCAGGAAGAAAGGGAACAACCAGTAGGTGCAGCCTGGGTTCCTGATGGGAGATGCCCGGCTGGGTTCCTGATGGGAGATGCCCGGCTGGCTACTATGACTGTGCTGATACGAGGCTCCAGTAGTGGAGGACAAGTATTTAATCAGAGTTAATATGGTGTTATGAAGGTTGTCTTATTAAAGAAACCTGGATTTAATTTTTTACATTAGATTGTTTGGCTGATAAAGTTAACTCCATGGCTGTAATATATTTAGCCTTCAGTAATGCATTTGACTTCTTATCACACAACATTCTGATTAGTTGTGTACAGTATTAATAGGGTACACATTAAATGGGTTAAAACCTGGCTAACTGACAGAAGTATTTGTCAGAAACAAATCATCTTCTAACACTTGTTCTTTTTTACAAGTGGGGTTAAAAAGGAGGTGATATTAAATCTGATGGTATTTGACCTCTTGGAAGCAATTTCTAGATTCCAATAAATCATATAGATGTAGAACTTTAAGCATTAGTAGGCCATCAAAATGATGGGAAGGTTGAGCTTTAAGATCTGGATCATTTGATCACCTGAGCTTATTAATTTTATTTTATTTAATACAGACAAGAGGAGGTCATAAGCTTAGGAAGAAGGAATTTAGGTGAAAGCTGGAGAATACAGGACTTGTGATCTGGAAATAATTTAGCCATGAGAGTTCACAAACAACTGAACATGTCCTCTGTGTAGTGAAACTCTCAGAAACAGTTAATGAGATTTTTAGATATACATGAGAACAAAGGCTTAATTACCTCAAGGGGATTGAATCCAGTCCAAGGTAATGTTTTTTAAATCTCTCTCTATGGCACTTCTGTGTCTTTGTAGAAAATCACAGCTGAGGTCTTCTAATGTCAGCTCCATTTGGGAAGAGATGGCAAGGAGCAGTTTTTCCTTGAGAAATAAGCATGGATACACACTGAATTATCCAAGAGTAGCCTTTTTGGTAAATACAGGCAATTCTTTAAAGCAGGGTCCTCAATCCGGCCCCCGGTATTTACAGACACCCCTGCCGCACCCCCACTCCCCCACCCCACCCCCCCGCCGGGGGTTGGGAGGGGGGGAACCAAGCAGCCGCAGATGACCTCCTGCCACTTCATCTACGTGCCGGCCCTTGTTTAAAAAGTTTGAGGACCCCTGCTTTAAAGAGTGTAGAGGTACTGCTGGGGCTACTTGGGTGCCTAAAGGAAAAGCCCCCACATGTTTAGTGGCTGTACAGTGAAGCCAAACTTGAATAGAAACTGAGATACATAGGTAAGATATAAACCACAAACAAGGGAAATGGTGAATTCTGCCTGTTTACAAGATCAGCTTTTATAAATGGAAAACCAGCTTATTTTGATAAAGACTTTTTTAAGTAAGGACTTGGGTAAGTTAAGTGTAAAAAAACACATGTGTCTGAGTGAACCAGTGGTCAATGTTTCCTGAGCTTTACCCTGAATTCAGAGAATTCAGCAGCCCTCGCTGATCCCTGATGTGCCGTGTCTTCTAACATCCCACGAGGTCTTGGTCCTCTGTCTGGCACTTGGGGCATGAGCCACATCTTTTTGCCTTGTGTTTGTGGAGACCTGTCAAATCTGATGGTAAGAGTGGCTGCTCCTATAGCCTGCTTATGGAGTTTCAGCACCAATGTTGCTTGATACTTGCTTTGTCAGTGAGGAATGGCAAATAAAGCCCATGTTTCTGTTTATATCTCACAAGTTTACTGAATCCAGTGGAAGTGGCATCTCCAGAGGGAGATGAAAGGTATAACGTACTAGTGAAAAGGTACGTGCCAGCTGAATACAGAAGTATTTTAAACACTTTCTATATTCATGGTAGAACTAGTGCCTGGGTCTTTTAGGCATCCTGGACTGTCTGTTGGAACTACTCACATCCCTGTTGCAGAGATCTTTGAAGGCAAGAAATGTGTTGAGAATTTCTGTAGATCTGTCCACTGCTGCTTCGATGTGGCATTAGACTCTGATTTAAGGCAGTGTGACTATGTATATCTCTTTCCACTGCCTTCAGGGATGTGTTTGCTTGTTCATCTACATCAGCAGGAAGCACAGAAGACCTTTTGTTAGTCTGGGAGCTGTTGGTCCTGCAGGTGATGCCTCTGCATATTGTCCTGTTTTTCTGTGTGCCTTCATCTTCCTGTAGGGAGAAGGAGGCATGGTTGGTGGGTAACAAATCTTATGTATAGAGAGAACAGATGATGTCATTTTGGTGCAAGAGCATTACTGTGCCTCCTGACAGATAGGGCTTTGCTACGCAGTTTCATATCTTGACATGAGCAGTTTCAAGCCGTAAGTATATATATGCAGCATCAGGACAAAACTTTTCCTTTAATTTTTTTTGACAGATGTAAAATTTATATTGTTGGCCAACTACTGGAATTCTTTTATTTGCAGCTAGTGGAGGCTCAGCAGTGCCAGGAGCAGAGTAACCAAAACATCCTCACAGTTTTAAGCATGCAGTGAAATATTAGGCTCATTTATAGTTCTTTGATATCATCTTTCTAATCCTTATGGTTTTAATTCTTTCTAATAAAAGCAGTAGAACTACAGAAACTGATGAGCACAGAGCTGGACAATTTTCTTTGTGTCAGTTATGAGCAGGCAAGTGGATTTGTCAAGCCATGCATGACAGCTTGAATTGTTGAAAGTTCTGTTGAGGGTGTATTTTCCCCTTCCCTTTCACCTGAATGATGATTTGTACCGTGCAGTGTAGACTGCAGAAGAACCACACTCAGTGTTACGGATTTCTTCTTGAGCCTGCAAGAGCTTGAGAGCTGTTGGAATCATCTCTGCTGAACGCATTTCATTTTGTAACCCGTGTCTTGCAATGATATTTGTTTTGAAAGTTGCATATTGTCATCTTGGGAGATGAAGCTAGTTAACATGTTTTTAAAGATTTATTTTCACAAGTTCACCTTTGCAAAACTTGCCCTGCATGAGCAGAAAATCGCACACGTTGGAGTTTTCAGGACTGTGTGCAGGGGAGCATATCCTCTTCTGTCTCTTGAAAATGCGTTCTGGTTCTGTTGTGTTAGATTGTCTTGAATTTAGCTTTCTGGTCTGTTGGGACAGAGGATTGTTGGAGACTCAACCAATTAATATGGACACTTTTAGCCGTATGATGTTAAAGTGTTGATACATGTTTTCTTTACTTGGAGTCTTTTTCAAAGACTTATAAGTCCTCTCTAGATTTTTATAACAGATAGTTCCTAGCCCCAAGAGTAGATCTTTGGAGTCATCTATCTCTGGCTTGGCTCTCAAAAGAGTAATTCCATTGGATTGAAGAGGCAAGTGTTTGAAATTCGGGAGACTGTAAAATTGATTCTTCCATAAAGAAGTAATTTGTGGTAAATGGTGTAGTCCTCTGGGCAGCTATTCACTCGTTTTATATGAGCAGAACTCTTGAAACATGGTCAGAAAGATTAGAGAAGGACATCTCTGACCTGTCACTTATTTGCACAAGCCAGGAAAACTTTTCTTTCCTTTTGATGATACAGTATGTTGGAGCAGACCCAGGCAAACACACCATCTTACTCTAGGCTTCTGGGGGCAGGGAAAATGCAATTTTAAGAAAAGTTTCATAGTGTTCTGGAACTGACTAGATGATTCTGAAATACTTCAGCAGGTTTTCTATATGTAGTTTAATGTTCTCCACCAGGGAAGCAGAAATGCACTGCATTACTTAAGAAGGCATGTGGGAGATCCAGGTGAGGTTGCAGGGTTCTGCCTTCTGGGGTGTAAAATTGTCTGCCATGAGCTCTTCCAAAAAAGTATCTCCCAAGAAAACGTTATCCCTTTCCACATTACTGTGGTGTACTGGACTCGTACATGAAAACAGGTAGGCAGCTGGCATTTGTGTGCTGTGTCCTTGCTTTGGTAGAAAGTCTCTGTGGACAGAGAAGGATATCATAGCATTTATTGGCCATAGTGCCATCTTAAAACAAAAGCAGTAACTATAGTTAGCATTTAAATAAACCAGTAAATTAAATTGAAAGTAGGACAAGCCGTCAGTACATGTCTGATTAGCTTCTATCATAATGTTATTCCTGGTACTGGCCTTATTACTGTCCTTCCCCAGCACTTCTAACAGCTAAAATGTTGTTTCTTCTGGAATATTTCTTTTCATTTAATATTAATGGGTATGCAGTCCTTAAACATATTTGTCCTTGGCCTCATATGAAGAGACACAATAAGAGACAGTAAAAACAGTAACCTGGTTGGGGGGATGGGTGATGCAAGGAGATACATTCTCATTTGACTGCTTGTCACTTGCATTGGCACTACAGGATTCCTGACATGGTGGAATAGCAATTGGGTGCCATACATAATAAATTTAAGAGTGGGGGTTTTTTTCAACCAGGTAGATCTACTGTAATCTTTTAAAAAGTAAGGAGTGTTCTCGATAAACCTTGATAAAGCATCTTGCCACATCAGCATTTGTTCTTGATGTCTGTTAAGTATGAATACCTAAATATTCACAATGACCTTTCAGATACACTCTCTTGAGGAGATAGAGTTCGTATGCTCTTCATAATAAGCTGCTGTTCTTGTTATTGAATCAGAATATAAATGGACAGTGCACGTTATAAGGTAGTAAAATATATTTCCTGCCCCCAAGAGCTTGCTCTATAAGCAGGAGTAGATGAAAAGGGAAATGAGAGGAGAGTATGTAAATCAAACTTTGCAGCAGTTTAAGTCTTGTTGTGTGGATGTTTTGGTATCCATGTGTGTGTTCGGTGACTTCATCATAGGTGCCAGTGATGTGAAAGCATCTTAACTATCAGTGTGTGTTAAGTGCTAAATATGTTTTAGAGAAGACTTGATATAAACTGAAATACCAGCAGTTTCATACCCAATATATCCAAAAAGTAGAAATCAGATAATGAAAATTAAATTTAACATATATGAGTCAGTAGAAATAGCGTAATACACCTTTTTGAATATTTGTAAAATACAGTTTAATGGGTAAATTAAACAGGCTTCTTCTATAACCTTATTAGTTTCCTCATGTCAGATTCAGATCACTGAAAGCAGTGAAACCCTAAGACTGAATTTACTGTGTTGTGTAATGAATGGGAACATGCAGAGTTTAGAAACATATTTAATAACTGTAATTTATCACATTTTAGGTTGTCTCAGCAAAAAAATCTATTGTAATAACATGCAGTTTTAAAGGTTGAATTGCTACAGGATATCGAGTGTTCACAACCAGCTATCTATACTCCCTGTGATTCAGAAAGAAACAATTTGTTCCATGTTTGCATTGAAAACTGACTTAACCGTAGTAAAGAACAGTTAAACTTCCATCACTTCCATATTTGCGTCAACCTCCTATTAATGCAGATAATGAGTTGGCCACAATCATCACATTTGTTCATCTACCACCCTCCCCTCCCAGACGAAGGCAAACGGGTATCCTAAATAAATGAAAATGGATGGCTTCTGCAATAATTAAAGCATCTCTGGGCTCATCTTGTTTCCTAAAAAAGGAAGAAGTAGGAAAAACTGTACAGATGTCACCTTTTATTTTTTTTTTCCCTTAACTAGCAAGTTTTTTAGGAGCCTTGTGGTTTGAGCTGAAGAAACTAAAAGATATCAAAGTGTAATAATAAGAATAAAGCATTTCTCTTTATTATGGTCAGTTACCGCTGATCTCCTTTTAGAGTTTTAACAGGGATTTATAGGGATTCATTTGTGGTTTAGGTTTGGAGATAATTAAGCACCTTTCTGCTGCAAAGAAGAAATGGAGAGAGAATTGGCTCAAAGCTAAAACAAGATTCCTGTACTAGCGCATACATTAAACCTTTTATTTGGTTGTCACCCCAATAGGAATGATTAGTGAGTTGTAAAGAAAGAAAATGTATTGCATTACATCTATTAAAGCATGTTTTATATGTAATGGCAATTAAAATATAATTGAAATCATGAGTTCTTCTAATTATTGGCTTTACATAATGCATAGTTAAAGAGTGAGCATCTATAAATGTGTCCTTTTTACACATCCAGAAATGGTTTGCTGGCAGCATTTTAATTAAAGATGGATTAGTTAAAATGCAGTTTAATCATTCTGTCATCAAAGGATTTAGACCTCATTAATTAGCTGTTGATAAATAGGTTTAAACTACAAAAAATTTAATTTAAAATATGCCAGTTGAGATCTAGAATTATTAGAGCTGGAAATGGAGTAGTGAGTCTAATAAAAAAATCATGCCATCTCTTTCCGTAATATTAGATTAAGTATGAAATTTAGACCAGTGCAGACCTTAATTCTGCCTTCTTAGTAATGGACGTGACTCCAAGTGGACTTTAGAATTGGTGAAGAAATAAAACGGAGACTTCTTAATGATCGTTGTTTTGTAGTGTGGCAGTGGGATCTGTTTGTCGTTTATGTATTTGGTGAAGATTAGAAAATCGCTTTAAAATCCTTCAGCTGTAAGAAAGTGGATGAAAATAAATCCTGGATTCGAGGTTTTATAGCTTTCATATTGCTGTGCAGGAGGACATCCCACTGCTCTGTTAGCTACCTAAATACAACAGGTGGGAAGTGCCAGAGTGGCAGGCAGGGAGGAACATGAAGCAACATGCAGAAGGTGATGTTATCACAGTGCAGAAGACGAACAGGTTCCCTCCT
The DNA here is from genome assembly GCF_023634085.1 of Falco cherrug. Lineage (NCBI taxonomy): Eukaryota > Metazoa > Chordata > Aves > Falconiformes > Falconidae > Falco > Falco cherrug. The sequence continues at coordinate 11,828,857 of NC_073710.1, read as the reverse complement.
TTAACACACATGCTGTAGGACTGCGTTATCCCTGATGCCAGGATGGAACCACCCAGCTGGAGGGCAGCTGAAGGCTGACTGCTGGACTTGCTGTAGACTCCAGGATTGCACACAGGGGCTGTTACCTCTGTCAGCTGCAGGGACAGTTATTCAAATCAATGACATTTAATTATTTGTAGTGGTCTAATCATTGCTGGAATCTGTGATGGCAATCTTTTCTACTATTTGTGCTTTTTCTGTCTGTTACTTAATAGTGGTTCTTTGACTTCTGGAGCTCTGATGCAATCCCTTGGGTAAACCTTGTTTGTAATCTCTGTATCAGCCCCTTGGCAGCCGTAGCAGCTCTGGATGGGGCATGTTCCGCTGCTGGCAGAGCACATGCTCCCTGACGGTTGAGCTTCTGCATATGAAAAAAAACCAGAAAGTGAGGTAGACCTTGACTTGCAAGTTTGTCAGAATTAACATTAAAATCTTTGCGGGTTTGCACTATGAATATCTTAATCAGCTTAATTGCTATGAAACAGTAACTGTAATGAGGATTTCAATAGTTCAGTAGTCATAATATTTGAATCCATAAGTCAGCCGGGGTTTATGCAGATGAATCAAACAACTCTTGACAAACGATAGCTGAATTTTCTGAGTAGAGCTAAAAGTTTCAGGCAAATAATAATTTGACAACCATACTTGAAGGCTTTCTTAAAAGGCTTCTTGAGTTTTAATTTAAAGATTAACTTACTGAAAAGGTGTATTTACAGAGCATTCTGGCAACTGTTCTATCTCTAGGGTACCTGTTCAGTTGTCTTGCTAAGCTTCTGGAACAGCTGAGTATAAGGCTATAGACTCACATAATCATTGTTTGCATTTGAACGTTGGTAATTAAATGGGTTAGCCAAACTTCAGTGAAAATGCTAATTTGATGAATTTTCAGAGTGAGGTAGAGAAATGTTGCACCAGCATAGAATTAGATGAAAGATGAATCAAGTGAGAGCGGGTATATGCGCTTTAAAACTGCATCTGTTAAAACTCTTGCCCTTTCCTCATACTGGAGGGAAAAAGAAGGGATTTAAACTCAAACCAAGCTGTTAGAAGAAACTTAGATCAATCTATCTAGGTGGGAGAAGGGGAGGTAATTCTACAGGCATTCTTAAACTACTGCGGTATCTTAGAGTCACGTTGTTTTTTGTTCTGTCCCAAAAATTATTCACAAATTTTAGGTTTGCAAAATGATGGGGGAGAACTTACTTTATGTGGAATTGTTACCTGTGGTTATGCAAGGACAGCCATGAAATTAAAAAAACAAAAAGAAAATATATTTATGTGTGTGAGGAAAATGTAGTTCCAGATTCTCTAAATTCACTGACCTGTGTAGTTTAGCCAAAAAGATGCAATAGGTAATGTCATATAACCTCTTCAGTTCTTCTTTACATAAGACAGGTAATTTATAGATCCCAATTATGCGATTAAAATGCTAATTACCCCTCACCTAAACTCCCTTTTTTGAACTGAGATTATCAATTGCCTTTAATCATTGCAAATCATGTGTGACATGTGACAGCACTGAGTTTTGTATTATTTACGGACTTTGTTTAACATGTCTCTGGTTTCCAGGTAGCGTTAATGGCTGGTGAAATGGCTTTGCCTTGGTGGACTTTGTTTCCTGAAGGAATGGCATTCCTTCTGATCTCATCATCCTGTGTTCTTAAAATATATCTGCATTTTGGGGTAATCTTAACCGCTGTTCCTGCCCTGGGCTCTGGCTTGTCATCCATTTTAGGACATAAAAGTAGCACATTTAGAAATACCAACATGAATTTTTGATTACAAAGGTGGGACCGCTCACTTCTATGTTGCTTCTACACAGCTTTTCCTTATTTCATAATAGATGTTCTGCACTGTAGCCACGTTAATATGCTGCCAGTTCCATATGTCATACTTGCTTGCTAAAGTTACAGCCCTTTTATCCCTGCTGAACTCAAATAACATTCTTCTCTTCTAGGAACCTATTATTAACTAGAATTTGCTGCATATAAATTAACTTAAAGAAAGCACACCAAAAATGGCAGCAGAATCTAGATGTTGGAATTCAGAAGGATCAACATTTTTCAGAAAACAACAGAGCATTTCTGCTTATGTGTGATACAAATTAGGACAATTTTAAACGGAGATGCTTCAAAGCATAGCTGCTTTCAGTACTTCTGCTTGATATGGAGCAGAGCTGCTGAAGCTTACTGAGCATGCAGAATAACCCAGCCAGTGGTTTGAATTTTCATTAGAAGTAGTGTAAACAATTAGGTTTAAGAAGTCAATGCATAGAAGTAGATTTTTTTTCCCTGTTTTTCATGGAGCGCTAAATTCTGTTCTAAACAATTTCCAGTCATGTAGGCCGCTTAAATAATAACATTGCTTTGTAAATCTTTAATAATATTGTCTCTGAGGTGTAGAAAGACCTTTGCTCATCTGCTCATAGTGCTAATTTTCTTGTTCTGGTGCAAGTTTGTTATCCACTGTTTCTTCATTAATAGTAAACTGGATTATTTCTCCTACTCACCTCCACTCCTTTTCTTTCTTCACTCTTTTGCAATGAAGTACTGACTTTTTTTGTATTAAAACAACCTCAGACGTGTTTGGCAATACTGCAGTGTTGTGTTATGAACTAAATGAAAACAGGATTAGATAAACTAAGCCTTAAAGCATCTGGTTGCCCATGGAAAATAAATGACATTACCAAAGTAAATTCATTAACAAAGAAAAATGCTCTGTATTTAAGAACTCACACTGTCTAGTGTGGGATTAAAGGGAGCATTGCTCACCTTGCTTGCATATCCACTGATGGGTTGTTACTGACACCTCCTCTGTGTCAGTATGGGTTGTTACTGACACCTCCACTTTCCTGTGTGCATGGTTCTTCCAGCCTAGTTTGATGCTAAGTATAGATACTTCAGATAACATGGACAAATTATATTTACTGTGGCTTAACAATTCTGTTACTTGAGTTTTATAGCTTTCTCAAGTGAAGGTATTTATATGTCTAAATGATCAAAACCATGGCTTTCAGTCCTGGTATAGAGGGATCAGCTTTAGAAAATTTGGTTTTTCATGGATTCTTTAAAAAAAGTTTTGGGTTTTAGCCTCTCTTGTGGCTATGCTTGTATTTAGACCATAGAAAAGCGTAAGGGCACATTCTAGTTTTTCAATTCAAAAGTAATTCAGTGCACAGAGAACTAACAGATATTCACCTATGTCTTCCAACTGTAGTAGTTAAAAAAAAAAAAAAACAAAACCCAAACCTACAGAAAATTCTCCAAGTTCTATACAGAACTCCCTTAAGCTGCTGTGGTTTCCAATTTATAGTTCAAAACCACCTGCTTGCATTTCAAGGCAAGTCTCAAGGAATGCGTTCAAAGAATACTATTTTTGAAGTGTATGAAAGTTCCTTTTTATCAGGAGGCAACTTTGTCAAAGGTGCATGAGGACATTATTGTGGGTCTAAAACATCCTCAAACCTGTGAGTGATCCATTGTGGGGGAAAAAAAAAATAAATCTATTTTCAATATAAGTACCTAATGAAATATTGACCCATGGGTGTCCTCGACTGTTCTGAACATTGTATACTTCACAAAGCAAGTTGCATTCCTGACAGCAGATCTCCCTGATAACGTGGTCTAAAAATCTGGTTCCCAAACTACTGGTATCCAGGAGATGTTGTTCTTGACGTGTCTCCGGTGTCTGGGAATAATGTACAGGGTTATTTGGTGGTTTTGGTTTTGCTTCATCAGAAACCTTGGCATGAGTTACTGTTCCTGCATCCCAAAGTGATGTGCATGTCTCATTCTGCAGTGCTTCACTGTACTTGCTAAGGCTGCGGGACTGGGGTAGAGGGACTGTCAGAAGATGCCAAGGAGGAATGTGTAGGCAGTGTTATAGAAACTTTGGCTTAAGTTTTTAATAGCATTTTTTCTCAGATATTCTTGCCCCTTTTTGTTCCCTCTCTCTCTTTCATTTCTTCATACTTCTGCATTTTATGTAATTACAGTTTTTACCTGCTTTGTTAGATACAGGCCAAGATACTCGATTGGATTTTTATTTAGAAATGGAACCTTTTTGATCTGGAAGTGTCTTGGTTTTGGGAATGAATAGCTGAGAAATAAAAAATGTGGGTATCTTATAAGTACTTGTTATAACTCAAGAAGAGCTGATGACAAGGATTCAAATTAAGAGATTACTTTTTTACTTCTATTCAGAAATAAAAATCACACTCTGCTGAATGTGTATGGATACATTGTATTCTGCTGATGAGGAAGATCTGAAAAGAACCAAGAAGTGTGAGGGGAGTCATTACAGATAGTTTCTATCCCACCTGCTTTAAGTGCCTTTATTCCATAAATCCACTTAAATTAGGAAAACTGTTGAAATTAAACTACTTTATTTGATTCAATTTACATTCATAGCACAGATCTGATTGTAATTATTAGTGTGCATTAGATAGCAGTAGAAACTGGACCAAAGATGATCATAAGACACAACTACCATTGTCAGAGTGGTTCTTAGAGTTTGCCAGAGAGACTATCTATAGCTTTTTAATGGCTTTTTAGGCTGTTTCGAAGTTGAGGCTTTTTAAAAATTCTGGGATTTTTGTTTGGATGTATGCAGTACTCCATAAGATCTCAATAGCAAGTATATACTTTTTCTGTTATTTCTAATTATGATTAACCTGATATTTCTGAAAGCGGAGTTTTCTTCTCTCTCAAGTAAGTATAGTGAATAAGCTAGTCAAGACCCAACAGAGCCGTGGGGATAACACTTGTGCAGCAGCACATTTGCAAGGGTGGGTGCACGTGCACACGTCAGGTCTACTTGAGTTGATGGTGGCCAATGCTTGCTTACTTAAGTTAATGGAAAAAGCAGTGAGGTTTTTAAAACTACCCTCAATCTTCACATACTGTCAGTCAGTTAAACAAGCTGATGTTTTTGGCAAAAAGAAAAAGCACCAAACCCAGGATGTACCTCCGCACTTTAAAAAAAAAATCCAACAACCAACCAGAGTTGTCAAAAGCAATGCAAAACACATGCCAGCTCTAACAAAGTTGTATGCATTTAAAAGGTAACATCTACATGCATATATACCAATGGCTGCATGATAAGTAATACATACACCCTCCAGGGAAATATTGCATAAAACATGACAGGCAGCTTTGAAACCCGTGAAGCAAGAAGAAAAAGAGGTGCTTAACTTTCATATCTGTGTTGGTTGCATTAAAAACCCACAGCAAAGCATCAAGCACCAATGTAAAACTGCCTAAACACACGTGTCCTCCAATGAAAAAGACCAGGCAAAGTTCAAGATGTGATATTTGCAATATATGTGGAGTGCCAGATTAAATGATATTCCATCCAACTATTTCAGACTTTATACTTTTGTATTGCACTTTTGGATAAAGATTCTTGCAGTGTGTAGACAGTGAAATCCTGGTTGTGAAGAAATCTAGTGGCAGAATCTGCATTAACTCCAGTGGAACCAGGATTTTAACTACAAAGTACTGATAGCTTCTGTAATTCTACACATACATTTTTCAGTTGTGAAAAGCCAACGTTTGCCATTAAAGGGATATGCAGTCCTTCACTTACCTGTGACATGTTATACCAGGATGTTGGCTGTCTCTGATAGAAATGTTGGACTTTTTTTTTTTTTTCCAACTGCACGAACACATTTCCAATGAGTCATAGCCCAAAAAAGTGAAATCAAAAAAGTGATGTGAGTAGTTTTACTAGTGGAAAACTCATTACCTGGCAAAGCTGTACTATCTTCAGCTCAGTCACATAAAAGCTCACTTCTTGCTCTTAAAACAAAGTCCATAACGTTTGATGAAACAATCAGGTTCCTTTTTCAGAAAACAGAAACAAAGTTCAGGCAACAGCTGGATTATATGAAGCACGTCTTAATTTATTTACATCTTTTTACTGCTAATCAGGGAGTACTGCAAAAGGTGAATACTATTACTCGGCTGCACAGTTTCATATGAATTGCAACCATGAATATGTGATCAGTTGTCATATGGAAAAATAAACCCTGCTATCCCTGCATTGCTGATGATGGAAAGACATTTACAACATTCATTATTTCATTTTTAAAGCTCTTTAGAAGGTTACTGAAAGTTGCTGTCTAGCGGAGATAGTTTATATAAACATTTAAGGTAAAGGGTCTATAAAATACACTGAGAGTTACTTCCTAAAATGTAACTATACATACGTAACAGTGTAATATGTTATTCTGCAAAATGTTTGTGCATAGTGTCGTACTTACAGGCATGCCTGCAAGTATTCTAGGGAAGAGCAAGTCTGTAACTTTGTTTCCATACAGAATGTCCATTTGGTGAAAAAGATGTCTGCGTCGGAACAAATAAAATTTATCACCTACATCTCATTAGCTAAATTTAGTGATACCTCTGCTGTGCTCTCACCATGTCAGTTTCTCCTTAGCTTCTCTGTCATTTGACCTACTCTTTGCCATTGCTGTTTTGTGGAGGAGTACAAAATTAGTATTTCTACCTTGTAAAACTATAGCATTTTGAGCAGAAAAGAGGTCTTGTTAACTGGGTCTCCCTACTAAGTCTCTAAATGTAAGCTTTTATTTTTCCTTGTGTGATTAATTTGTATGTTATGTTTTGTTCCTCTTTAAATATTGTAATTTTGTGTAATTTTAAAATCTGGTTTGTATTTACAAGCATGTAATGTCTTTAATATCCTTCAAAGGATTTGAATTGTGTTCTGTGGATTGCTGCTGCAGAAGGACAAAATCACATCTCTATTCTTTGAATAGCACCATTATCACTCTGTTAATGAAATGATTTCAGTATTACAAGAAATGAGTTTTTGAAATTCATTCAGTATTAAAGGGAATTGGATTGTAATTAGAGCATATTTCAGAAAGAATAAAAGGATCCATGATATGTGCTTAGCTCTTAAAGCACCTAATCCTATATTAATTGTGCTTTGGGCACATCTGCCCTCATGTGAAAGGACCTTTGACAGCAAAGATGAAAATGTTTTAGTGCTTTTAAGACCAAACAGCTCCTCCAGCAGGATGACTGTGCAAGAGGGGTACTGTTGGGAGAGCAGGGGCCTGCTCTCCCCTTCCCTTCCTTTGCCTGTCCCTCACACGCACAAAAGCAGACAATATTGTGTAGTAATGTTCTTTATAGGTTGTTGAGGACTTGGCCTAGTGTTATCACATTATCTTCTTTCTTGTTCTTGGGATTGAGTGTGTTAATTTATTTTTTTTCCATGTTTGGGCAGGGGAAGGTCATAGAGGTATTTAGGTACCACGATCTGGAATTGAATAGTCTCATGTTTTCTCTGTGTTGTGCTACAGGCAAGAAAACAGGAGACCATCCATTCCAGCATGGACTGTGATGCTAGCAGAAGGCACCTGGCCTGACGTAATGGGAGAGCTCTGCTGGCTTCTCTGGGGAAGAGGGTGTACAGCGTGGTCAGATGCAATTCAGGCTTCACACATACACAGGGATATTTAGTGCAGCTTTCAGCAGAGGATATCAGTGAGGTAGTAAAAATGAGATAACTTCTGCTGAAATTGTTCTGAAGAGCTTTGCCCTGCTTGGCAGGCTCTGGCTGTACTTCACTTTTGCTGAGTCTACGTGCCATAGACTGAAGGCAGCAGGATTGAAAATAAAGGTCATGGATGTGGTTGTGTACCTGAAATACAGCAAGAAATGGTTTTCTCAACTCCACTTTGGAGAGTTTGGCCAGCTTTCAGCATTTAACTGTTACCATCCCTTTTTTGTTCTATGGTCAGATGAATGACCTTTTGCCAGCAATAATTTCCCTTTCTGTGTTGAGTTGTTAAGGAAAGCAATTTGCCATTTGAAGTTACTGAGCTGCACTTGAGCCCCTTGTCTCTGCTGCGGAGTTGCTTAATGGGCTTTGTGGAAATCTGTGATGCTCTGCAGGGCTGCTGAGCTCTGGATGTGGCTGAATTTGAGTGTTCAGCTGAGCAGAAATGGGCAGAGTGCCTCGTCGCAGAGCTGAGGATTTGCACCAACACAGCAGCACTCAAGCAAGACTTGCTTTTCTCCCTGTCTTCTGGTGGTTTTGAATGTATTATTAATTACCACCTTTCTTTCTTTGCAGCTTGTTCCAGCACTACTGCTATGCTCGAGGTGGCATGCGCCACACTTCCTACACTTGCATCTGTGGCAGGTAAGTCGATGGTTTACACTGAACTGTTGCAGTCTTTATGGTCAGTTTCCCGCTAGATATCTGTAAAATTGTTCCTTTCAGGCACATGATGTGTTTGCAAGTACCACCAGAGTGGGTTTTGACCTGTTTCCTCTGGAAAAGCCAAAGAAAGGTGGCTAGTACTGTGTCTTAAGAAGTAACTCGGTTACAAATTCTGCTGCACACAAGAGATCCCCCAATGACTACTGCTGCTGCTAAGATTGTGTTTATGCTCACATCTGTGCTGCAGTTGGCTTTTTTATTAAATAGTGTTATGGAGAAGGGCTTTTAGAGGTATTCTCTGTTGTTCAAAAATACTCTCTTTGAAATACACTTGAAGTATTTAATATCATTCTCAAACTTTTTTTGCCTCAAAAGGTAGGATGTGATTAAAGTAGTCTTTTATAAATTCAGAATTTTTTTGCTCTCTCTTTCTTGCTGAACAGCTGGCGTTGAAGGTATTGTATTTGGGAAAGTATTATAAAAATTCTCCCTGCAGTTGTAGAAATGTGCATTTTTAATTTGCAGAATTTCAAGAGACTAGTGTAGGATACATGTTGAAGGACAGCTGTGTCCTTTGTGCACATTAATCTTATTTAGTCAGTGGCATGAATCTAATCAGAGACATATGACAGATGAGGCATATATGTTGGTATATACGTTCCACTTGTAGCTCTGCTGCTGCTCACAAACATTTGCTCTACACTGAAGTCACATACACTTACAAAAAATAATTCTAATGTTAATGATGATAATGTTATATTGCTTTGGAGGTAATAAGGACAATTAGCATATCTGCTTCTTTCTGATGTTTACTCAATTGCTTATTTGTAAATGCAATTTTCCAATTTATATGCAAAATTGCAGTAGGAGCATGAGCAGTTTTATGGCAAATTGTGCAACTAAATTGTCTGAGAAGTTTCCTGTTTTAAGTACAATTGTATAACGTGAAAATTAACATCCCACTGAAAGGAGATTCCATCTCTATGCTATTGTCACAGGCTGTGATGGTAAAATCAGGTTGTCTCTGTGTATGATTTTTCACAGCCATACAGACTTATATATTCACTTACAGTGAAACAGAACTTCTGCAGGATCTGGCTTGAGTGCTAGAGAACAACCTATAGAAACATTTCCTGTATGTTTGTGTAGTGGGTCCTTGTGCCCCTGTGGGGACAGATTAAACTCTCCACGAGACTGAAAAACCCAGGACTTGGGGAACCCAGGAGGAGGAAAGCCCTGACAGGACTTCAGAAGTGGGTGATGACAGGAGTTTCCTGGGTGTCCTGTCCCCCTTGCTGGAGGGGCTTAGCAGGGCGTGGGGGTGGTGTTCGAGCTGCCTCTGAACGGTTGGAGGATTTAATACATGGAGAAGGGCTGCCCTTGAAATGCAGGATGCAAACAATACTGTGACTCACTGTTGCAGCTGGGAGCTGGCATTATATTCTACCACTACAGTTACAAGTGCAGACAAACTTGATTAAAAAAAATAAATTAAAAAAATTACCTAAGATAGAATACAAAGGCCTCTGTCTGTAATTTGCTATATTAGTAAGAATAAGTAATATTAACAGTTTTAAGCTAGGTCCTAATAAAATGAATGTAAGTAGACCTATTTGATGAATTCAATTAACATAATAATGGAAGAATAATAGGCATTTGTTTTATTACTGTGAAAATGTCATGCATTGTAAATATTGCACTTAACTACATTTGTCATTAAAAATAGCTTTTGTAGTTAGGGTTTTTGAATAGTTATGTTTTATTCTGTTCATGCTGAGTTTTGTTGTTTTCCTGACTGTTAAAACTGTAGTATTTTGACAGGATCTTTCCTTTTTAGATTAGAGGCCTGATGCTAATTTCCACAGAAGAGAATCATGCTTTTAAATAAAAAACAAGTTTGTTATTCAGATTTTGTAAATTTTTCTCACTAAGGTGGAAATCAAGAGTAATCAAAACTATATTTCAGTACAGAAATAAATCAGTTGGCACACACTGAGTGCCTGCATTTGTTCCTGTCCAATGTTAAACTCTTGAGGAGACGGTAAATGAACATTTGGTGTGAGCAGATATGCTTTATGTGTTCACTTGCATGTATTCACTCTCCAGTCAGTTGAGAATAGTAACACACGTTACGTGTTACAACTGGTCACATAGCATAGTCCTATATTAGAGATAACTTTCAAAGACTGTCAACTCGTAAGTGGTCTGAAGCACAAACAGATGTAATGTAGGTGCAATTAAATGAGAATAGTAGTATTTGATAAACATACTTGGATATATTTAGCACTAATCTACAAAGTGACTTCTGAGTGGTGTGAAAATGCTAATGAATTATTCATTGCAGCGTCTTAGTGTACCAAGTAACCATTTCTACAAAGGGGAAAACAAAGGTAAAGTTACATGCACAGTGTGTCCTGGTGACCCTATGATGGATGACATCCACTGGTAACCAGGCACGGAGTTTCCAGCTGGAGTTAGGTGGAGGTGGAGGTACCAGTATCTCTGCTACCACCACAGAAGCCATGGTCAGCTGCTTTGTAGTACTGTGGCATCTTAGACTTAGGTTCAAATCTTCTTGAAAAATGTCTCCAGAAAGATGACAGCTCTCAGCAGATGATACCAGAGATTAAGAATAATGTACTACAGGAAAATGCCTTCCTCTGTCTGAGGATCATAAGTAACGCTTTTTGGATAAGGTTAGGATACTTATTAAATCTGTTTTTCTTTCTTTTCAATCAACTTTTTAAGATTTCATCTCATAGATGAAAAAGTGGAGAGAAGGCTGTTAGCGCTTCCTTCTGGATTGATTTTATTTAAATCATGGTGGAGATAGTTTGCCTTTTTAGTTAATGGTCTGTTGGTTTTTCTTTAGATGTTCTTAATGTAGAGCTAATAGCTGCTTTTTGTAATGCTTGATGCTCAGCTTTGTCCTGTTCTTAAAATATTGCTGACATCCCCCCCTCTTTCTCTTTGTTCTAGTCATTTGTTTTCAGGGTGTTTCCAGATCTAAAATGTATTTGGGGGACTTTTCTTCCTTTCCTAGTAATCTGAATCTCTTCCTACTGTGTGCATTCTCAGTGGTGTTAATTTGCAGCTTTTCCGCCGCTTCACGCAATTCTTTCTGTAACAAACACATCTTTGGCACCAGTTCAAGGCGAATTATTAAAGGAATAAAAATAGATACACAGAAATTTCTTGGAGAATTTTTCAGGTTGGCTGCCTGAAGGCAGACATCAGCATTCCCAGACGTGGTGGTTTTCAAAGGTGCTGACCTCCAGGAAGGCAGCGGAGCTGCCAGAGATCCGCACCTCCCCACAGCACTTCATTTTAAGCCCTGAATTTGGCACTGTAATGCCAGACCTTTCAACTCTTGCTCCTTGGGAAGCAAAGAAGTAGCTTCTACAGGAAGGCTCATTTGCTTTGCCAGTGGCTGGGGGTTTGTTTAAATTGTTTTGACACCACCTTGAAAATTAATCATTATGAACGATTTCTGGCTAGCTGCAGCATTTGCCTTGTTGGGTACACATCACTACTAAAGCATTGCTCCTGAAGCATCTTTCTTGCCTTCATCTTGGGACGGTGCTAAAGGTGCTTCCTGTGAGGAAGACTGGAGTTGCACCTCGTGGCAGGAACGTGCTGGAGGTGTGACCACATCAGTGTTTTCATTTGGGTCAGTAGTGCATTTCTGAAGCAAGGTCTCCCACTCACCTCCAGCTGCAGGGCTTTGCTTAGAGCCAGGAACCCGTCCTGGAGTGCACGTGCTGGATTTCTTTTGGGTGAAAAACAGCTGGGACTGCTTTCAGGAGCAGGTCTGCTGTGCCTTGGTTGCTAATGGGTGTTAGCCAAAGTGAGCAGACCTCCCCACCCCGATCACTTCAAACAAAAAACTTGAAATGCATATGGTGTGCATATCTGGTCTTCAGCACCAACTGTGCTCTCCTGTGGTGTGATCCCATTTACGTGACAGAGCCAAGATGTGCGTGACAGATAAGGAGTCTCAAATGCCAAGAAAGATTGTATGCTGCTCAACACTTTCCTAACAGTGCTGAAAAACAGATTTTTCACGCATCTTCCATAACAGTTGGTGCCAAACCTTATAGAAATATTTTGTAAACTAAAACCTTTACATTAAAATGTGCAAAAGAAATCTCCCTTCTTTCTATTTGCAATGTCTATTGTTGAAAGCATTTGCACAGTGCTCATATTTGAATGTATGGCTTGTTTATGCAGATGGTATGGTGTATGACACGAGGGTGCCAGCATATGATGATAAGTAAACAAGCTATCTGCAAATACATTAGCGTGGAGTCATGCCCTTAAGCTTCTTGATAATTTTTTAAAAGTTGATCATAAATATATGCATGTGCTATTTGCTTCTCCTGCGTTATCCCCATTTTTAGCTAAAACCCTGACAAACTGTTGTGGAGCATGTGTGTGCATGAGTATGTGTATGCACACCAGGTGTTGGGAGTTTTTTTATTATTTTTGTGTTTTTCCTTAAATATGAGCATTTCAGCTGCTTCCAAGTGCCGCCCCTCCCCAACAGGGAATTCCCTCCACCTGGGAAACAGTTCTTCAGGCAGGAAATTTTGCTGCCTCCTCTGATGCTGATAGTCCAATGCAGAGGTAGGAGCAGTCTCTGCTGCTGTCACCTGCATGCAAAAGGAGACAGCTGAGATGGGAAGCACAGTTCCCACTGTAGACATTGCCTGGAACAGAAAACTTTTTTTGTTTGTTTGTTTTTTGTTTTTTTGATTGCAGTCCATTGCCGTATTATAGATAGTTTTTCAGACTGGGCAAACTAGGTTTGAAAGTGTCCTGATGTGGAAAGCTGGAATTCTGGCTAGAAGGAAGGAACTATTCCACCAGTGCCCAGGAGACAGGACATCTCAGAAGGAAGCTCACATCTTTCTTCATCTTGTGTGCCAGCTTTATGCAGCACAACAGCGTAGGTTCCCAAGTCCAGGAGTCCAGGAAGTAAAAAGCAGCCAGCTAGCAGCTGGTTGTAAAACTGGACTTAAGCCATTGGACCAGTATCACAAAATGAATTTGTTGCAGCCTTAATTCTGTGGCGGTTTTAAAGTCTTGATTTAACATCTTTAATTTTTCCCTTTGGAGCTTGTATAATTTTGAGAAATGCACTTTGTATCAGAAGATAATTCCCATGATTCTGAAACATTGTCCTTCACTGCCTTGCTGCATAGTAGTTCTTACATGCTAAAAGCCACTTTTTTAAAGTTCTAAAAAAGAACAAAAACTTACTGCTTTCAAAATAATAACACGATCCAGCCCTTTAGATTTAAGAGCCTTCAGAAACTTAAGGCAGCATCTACTTTCTCCTCCGTAATCATTACGGAGTTGTTATATCTGAATTACCAGTGATCAATTAAATACCTAACTGATCACAAGGACTTAATGTATCTGGAAGGTCATTTCTTTTTGGCTACAGTGCATGTTTAGTCTTTTCATAATTGCACATATCGGAAGCCTAATATGAAAAATAAGTCAGGTGGCACATTTACTCCAGATACAGCAAAAACATCCTTGAAATTGAGCCTCAGATTCCTTTCACCTAAGACAGGAAGCTGTTCCACCATCACAATTTGAAAGACTCAAATCTGAGCAGGATGACCAATATGGTTTTGATGAAAGGTGAGACACAGACTGGCAAGTCAGCTGGAGGGGTCAGAGAGTTGGCGCAGCACCCCTGTCCCAACACATGTATTTTTGGATACGGTGTAATTCTAGCCTTTTGAAGAGAAAAAAGAGAGCGAGCATCTATCTGAGGAGAATAGTAAAAGAAAAATAAGTAGAGCTCAAGATCTTTACCGTCTTTTAACTGATGTTTGATGGACCTGGGGGAATATCAGTAGACAAGAGAGGATGTCAGGGCCAAATAAAGGTCACCGAATGGATCATGGACCTTCAGAAGTGCAGAACAAGGGTCCGTCCTTCTCTGGAGTTGTTTTATTCCTGTGAATCAGCAGTTTAGTCTGAAAGATTTCCAGGAATAAAAATCTTTTCTTTGTAATGTGATTTTTAATAACAGGTAAGAATAGAGTGTCAGTTCTCATGCTGTTACTGCGACTGACGTTGCCGGCTGTGGATGCTGCCCAAGCAGCACGCAGCGTATCTGCTCCAGCAGAGGTCACGCATAGCCATGCCAGGGGTGAACCGGAGCTGTTCACTTGGACAGCTGAATTTTTTCCAGTCACATTGACTCCTAGAGGTTTCAAACATGTCAAATGTTACTCCAGTGGAAGTTAGGGTTTTATGCCTCAGAATATTTAGCCTCAAATAGGGAAACATCACTTAGTAATTAAAAAAAAATCCAGAAAGTAGTAAATCAGTGTAAGTTGAATAATTACTCGTGCATAATTGCATCCTTTACACTGTCATGGATGTAGACAGTATTTGTCTGAACTGTAGGAAGTTCCTTCTGCAGAAAGTTCCTAGCTTGCAGCCAGAGTAGCAAAAATGCCCATTCCATACCCATTTCTGCTGGGTGAGCTGCAGGGTATCTATGCTATTACAGCCCATGCTAGGGCTGGACCTGTGGCAGCTCTTACAAACTGCAAAATTTTGTGCCTAATATACGAATACGCTGACATTTACAATGTCACATCTTTACAGTGTTCCTTCTCATGTCATATGTGTTAATGTTTCTTCGGCAGTTAATTGCTGCGGTTAATTGTGCTGAATTTTCTTTTTGCCTGTCAGTGGGGAGAACTCATCTGTTTTGCACTATGGCCATGCTGGAGCCCCAAATGATAAGACTATTGAAGATGGAGACTTGTGGTAAGTAAAGGATTAGAGTTAATTTGATTATTTATTTTTTTATATACTACTGCTGTTTCCATACATGCGCTATAGGTACTCTTGGAGTTAATTAGTAAAATGATGGCAGCATAATGATGAAAGTCAAAATCTTTAAAGCAACATGTAATTTTGTGTACCACACTAGTCTGGTTTCTTCCAAAGGTCCTGTATACCTGCGTCTCCAGTTGAAAGGGAAAAGAGAGATTGTTTTCAAACACTTCTGTGCTAAAGGCACTTGGAATTTAGTTTAAGAAATGGCTGTATTCTAAGTACAAGTGCATTTGCAAAAAATGGCATCTGAGTTTGCCCTTGAACCTCAAATCCAAACCTCAGCTCTGATGGTGGGGTGTGTTGTGAAATTGCTTGAAGCAGGGAAATTAACATACCCTGTAACACAACAGGGTGGAGGGTCAAGAGTGTTTTGGTTACTTTTAAAGTAGTACATCAAATTGCAATATTGATTAGATCTTCCAAATGCTTATGCAGAGCCAGACACCTCAGCCTGAAAGTAGACTTCCAAATGTGTGAGATTAAACTCATCTCAATTCAGGTTAGGGCAGGGTGTTTCTAGTTCTGTATTGTGCCAAAAATTTCTAAAAATATTTTGCTTGGAGGTTAGCATTCCCATTATGCAGTTGCAAATACCATAAATTTTTTCTGCTTGCATTACATGTCCACATGCTTTGCAGCATCACTGCAGGTGAAAGCAGGGTGGATGAAAGCACCACATACATTGCTGTAAATTAAAAGACAAGCCCAGTTGTGTGGTGTGTAACATAGCTGGTCACAGCTTTTATGCTTCACCTCCTAAGACTTTGGTCAGAAAGCCTGCGTTTATAAAAGCGCAGAACTGGTTTTGGAGGAGTTAATCACTGACATGCAGGGGAAAATATGTATTAGATTACTTTTGTAGCACATGTGAAAAAGGGTACAGGTATGTGTTTTCACAGTTGAATGTAAAGGTGTGGAGGAAAGCAAATTAGTATTATTATAGATAAGCTCAAAAATGCTTTTGTGAAAAAAGCTATTATGGAAAACAAATTGAATCTCAGAAGTAAAAAAAAAATCTCAGAAGTAAAAAAAAATGCTTTGTTGGGTAATTTTCTGGGCACATCTACAGGTGCTGCAGAATGAACTTACTGCATTACAGATAGGTAACTTTTTAATACTGTATAAATGTTCTGAAAGCTTCTTGTACGGTAGTTTTATGTATCATCTTAATCTGTGGTGAATAGCTTACTAAACCCATCAAATACTAATGTTAATTTATTACAGGACAATAGTTTTGACTTATGATTACATTGTATTTGCGTAGATAATACGCTGTGAGGTTTTTTTGATCAGGCAGGACACACCAATGTGATGCTGTATTGGCTGTGGTGTTTGATTAAATTTTCAAAAAGAAGTGTGTAGTCTACAGGAAATCTCAGTATATGTTACTGAGAGAAGATACACCACAATGCATTATGATATCCTGTATTTAAAATTAAGGCCTTTGAATGGTGAGGGGAATAGTGTTACTGGGAGATCTCAGGGTGAAGGGTTTTGGACCCTTTCACTTAACAGTCTCTGCGGACAGTTCAGTGGATGGCTGAAGTCATTCCTAAACTCTGAGAGCACATCCTAAGACTCTCTACAAACTCAGATTTCCTGCTGTTTGGCAAAATCTTTTGAAAAGGTTTGGGTTTTATTAGCCTCAGGTATCTGAATGTTAGAAAATCATAATCTACCAAGTACGTTAATCACTCAAGCATTGCAAAACTAGTGTACTGCAACCCCACTTTGTAACCAACTCAACAAAGAGAAGTCTGATTTGAAATCCTGTCTTGCTGAAACAGGCCAGTTGCATCTTTGTCTTGCCGAGGTGAAGCTTGTGAGGTGTAGGCTGGCTTTAACAAGCAAGTGCTCCATGTGCACGAGCACCCACCTGGGCTTCAGCCCCTGCCCTTGCCTCTCCCAGTGGCTGATACTCACGTAGCAGGCAGACTTTGCCCCACAATTTTCTTAGTATTTTTCTCAAATGAGAGTAAAGAAATTAGAAGAAAATGTAATTTCATTTGTGTAAAGGCAATTTAAAAATACACTTATTTTCCACAGTTAAAAATAACATTTGGGAAAGAATCTTGAGCTGGTGGTGCTTTAGCAGCATACAAATGATGACAGGGCTCTACCTGGGTGGTTTTACTGTATGCTTTTACAAATTTCTAAATTGGGTGTAGGTATGTGTGTATGTGCATGCAGAACAGGTCATTAAAATGACAGTATGCTGATTTGTATGTATATGGTAATGTTAGTGTTCGTGTATTTGGCTCTCAATTAAGTTTTTTAATAGCTATGGGGAGCCCTCTGTTGGATAATGTTGGGAAGCCCTGAATATAGGGGAAAAATGGCTTTACTTTTGGTGAAACAGAAGTAGAAGTGTATGAAGGTTTACTTGGCTTCTGCCAATATTTTGGTATAAATCTAATTTAATGATTCCTATACTTTTATGTAATAGAACCAGAAGATTGGGTACTTGGTGTGATTTTTATTAAATTATTCAGTAGTATTTCATGTCTTTTTCTGAACATTATTTAGTGGATATGAATAACATCCACGAGTTTGGCAGAAATGTGCTGCTCAGGTTTCTTATATGCAAAGTGGTGCAGTGCAGTAAGTGTCAGTAAATAAGTGAACAAAGCACCTGAATATTAGAAAAAATACATTTAGAAGACTAATGCTTTGCTTCTCTGAAACACTCAAGTGCATGCATTGTTTGCTCTTTTAAAAATAGAAGTTACAAGGATTTGGTGGTATCAGCAGGAGATCATAGACAAAAAATACTTGTGCTATTGCATTTTTAATTTGTTTTTAAGACTTTGACTTCTTCAAAAACTCATGCAGGTTTAGAACAGCCTGGGTTTACGATGTTCATTTTTGAAAATTAATCTACATCAAATGCATTTAGTGCTTCTGTAAGAAACTGGTACGGAATTACACCTGTGATATTGCATCGTAATCCACATTTTTTTACAGGTACAGCTTCTGAACTAAAAGATCTTGGTGCAAGACAAAGACTATACAGAGAAATTCTGACGCTTCTGGTTAATATGAGCTGTCTTGCTAAGCAGGGCTGTTGTTTTCAGTCTATTAAATGTTAAAAGCCAAATAGCTAACTAACACAAAGTATTATGATTGACATAGAAAGAAATCAAAAGTTTTAGGGAAGTTCAGGTACTTAATACATACATGCACTTAACTGATCCTGAAATTAAAAGTAAATAGTGCAATAACAGCAAGTAGGTGTTTTATATAAAGAATTCATGTACTGTAACATTTGTGTGGTGAACATTTTAAATTGTCTGATCGGTATGGTCTAAACCAAACACTTTTCCTAAGCAAGTGTAAGTTGTGTGCATGGTCAGCAAGGTCATGCAGATAAATGGGTAGGCTGACCACCCTTGTTAATTGCAGTTCCAAGCGCTTCACCCTTTCATTTGGTATTACCTTTAAATAAAGTCTTCTACTTAGAATGTTGCAAATCACAGCCTGCAGTGATGACGTATGACCAGGCTAATGTACAAATACTAGTTTTCTTCTGTCATTTTAAACTTGTGACAGCTTGGATAGAAACTGAGCCCTAGACTGAGGTTTACTGCATCGTCTCAAGGTATTGCATTACTCATTGTATGCCAAGGCACCTGCTGTTTCTGTAGTGAGGCTGTAACTGCGTTTTGTAATATGGAAAGTGGAGTCATGAGCCAGAGTGCTTGTAGTTTGCAGTCTCCTGCCCTGTACACAAGAGGCCTCCATCCAAGGCCAGAGCCAGAAAGAAACCAAACCAAATTCTCCAGGGGTTTTTGAGCCACTCTCCCAACCCCCCCAGTCCAGTTTAGATAACCAGAGGTCTTTCGTATTTTGGTGGGGGATAGAATAAAATCAAATGTTGCTGCTCAAGAAGAAAAAAAACCCAAGCAAATGAATTCAAGGAGCAGAGATCTGACTCCCCACTATGCATAAACCAAGAGCAAATGAGCACTTGGGGCTCCTAGTCGTCGAATGCCATCCCCTGCATTACTCATTGTTCTTGGGCAAGTGTCTCATGATCTCTTCTTTTGTAGCTATTTTGCTTTTGAGATTAGTTCAGTGACTAGAAAGCCCTTGTGGGAGATGGAAACCTCTGGTTTCATCTCTCCTCAAGTTGATCTCTGACTTTGGCTGGAAGTTATGACTTGACCCTGGGAAACAGCATCCATGGAAAGTTCAGTCAAAGCCAGTGTGTTTCTGCAAAAAGCATTGGTCTCAGCATCTGCCTTCTGAAAAATAAAAGCACCAGCTTTCTTAAAAATGAAGGAAGCAAATCGCCTTGCATTCTCCCTTCTGTCTTTTGCCCCTGCCCCACCAGTGCTGCAGTGTGGAGCCAGACTGTGGCTGTCAGAGAAGGAGAAAACTGGCTGTCAAAATAGGGTGCAGCAGAGGGGGAAGGCGAACATCTTTTCTCACCTTTGTGGTTCGGTGGCTTGTTGTAGGAACCATCAGAGGTGCTGAACCTGAAGTGTGCACTTCGTTTTATTTGAGAAGGTATTCATAAAAATGATAGTTTGTTAAGTTTATTACAATTCAATCTGCAGCTTAGCAGTTCATGCAGCCTATCTTTGTGGATTCTTGGCATTGCTGTGTGCCAAAGGCACTTTGGGAGTTGCTTGTTTTATTGCAGTTCATCAGCAGGGCTCCTGCAACATTTGACAAATAGAAAATGCTTCTATGATCTTAAAATAAAGATTGATTCTTCATGATGAGGCTCATGCTTAAATAATAGAAATGTGAGAAAATAAGCCTGAGCCCAGATGTCACTGAAATAGATGTGGCTATTACCTGAAATGGTTTTCTGCAGGTGTCACGAGTTGCAGGTCTTGGTCATTTTATGGCATCTGGCAAATGCGTCTCAGTGAAAATTCGGCACTTAGTAAGCAACTTTTGTTAGCAAGTTCACTGATCTTCAAGCACTAGGTGACATTTTGGGGGGTTAGTTGGTCCATTCTGGCTTTGCAAAATACTGAAAATAATTGTCTAGTCTGCTGAAACACTCAGTATTTTTGCATTTTGAAATATCCTCCTTAGTCACAGTGTTAATGAAGGTCTCTGGGGGGTGTGGTGTGGTCTCCTTTCATGGCACATGGGCAGGTCCCCGCTTGGAGCACCCTCGCCAGCGGAGCCCCGTGGCAGTGCTGTGCCTGCTCTGCACACCCCGAGGACAACAGGCGCTTTGGTACGTCCACCTGCGGCTCCAGGGCCCAGCACAGCACAGGCAGTTAGTAGAAGATACTAGTTTTCCCTGGAGTGAGGGCCAGAGTGTAAATTCTCAAGAGGGCTTGGGTGAAAGCATTAAGGGAAGTACAGCATCAACTGCTTGTGAAGTGCGGCAGACCTGCAGGAGAGAGACCATTAACCTTGTTTTCACAGTGGGACTATCTATTCTTTATAAAATAAAACTAACTTTAGAAGTTTAGCTGGAAGCAGGTTGTACCATCAGATGATGTCTTTCATTTTATTTGACTTTATTTTAACGCTTTCAGATTTAAGCTTACTGGTTTCAGTGAAAAGACTGGGAAGAGTACGGTATCCTTGGTGAAGCAAGATGTTTCCCACTGCAAAAGCTCAGTGCTGTTTCCATGACCTGCTGGTGATGACAGCAAAACAAGTTTATTTAACAAAACAGGTTTTTTGCACTCGGGTACGAGAATTGAAGCACTAGAGAGGTTTTGTTAATGTCACAAAATCAAGCACATCCGGTCATAAAAGTGTAATTTTAGCATAATGTGTCTGTGTTAAATGTTTTAAATATGTCTTGGCTATATTAACATGTATTACTTCCGTAGCCAAATGAAGTTGGGGATATGGAAAGCAGTCTAGTGTTGCAAAACGACTTTATCAGTATAATTTAAGTCTGAGGAATATTTTTATTTCCATTTCTTTCCTTAATTTCCTAATGCAAATGTAAAGCATTGGAGTAGTATTGACACCAGGGGGCACTAAAATAAGTGCTGTCTGGAAGGTGGTTGTCCTGGGTTTTGATATTGGTAACATGTGCTGGCACAGCAGCCTTCCAGGAGCACTGCCTTTATGTGTATAATGTGCATTCTACTCAAGTTATGTTAAACTTGGGTTTGTTTCCTCCCGTTTGGTACTTGTGTGTTATTGTAACTTCTGGTGCCATCTAAAGATCCTGTTTAACTTCCAACACTCCTCCTTTTGTTGTTTCAAAAGCTTTGTTCATCATAGGGAGTTTTTCTTGACTGCAAGTACAGGGAGTTGCAAAAGGTTGTTCTGGATGAAACAGAGAGGGAAGATGCTAAGTGTTCAGGGCTGTTTATTTTGTAATTACTCAGGAGAGACAGAGAACAGTGTTCAGGCTTCCTGGAGCTGTTGGTCACTTGAAGGTGTGTGAAGAATACTGCAAAAACAAATATGATTACTGCAAGAGCTGGTCAGATTCAGTTGTTTATGGTTGTTCATGAAGTCTAAGCCTTCTATTAGGTAAAATAGAAGTTACTTCGCTAATTTGAATTTTTTGATCTAAAGCAATAATATATGGTTTTCTACAATCAAGATTTTTCATTTTCTGTTTAAGCTATGTGCATTTATCTTTTATATATGCACACGATATGCATATGCAGTACACATATTGCACTGAAACTATATCAGCATGTTTATCTTAATATACAGTATTATTTGTAGAAAATAACTATTCTCTTTGTTGCAAGAATGAGTAAGTATCTAATCAGAAAAGACTTTTTATGAGTACTGAGTGGCTATCATTTATTTCAGGAAGACACTGAGAAGACTTTAAATAAGTCAACTAAAAGACTTAGGTGAGCTTGAAAAATGTATACTACAAAAAAATGATAAAAGTTTGCTGTAACTCTTTTCCAGACTATGCCGCAATTTACATTGTTCTATCAAGTTTCATGATACTAATGCCAACTTATAAACCAAAATTCATTTGTCCAGGTGGGGGCAATGTTGCATTGAAAAGCAGGAAGTGACCACTTTCTGCATCAGATAATAAAGTCCTCCCTTTTCTACCCCAAGTACTTCATTGTCTGCGATTAAAACAATTTATCCTACGGAACAGAATATTGTATTTATTACTTCTTGAAAGCACTGCTTTTAAGATCCCAGGATATTAATGTGTCAGATGTAAATGCTCAACTATTTTATGTGGGTGAGACTGGTATTTTCATTTGGCCTCGTGCATTTTTTATGCATTTTGAAGTTTGGTGCTGTAATAATATGCAAAAATTATGGTTAGCTTTAACCTTTCAGTCTGCAGTTTTGAAATAACTTGTTGTTAGTTATGGTTTTGTTTCTAATAATAATACCAAGTACATTGCTACTACTTACTGGTTGATTGCAAAATCTACTGGCTATCCATTTCTGAAATAATTCCTTTGGCTTGATTCCTCTGGTTTGATTAATATTTACTATTTTCATCAAGTGTAGGTATTTTTCCTTTTGTTGTACCTATAGACTATATTAGTTTTATGCTAATCTAGAAAAAATGAATTTGATTAAAAATGGAAAATATTTGCTAGAATTAACAATAATTTTGCTCTAATTGAATGTGTTCTATTAGTACTGGCTAATTCAGGCTGTGAGGTTGCCTACTGTCAGAAATGTCGTTAAGTATTAATGGTGTGTTTGCTGTAACAAATTTTAGCTTTCCTTTAAGCGCTGTGTTATGGTCTGCCTCTTAATTTCATGCTCTTTATAGTGTACATGAAATATATTTTCAATTGTTACCTGTAAATGAGTTTTATCTGTCATAGTTTTAGCTTGGCATCCCCAGCATAGCCTGAAAAAAACTGAGAGTGTGAAGTTGCTTTGACAGCTGTTGGACTGATTTGACTAAGGTGTTCATCTCTTTAAGGAAAACAAGCAGGGGTAAAACCTAGGATTTTTTTCATAGCTTTTGATTTAATATTGATCATTTATAAATGCCGTTTAGTGTAATACATTTGTTATGGTGGTCTTTCTTAATACAGGTACATATAAAGTATGATAGAAGTGTACTCTTGATGGATGTTGCATCTTCGATGGATTTCAGTAGCAAAATCTTTCTCCTTGTTCTTGGTGTGGGGAACTCAATTGTATAGGTCAAAATACAATTTTAAAGGAAGGCTGTGTGGCATTTGAACCACTGCATGGCTCAGAGGAAAGGTACAGTTAGTCTCCAACACACCCTTTGT
Organism: Falco cherrug; assembly: GCF_023634085.1. NCBI lineage: Eukaryota > Metazoa > Chordata > Aves > Falconiformes > Falconidae > Falco > Falco cherrug. Next base: position 11,805,575 of record NC_073710.1, on the reverse strand, counting down.
GTGTGTCCCCTGAACCAGACGTAATTCCTACCTAGTCCCTGTCTTCTGAGCAGCGTTGGGTCTTCTCTTGTCTGTTCAGACACCACTTGTTACCCCGTCTTAGAGGCACAGTCTTGTGGAGCTGGGACCTCAGGAAGAGTCAGTCCTTCTAGTGTAATGCTGCTCCACATCAAGGCTGAGCTAATTTATTAAGACAAGAATGTTTCTGATTTCAGTTGTACTTTGCTGTACTATACTTTTGACTTGAGCTGCAATGAAGGGTAAGTATCTCTTCATAGGAAAAAAATAGTCTTACTGGCAAAATAGCATGCTTGGCTAGGGAAAGGGCAGACTCTTCTTATGAGTGCTAGTTGCTGCCTTTGTTACTGTGCACTTGGCTTGAACGTTCAGACCAGTCCATGGAAAGGCTAGCAGCTGTCTTGTCTGGGTTTTTTTTGCGTTCAGTTGTCATCTTCTGTAGAGTACTCTGAAACCCCTGTCTGGTGGATTCCATTTGAGAACTGATAATTTGAGGTTGCTTGAACAACTCCAAGAACAGCTATAGGATGTTTAAAAAACCTAAACAAACCTGTACGATTGGACATTGGCCCATTTTTCACCATGGAAAAAAATGTGAAATGTTAGCCTTTTACTTACACGTCTGTCTGTGTGCGTGTGCATGAGCGTGCACATACACACATAAGAAAACTTGACAGTATTTCCAATAAAAATCAGTAAGTAAGGTCTGACACTTCAGCTATTGCTGTGATCTCCAGCGGTTGGTTGCCCAAGCTGGGGAACACAGGTCAGAGTGTCCAAAACCAGCTGCTGAAAGCTAAGGCTCTTAAGTCTGAATGTCAGCACCTGAGAATGGTGGCCCATGTGAGAAGTATCAAACTTCAACAATTCACTTTCAGCAAGTATCTTCCGCTTCTCAGTAGCGTTCTAGAAATGGACTGGTTTAGTTAACTGCAGAATTTCAGTAACCTGAAAATGTAGCTGTGGTGGTGTTACCCTGTGCTGGTATCTCACGTTCTGGTGAGAAGCTAATGAGGTTTGCTGTCCTCAGTTTGATTGGGAAGTACTCAGCTGCCAATACAGGTTTCTCCTTGCACGCTCTCTTCTTTTCCCTGCAGCTCTGACATCCTTGCTCCTTGTTTGAGCAAGTCAGCCAGAGCCATGAATGCCCCAGATACCGCCTTTCCAATGGGGAGGCTCCTCACGGATGGAAACTGTCCAAAACTTGGGGTTTGCTGCCATCTCTGTTAGGCTGATTATTCATCAAAGAATTGTCTCTGCTAAAGAAAGTACTGTTGCTTATTAAATATGTCAATTAAAATTGGATAATAATTAGGATAATAAAACCAGGCCAAATTACCCATTTGGGAAAAAGACAAGCAGGTAACCCTTTTGTCAGAACTTCACCGGAGAGTTTTCCTGATCTCTGGCGTATTGCCTGCGTGGGTCTAGCAGAGGTGCTCAGTAGGCATTGCTGGCACTTTACCTTCTGCATCTTGTGAAGCCTTCATCGCTGCCGCCTCCTTCTGCGAACCAGCAATACTCGCTTGGTGTTCCCAATTCTTTATTGGTATGCAGCACTTCTGTGTTAGAGACATCCCCTTGCTTAGCAGAAACACTGGGAGATGGTGCTCAGGGACAAATTTAGCTGCGAACAAGCCAATCAAAAGTGTTTTGGCTCTTTGCTCTGGCGTACTTAACATTTTTTGATAAGGCATTAAAGTGAACTGCATGGGGGTGGAAGAGGGGTTATACTTCATTATGGAAATTGGTTTATTTAGTGCAGAAGCTTAAGGCTGTTGTCTTAGATTTCTTCAAGAGATAAATACTGTAAGCGAGGGACTCCTTAATCTGTATGTGAAAGCAGCACATAAAATCTTACTAGAATACGTGGGTGTTTACTGAACCAGCCCTTACGTGCAGCTTATTTGGTAAATTCAGTGAGGTTGAGATTTCATATCCTGTGAGATAAATGGATCTCAAGTTCTTCTGCTTGGCTCAAATCATTCTGAGAGAGGACAATCCCACACAGTGTTGTTGGGTTGGGGAGCGCATTTTCTCTCAGCAGTGGGGATAGAGCAGCAGAGCAGAGGCGCACCTTCCCTGTGACAGCACACCCACCGCTGTTCGTCTCTGCATCGCGCTGCTGCCCTGCTGCTGGGAGCCAGTGTCTGTGTTCGTGGCAGTGAGAGGAAGTCCTGGGCAGTGCAAGGCACAAACACCTGGGGAAGGTGGGGTTTTTTGTTTGGTTGTAATCTCTTGTTGTTGATGTTTTTTGTTTTGGTTTGGTTTTTTTAACTACCTCAAACTTTTGTGTATTCTAGTTACAACCACTTGAAGTCTCTGTAGTTGGCATTGTAGAGTTACAGGCATGCACCCCTCTCCCTTTCAAAATGTAATGTAAAAGATACTACTTTTCTTCACACTCTTCCTATCTGAGCTAAGCTTAGTGTCGTATCTTGTCATCCTCTGTGAGGCAAGATTGAGACAAGGCTCCCATTAGTCTGGGAAAGCTTTAAGTGAGACAGTGTTACAAAAGGAGCAAAGATGGGAAAGTCATGGAGAAGGTAGACAAGATGAAAAGACACGGCTGAGGACAAACAAGAAGTATGGGGCCACATGGCTACATTAATCTCGGTTAGATGAAGAATAGTCATGTAACTGTTTTGTATCTCTGTAAATTGCATTACCTGCATGAGCTACAGGATATTCTGAACAGGAGCTTTTAAACAATATCTTGATACCATTTCCTACACAGAAGTCATTCTCTAGCATTTTTCTAAGATTACTCTTGACTCCAGGGGTGCTGACAACAAAAATCTGCCCTTAAATTACTGAGCCAAGCCTGGCTTCAAGACAGCCACTATAAGCTCCCTCTCTGTCATGTCAGGTGGAAGCTGGTCGCAGCAGGGCACCTCTTAAAAAAAAACCACCTCCCTGAGCATCGTAGAACTTGACACTATACTGTTCAGTTCTCTTGCTGGGATCTGCAATGGTATCTTACCTGGTGTTGCTTTTTTTAATTGATAACTCTTGGCTAATCAGGATGCAAGTTGATGAAAAAGTGTGTGTCACTTAACTCTCCATTTTCTTACTTGTGATATCGTTTACTATAACTCATCCTCGTGGTCTGCTATTAAACCACCCTGTTTCCAAATCACTCGGCATGTTTCCAAAGACGCATCTCACAGAAATGCTGATAACTAGTTCCCTTAAGCCTGAAATTGCCTTAGAAGTGTTTAACCAAACAAACGGTCAGATTTTGTTAGTGCATGAATACATAAAGGTTTAATTGCTTCATGGAATGTAAAGCACAGAGCGCTCTCATGAACTCGGAGCAGAGTAAGGCAAGATCACACAGAATAAATCTCCAGCTGGGGATGACTTGCTTTATTGCAATGAGAGGAGGAAAAGTTTGTGTGTACTTTTGTTCCTGCTGTTCTAGGACTGAGCTGGCACGAGTTCACCTGTGTGGCTGCTTCTAGGTGTGTTGGTTAATAATGGCTCAAAACCCTAAAACCTCAGTAAATGTTGCTGAGTAAAGTGCATCAGTATTCATACCTGTTCACTTTAACCTGAGGTGCAAAGAGGGCACAGTAAGGTAGGGCAATATCAGTTTTCTAATTGCTAGTCTTGCAGATGCAGTTGGGGGAAGGAAAGGTTTTGTCCTTGAGAACAGAAGCTGGGGAGGACGTGGGTTGCAGGCAGGTGACACTCAGCATGACCCCATGTCGGAGTGTGTTGCACCGGGAGGAGATCCACTTGGGTCTCAGTGCAGCCATCACTCTGCGGTGTTAACGACTGCAAAAGAATAATTGGGTTTTTTAAGGGCCATGAAGAGATCCAGTTCTGAGTGTACAGATGAAGCAGATCTGAAGAGCAAGAAGATGACAGCTTTAAGGTGTTAGCTTGCAGGAGTAGCTGTAGGCTTCCCAAGAAATGCCTGTGAGACCTCGTCTTTGGGTTGGGTTGGTGGTTGGACCATAACAATGCATACACATGGCTCAGATATCCCAGATAAGTGTTGCTTCCCATTGTGATATTGGCCATAATTTGCTTCATTGCCTGGCAGTTTCAAATTATTTGACAATAAAAGTGTCAGCAAGCCTATAAAACTAAAACACATGCTTAGAGGAAGATTATGCTTTATTTTTAAAACAAATGGTATACAGTGACTTTATGAAGAAAAGAGCCATGGCTGTTTATAGTCCAGAGTTTTCAAACCTAACATATTATGCAAAGTGTTTTGTGATGCTTCACAGTCAGAGGTTAAGAAAGCTAAAATCAGTATCAAAATGCCTATTATTTTTCTGGGCTTGAAAGCCAAAAACATAACTATAAATTTGCATTTTGTGGTGCCAATATTCTGTGAAAGTAACACAGCCACGTCTTACTCATCCATACTGTTTCAGAGGGATGGGAGGGGAAAGAGCTTTTGCACATCATGTCATGTAGCATTCCAGTTACGGTACTGACTTAGAAGCCTGAATTCACTTCAAAATCAACAGGACTTGAAATAGTTTCTCTAAACTCCCCTCCTGGGTTCCTGCACAGGGAGCAGAACCCCAGTTTGGTTGGACATGGAAGGGCTGGCTGCCAGCGGCACTGGGGACCTGCTGGGGAAGGTCTGAGAAGCTCCTGTAAGGAGAGGCACATCCAGCCAATCCTTTCTGCAAGGCTGTGGCACAACACATGTTTCTGCTTCTTTTCAACTTGATGCTAGTTTATGTGCAAAATGATTTTAAGTTGTGATGTCAGACCTTTTCACTTTGAAAGGAATGAAATGCTCTTAGCCGTTTTTGAAAGGTGACTTCTAAAAAGATGCAGAAGGCAACTATTTTTTTGATGTTGTTGGCTAACATATTAATTATATGTAAGGAAGTCATTATGTCAGTAGAGCAGCTGACAGGTTATCTGATTTTTCTCATACTTTGCATTGTTCAGTTTTAGTTATTAATGTTCACAGTATTTTGTAATGTGTTTGGGAGGAAAGTTTATATATATCTATACACAGAACTGAAGCCTCCCTTAGGAGAACTATGCCCATGCTTCCAAGAAGGACTTTGGAATATTTTTGCTATGTGTCTTGCAGTATAGCTTCTTACTCAATCTAGCAAACAAATTGAAACAGTAACATGGAATTTTCAGAGAGTGCACGGGTCTTCTGACTGTTAAATCTGCTTTACACATTTTACTCTGAAATTAAGCCAGGTAGATTTTTGTTGCTTTTGCTCCAAACAAAGTGATGTAAACCCAGATTAGCTTCGCTCTCAGAAAGCTTTGAAAGAGATTGAGCTGGGCAATAAAAGGCTTCATCAGCTTCAAGATACATCAGTGAGAACTTTGGCATACTACCACGCACCTCTGCGATCAGCAGCACTCCTTCTCGATCTGCCTTCCCATTCAAGATATCTTGGTAAACCTGACAACCTCAGGCACATCATTTCTGCATTCACTGAAATCAGCGATTAACAATTGCGTCCTTGCTGAAAAAGGAGTGGGGAAAGGGTTGTTCTGGAATTAAATTTTTCTTCATTCAAAAGAAAACTGCATTCACAATTAAGTTTTGTAATAGACAGCTTACACAGTCTGCTAGATGTGTAGCGCTTAATTTATCTGAAAGGGAAATATAATAGAGTTTGGAGATACTTTTTGTATTATTGCATATGTTACTCTGCATTGAACAGTTTTTAAAAGGTAAGCTATAGATCAAGATGCCTGTAAGGCCTATTTTCATTTGTGCATTTAATTTGTTTAGATTGCTGCTACATTTGATAACAGTCCAAATAACATTAAGTAGTTGTTTCCGTACATGACCCTTGTAAGACTGTATTATCAGGCAGGTAATTTTGTACATGCAATTGAGAAAGTTATAAAATACATTAATAATATCTCTTTTACTAGGAGTTTATTAGCTGTTACCATCTGATTTCAGGGTAAAATAAATGTATTTTTTCTAAGGAACCTGCTTTTAGAAACTTTTTTCCAGTTAGTTAACAGAAGAAGATAATAGCTCACATACATTTTATTCAATTTAAATGTGCTTCACCACTTAGTTTGCCTGACAAGCAAAGATGTGAAACTGGGATCTTCTCAGGCTCCCATTATTTCCTCAAGATAACTACAATATTTGGGCTATTTCCATGTCTTGGGCAACATTTTAACTAATGGATATGTTCCCAACTGAAGTTAAATGGAAGAGAATTCCCAATAAGAGCCAAAATATTCCCAAACGTACAGTTTGGTTTGGATGCTTTTTTCACTGAAGCATACAAGCTGGATGGTATGTTCTGCTCTGAGGTGGAATTTCAAAGAACATCTTCCCTCATGTCTCCTCTTGTCTGGAAGCCAAGAAACCTGAACAAATGGTGCTTCCTAGCTTGTGAGCCTTGTTTTGGTGTACCATCAGTTTTGTGATATTTTTTTTCCATTACTCAGTGCTCCAGTAACTCAAAAACTATTTAACAACCACAGAGTGATGAATGGGTTTGAGAAAATGCTGATAATTGTAGGGTTAAAGACATAGCTAAAATTTTGCCTGTGGTAATTTCAGAATAACTATTCTCCACGTAAAATATAGAAAACATAGCAACTTCCAGTAGATGTGGACAAGGAGTTTGCAAGTTGTTGGTCACAGCTGTCACCATGCTGAATAGGCATTTAAACTTGTAAATGCAACAGGGTTAGGGCACAAAACTGCTGCAAATACCACAAAGCACCATGAAACTTGATTTGTGATTTTGAAAGGATTCAGTGTGGGATAGGTTGAAAGATTTATAACTAATCTGAAATCTTGTTGGCACATTAGAGTACATAACAGCTTCTTACATGATTCTTAGTTGCTGCAACTAGTCTTCTGTATCCTTAGATTTTCTGTGTGTATCGTTAGTTATTTTTAGAAGTGAGTCTAACCATAAAATCAAAACTTAGGCAGTGTTGATGGGGTTTCTGATTTTGATGTTTGGCTAGTCTGGTTTACGGTTGCTATGTTGGTGTCAAATTGTGGGGTTTATATCCTGTGGGTCTGATACTTGCTGTCTATCGTGTGTCTTTTCAATTAGCAACTTTCTGTTTTAACATACCATATTTCATATTTAAGTAGATATGTGTAGTGTTTGTATTAGCTTTGCATGTATGTACGTAACTTTGAAGTTGTCTCTGTAGCATTCTCCTCTCCTGAGGAGTTTGCTTCTATAGCTTTAATCCTTGTGCAGTTCCACATCTGTAAACCATTGGGTTTGTTCCTGAAGTTCCAGTCCTGCAAGTCTCGCTGCAGGTGAACCTTGCCCAGTTTGGGGAGCCTGGTGATGACTTCAGCAGGACTTGCACTTGTAAAGATTTGTTCACAGGGGAATTTGTAGGGTGGATTTTAAAATTTCTTGGAGTAAATCTTCATGAATATGTGTCTTGTGTATGCAGTGCAGCAAGAATAGTCCCAAGCCTGCTGAAATATTGTTCAGCTCTATCATGATTGCCTTCGTTTACTTACTGTCCATTGCTTTCGGTGGCAGTTATGTTGGAAATGGTGAACACTGACAGCTGAGTGCTCTAGCTCTTTTTGTGGTAGCTTATACTTACCTTTGCCTTGTCATGTATGCTGGTTGGGGACAGAGCTACACTGCATGGTTTTCCTAATTACTCCTGTAATTGGGATTTGATGGCAGAGAGGGTGCCCCAGTGAAGTGTCCTCCTGCTTCTGTTGTCTGACTGACCCTGCTGCAAAGCAGACAAAAGAGAAAGAAAACTCCAAGGTTTTCAAACACAATGAAGGAAAATTGTATTTCTTAGGATGATAAGTCTCATATAGTTGTTTGAAGTAGAAGCAAGAAAACTTAAATTAGCAGATTCCAGCTCTGATTCATTACTTAAGAAATGAGGAGGTCACACAAATACTGTGTCAAGACCAAAGTCTTACATGTAAAATGTGCCATCCTGTAATGGATGTATGATGAACTGGGGGGGGGGGGGGGGGGGGGGCGGGTATTTGCTTGGGTATTATTTGGTCCAAATGGTTATTTTGTTATTTGCTGATTTTTGAGCCTGCTGAAACTAGTGCAGTGTCTTATCAGGTAGGCTCAAGAAACATTGCACTGCAAATGTCTAACCTGGTTCTCACAAGGGTGTAGAGATCCAGTTGCTGTTCTTGTAGATTGATTTCCAGCAACTGAGCAATCAGTGGTGAATCATTGATTAATGTATAGAATAAATATGCTTCTCAAGGGGTAAACAAGGGGGTTTTGTCCCCATAAAATAAAGCACATAATTATTTTTTTCTTCTATCTCTGATGCAGAAAACTTCTAAATGTTCCTTTCTGGTTGGATCTTCCCATAATCCTTGTTTCTTTAATCCCTGTAAAGCAAGTTTGTCTTAAAGGAGAGTTATATTGGGAGCAGTGGCAGTCCACCTTTATTTGGGACATTTTATTTAAACAGTCAGATGTGTTTTGACACTTAGATACAAAAGGCCATAATTTAATTAATATTTCTCTATTTAGTTTTGAGGTTAGACTCTTCATGTGGTGGTAGCAGCATTTCCCGGGAAGGAAAAAAAGGACATGTTTTTTCTTCTGGAACTGAAGATCTTGATGTGGATTCCTTATGTACTTTTTATCTTCCTTCATGCGTGCTCTCAGTGTTTCCAAGCAGGACCAGCACAGTCTGTAAGGGTGTCCATTTAAGCCATATGTAATGCATATACTGTTCTGCTAGGAGATTCCAATGGACTGTTGTCACATTTTACTTAGGAACAGCATTCAAGTGGTGATTATATGGCCAGCTAGCAAAATGCAGATGACTTTTAAGTGCACAGCAAGATAAATGTCTTCTGTTGACTATTTCTTTGGAATTAAATTTTCATTTCTTTCCCCCTGTTTCCTTTTTAGCCTGTTCGATATGGGAGGAGAGTATTACTGCTATGGCTCTGACATCACTTGCACCTTCCCGGCAAATGGAAAGTTCACTCCGGACCAGAGGGCTATCTATGAGGCAGTGCTGAAGTCATCACGGGCTGTAATGAAAGCAGTCAGACCAGGTAAAAGATAGGTATATGTCAGCAGGAATTGACAAGGTTGATGGCAGCATTCAGGCTGTCAAGGCAGTTGTTTGGATTTTAGAAAGCACTGAAAAGCAACAAGATGACAAAACTAATTTCCATACTTTAATAGCTCCTAGTGGAGGATAAAGGTAGGGCACACAACATTTTCCATAGAACACTTTTAAAGAAATAACCCATAAACAATTATTAGTGAGATTGAAAAGGTGTTTTAATCTTCCACTTTTTTTTTTTTTAATTCCTTTAATCTAGTGGTGACAGTTGTTACTCTGCTGTGTGTTTACATTGGCAGCCATCTTTTCAGGAAGCTTATGCCAAAGGCTGAAGTCAGAGTTTGAACATGTTTGTCGTGCTTCAGTTTGTTTCAAGCATTTTCTGTATTTTTACCTGTAAGCTCAATAGAAATCTTCTGTTGAAAAAGAGGATGGAGTATGTTTCTTTGGGAAGGATACTCTATTAGCCTTAAAAAGCTTTAGAAAGCACTGGCTATTGGGTACTTCACTGTATGCCTTTGAATTGCAGGCAAGCTAATTCATCAAGTATGCATTCTCATAGTCGAAACAACTGCCTGGCTTGATGAAAATCTTATTTTTCACCAATTCTGCTTTCAGGGCAGCAAATAAATGCTTTTAGAGCTAACTGCTGCTGTCATTTTGAGTATTTCACTGGCAAAGGTACTAGAGCATTTCTCAGTATTACTAATAGAACAGCTTTGAGAAAAATGTACTTAATGCACAAAGCACACTTATTGTTTAAATTTACTGTATTAGCTTTCAATCATCAGGCCTTCAGTGCATGGGCTTTCTGGATTGCCAGTCAGAACATACATAATTTTCCTGTTACACAAGCTGGCAGTGGCACTGTTCATTTGAGCAGCTTGGGAGGGAGCAGTAACACTTGAAGCTTATCTGCAAAATGAGCCTAGATATTTTGCCACTTTAGTAACAATGTGCGTTCTCCGTCATCTGCTGTTTCTCCCCTGAAGAATCTTCCTGTTGCTCTTCATAGTTTGCTTTGCATTTCAGTACCACCTTTAATTTCATGTAACATTTTTGGCAGTATTTCATGCTAATAAGTTGCGAACAATCTTCAGAACTTGAGAGGTAAAACGATGCTCTGCTCAAGATGGTGTAAAGAATTCCTCGGTTTACTTAACGCTTTATTTACAGGGTCAGAAAATAAGGCCATAGGTTAAGTGTTTCTGAAAAGTAGTTGCAAGGATCCTTGAGTAGTTTGCGGAGTTTGAGATTCACAGACAGAGAAATCATTCTTGATGTCTGGCAGAAGATGGGACTGAAATTTCTGTTCTCCCTGTGCTTTAGTTGCCTTGCCTATTTAGAAGAACAGTGCAAATGTGTTTATACAGTGTATGAGACTAGTAATCATGAATTTTTTTGCTACAGAAAGCAGGTTAAACACATGTTCTGTGGACTGGTTCATTTGGTACCTCTGTGTGGTGACGTGCAACCTGCACCTTTTGCACTCTGTTGAATTACAGATCTCTAATACTGTCAGATCCTGCAACGTGCAAAAATTTTCACCATCTGGAAAAGTCTGCTTTTTAGGTCCATATGGCTTGTACCCTAGTTCTTTTGCAGCTTTTAACCCATTTGTCCACTGATGCAAGAAGTCTGACAGCATTGTTGTATTTTCCTCTGAATTCTCAAAAACACACCAAAGGCCAAAGACTCTTCAGTGCTGAAATTGGTAGGAAACACTCAGAACAGGTAGTTGGCAGAAAACTATTTCCTGTGTCTGAAGTGAATTTACAATGTTCTAAAGACATTCGAAACTGAAACGATGAGTTGGATTAGAGAGACATCCTCTTTTATATACAAATTTAAATAATTTTAAAAAATCAGATATTATTCAAATGGTTACTTCGTTTTCAGTCATCCCCCTTTTCTTACTAAAGGGATGTAGGAGATAAGACGTTTCTGTAAAAGGCTTTCATAAATCCTTTTAAAGAAATGTGTCTGCTTTGTGCCTTCCACCAAATTCCTTTAAAATGTTTTGGCTAGCTGTTTTAATTGAACACTGAGACAGACAGAAAAACTGCAGTGTCGTGCATTGTTGGACTGCTAGTTGAAAGTGGCATTGGATCTCCTGGAAGGCTAGTACTCCGCTGTAGAAAAAGAAATAGAAACACTGACCTTTATAGCATGGTTAGTGTCACATACTTCTCAGACTGCTGAGAAACCCCAGAGCCCCTCAAAGGGGTGGGTGCAAGCTGAATGTATTGTTACTGCTGCCCAGAGAAAGCCGCTTCTGTGGGAGAGGCTGCAGCATCCTTCGTCTCGTTGAACAAATCTAATTTGTTAGCTTATTGACTAAAGCACCCGGATCTGCTCCTGGGGGAGCTGGGTACTGTCACAGAGGGGAGCAAGAAGGGATGATGTGAATTCAGCTCTCAAGTGTCTCTTCCCCATATCGGATGGAAAGTTAATGCTGTAGGTCTCTGAAAAAGGAGGCAGAAAAGCTTGCGGGCTTAGAGGCACTAAATGTAAAACCCAGCCCCATCATGGTTTAATCAGATTTTCTGAATTATGGAGCCCTTGTTCATTTTGCTGTTATTTGTGTTTGTCTTCGTTTCCCAGGGTTCCAAAGATCAAAGACAGTCAAGTGACTTGGCTGACATGGCAGTGACCATTCGCAGGGCAGGCTGTGCGGAGTTAGTCCATGCACCAGTCAGCAACTGTAGGAAATGGCATTGCTCTCCAGCTGCAGGACTGGGGCCTTAATTACACCTTGTGGCAAAGGGTCGCAGGGGACATCTAGTTGTTGTCTTCACAAGGTTAATGATTCCTGGAGTCTTTCTCATTGCAAGATAGGGAGCGAGTGCTTTAGGGAGAGTCACTAACCAAATAGTGCGTTACATAACTGTGTTTGTGGAAGGACACACATTTGCTAGTAAACTTGGACATTTTGTGTAGATGTGTGTAGTTCAGAAATTTGCATTTCTTTTTTTAATTTGGCTCTCATACGAGCCTAATTGCCTTTCGAGTGAAGTTACTTTCTGAGAGATAATAGACCTCCTAATACTTTTTGTTTATACTTCTATATACAGTTGTCATAATTTTAAAAATACTTCAAAACGTTTTATTGTAGAGCAGCATTCATCTGACTGCATCCTGTACCTGGTCCGAACATGCAAACAGCTCAAATCATATGTATGGGTCTCCCTACCTTCCAACTGAAAGAACAGAATTCCTTCTGTGAGCCAAACAATATATTCTGAAAGTTAAGAAATGTTCTCTGTGGGATCATAGCCCAAGTGCAGTGCAGTCATCACAACTCCTGCCACAAACCAAATCTGTTTAAAATAAAAAGGGAGAAAGACACGTTCAGTCTTGCATAAGCAGCTATTTGGAAACTACTGAACATGGATCTTGTATGAAGACAGCGATGCGTGTTGCTGAAGTGAAAGAGTCAAAAAGGCGTGCTTGTGTGGCAGTGGGATAATTGTCTCCTTCCTACAAAGTCAGGCTCATGATCCAAGATGTCAGAGAGGAATGCTGCATTTCTGCTTAGGGGATATTCTTAATACATCAAGTCCATCTGCATTAAATTTACTCTTCCACGGAACTAAAATACAGGGTGGATGTGGAGGATATTGACACCTCCATTCACTTTGGTGGCTGAGGCATCATCTACTTCTTGCTCAGAACAGTGATTTGAGAAACGATTTGTCTTCACATAGATATTTCACATACAAAGAATTGCTAAAAAAGAGTGAAATTGTAAAGCCAAG